>NC_073312.1:36386269-36986269 GCF_027595985.1 Sorex araneus
AGGCATATAAAGCTAAGTTCTCCCTTCTCCACTGATTGGACGTTCCCAAGTACACTGGGAAGAGGTTTATGTGCACACTTCTTTGGAAGAATACTTAAACTAATTCAGGGCTTCACTTATAATTGATAATCTTAGTAATAAATTTCTAAAAATATTTTTCCTTTTCCAAATTTTGAGGTATAGTTGATTCACCCCTATTCTCCCACCACAGACCACGAGGACTCAATACCATGTTAGAGATTTGATGGCCTTCAATGCTTATGGTCTCCTGACCAGTTTCCTGTACACCATACTGATGCTGCATGTTTTCATCTATAACACGTTTTTTACAAGTCCCCCCAAATATTCATGACACAAATATTTCCCTAATTCATATAGTATTTCCTCTTCTCTGAATTTCCACCTCCTATCTCTCAATAGATTAAAGTTCAAGATGCTCTCCTATTCTGAATCCAGAAAAGCTTCCATTTTTTGAAATATAAAGAAAAAGAAGAAATAAAAATAAGAGGAAGCTCAAGGTCACATCGGGGGCTTCAGGTATCAGCAGCCCTGCCATGGCCTCTACCAGCTGATCCTCATCCCTGCCCGCCTTCTTGACCATCTGTGTCCTTCTCAAAAGGTTCACAGGATTTATATAGAATTGGAATTCCTGGGGTCATAGATAGTGCAGGAGTGCACACCCTGGCCTTGCAAGTAGCCTGCCATGGTACAATCTCTAGAACAATGTAGTATCCTCATGTACTGCCCAGAATAGACCCAAAGTTCTGCCACTTGTGGCTCCAAAACCCAAATCTGTGCCCTATAAAAATGACTGGGAGGAATTGAGGCATAAATTATCCTTTTCTGTTGGATTTTGGGTCACACCTTGTAGTTGCTGCTTCTAGTACCTAGTGGGGTGTCAGGGATAGAACCCCAGTCAGCCATAGCAAGGCAAATACGCTAGCAGACAATAGGTCCAGCCTTTTAATTTAGTGGCTTATTTTTGGTTAGAGGCCATGCTTGGCGAGGCTCAGGGGTTACTCCAAGTTCTGTGCTCATTGATACTTCTATGCACTGCTTGAAGACCCTATGGGGTGATGGCAATTGAAACTGGGTTGGGCATGTGCCAAGCAAGCACTTTCTGCTCTGCTCTGTGTCTGTGGATATCATTAAAAAACTTTTTAATGTCCAGAAAGTTGTGAAATTGGATGTTCTTGGTTCTCCTAACTACACTTTTTTTTTCCAATTGATTTTACATTGTTAGTACATAATATTGTTGTCTCCTGCCCCCGCAGAGCCCCAGAAACCAAAGACCTACAGAACCCAGCCACAGCCATGCTCAAGGCCCCTTTCCACATGTTCGGAAGAGCCTCATGCATGAAGAAACCGTCAGAGGAACCCAGGTATGCAGGACCTGGGGTTGAGATGTCCAAACTTTCTCGGATCGGGACTGGGCCTCTTCCGCCCAGATCTCCAATTTTCCAGTAGCTAGGTGATCACACCCAGAAACTGCCCCAGACACCATGTAATCCCATCAATGCCCAACATCCATCACTTGTATCACTTATCATCCTGTTGATCTTTGATTTGCTTGAGCGTGTGCCAGTAACATCTCCATTCATCCCTGTTTCATGCTAGTGTAGCCCAGTGATATCTGCTCGCTCCAGGAACAGGAAGAGCCTCAAATAATTCATTCAGGGTTTTGACAAAGAAGTCTGACCATCTCATTGGTGGGTGGTCACGCAGTCTTTTGACATCCTGTGGAATCCAGTCAGTAACAGCTCTAGTCCAGTGGTCATCTCTGAATCGCATTACGTGTCTGGCCCATCTGATTTTTGACGCATTGGCAAATGAGACAGTGTCCCTGATTCTTGACCGTTGATAGAGTCAGAACTCCAGATTCCTTCTCTCACACTTTTGAGTGAAACATGATACTCTTAGCATAGCTTTCAATTCCTCTTTGGGATACCCTAATAGCGTTTTCATCCTGTTTCCGCAGGGCCCACATCTCTGAGGCGTATGTTAGTGTAGGAAAGATGGTGGAGTCCCATTCTTGTGCCCGGAGCTGGAGGTTCTTCTTCCTCTTAACCACTTCGACGTTCTTGAAGGCGTTCCACGCTGCTCTCTTCCTCCTGTGCAGTTCTGGCGCCAAGTCATTCCTCATGTTGAGTTCTCAACCCAGGTACACATAGCTGCTGCATTCGGAGATGTTCATTCCATTGAGAGCAAATGGAACACCAGGGACTAGTTCGTTTTTCATAAACATCGTTTTGCTGAGATTCAGCTGCAGTCCGACCTTTCCATACTCATGGTTGAAGTCAGCCAGCATTTGTGCAGCTTGGCTAATGTTTGGTGTTATGAGAACGATGTCATCAGTGAAACAAAGGTGGTGTCGTTGCCGACCATCTATCTTCACTTTCGTTCCAACATCCAAAGACTATAAAACCAAGCTCCCAGAAGTGACATCTTATAGCCTAGTTCTCCCTTTTGGAGAACCTGGCAAGCTACCAAGAGTTTCCTGCCCACATGGGAGAGCCTAGCAAGCTCCTCATGGTGTATTCATATGCCAAAACCAGTAAGAATGATGGATCTCATTCCCCTGACCCTGAAAGAGCCTCCAATGTGACACCATTGGGAAGGGCAAGTAAAAAGAGGCTTCTAAAATCTCAGGGCTAGGACGAATGGAGACGTTACTGAGACTGCTTGAGAAAATTGACGATCGACGGGATGATGATGTTGATGATGATGATGATGATGATAATGATGATGACTGTTACCAGCTGATAAACTTTAAAAACAAATAAAAGGAAACACAACGCTCATAATTCTAAAATATAGTGCAGCGAGTAGGGTGTCCACTTTGCACGTGGCTGACCTGGGTTCAATTCCTCCTCCCCTCTCGGAGAGTCAGGCAAGCTACCGAGAGTATCCCACCCGCATGGCAGAGCCTGGCAATCTACCCATGGCATATTGGATATGCCAAAAACAGTAACAACAAATCTCTCTCTATTGACGTTTTTGGTGCCCGCTTGAGCAAATCAATGAGCAATGGGGTAACTGACAGAATGCTAACAAAGGAATCCTAAAGATAGGGGATTGGCTAATTTTTCTGAGTGTAGTTTTCTTTACTTTCACAATTTTCTGTATACTCTATTTCAAATAAGATTAAAGAACACAGAGAGATAGAATAGTGGATAAGACATTTGTCTTACAAGAAGCTGACCCTGCTTCTATCCCTAGAATGCATATGATATCCTGAAAATAGAAATAGATGTTAGTCCTGAGCACAGCCAAATGTGGAGCCAAAACTATAAAGAATCAGTAGGGCTGGGAACAGAGTGATAGCTCAGCAAGTAGGACTTTTGCCTTATATGCAGCCAACCTGAGTTCAATCTCTGGCATCCCATGTGGTCCTCAGAGCCCTCCAGGAGTAATCCCTGAGCACCACTGAATATAACCCCCACCCTCAAATAGAAAAGAAAAAGAAGAGAGGAAGAGAGGAAGGGAGGAAGGAAGGAAGGGAGAAAGGAAGCAGGGGAGGAAGGGAGTCCTGCTGTTTAAAATACTCACCGCTGGGACTAGAGTAATAGTACATCAGTAGAATACTTGACTTGCATGTGGCCAACCTGGATTTGATCCCCAGCACCCTGTAAGGTTCCCTGAGCCAGCAAGGAGTTATCTCTGAGCAAAGAACCAGGAGTAAGCCCTGAGCACAGGCTGATATGGTGCTAAAACCAAAACCAAAAAACTTCTGAAGAGGCCTCTTCCAGGGTGAATTGAACCCACAACCTTCACCAGAGTTGGCTAGCAAGTCAGTAATGCTAGCCCTTCTAGAGATATATCCATTGCTATGCTCTTCTGCCAAGTTTATTGTTATAAAATACCCTTAGAAAGTTTTTTCCATCTACTGCTTCAGTGTCTACCTGCAAGATAGAGCTAGGAGAGTTGACCTTGTGACCCAGAGGGTGATAGCAAAAAAGCCTCAAAGCAGAGCCCACTTCCTAACAGACGGTTTTAACCTAGTGGATTCATTAACCTTGGTTGTAATGAACAGAGCTACAGTGTTTTTGCTGACACTTATCATCACAGCTGCTTAATTGCTTGAGCAGAGTAGTTTGCAGCTTGCCTATTTGAAGCTACAAATTAAAAGGTCTTGTTTCAGTTTGTGTGTTTTCAAATTTTTAATTTAATTTGTGGCACTAATCCTTTTCCTGATTCACTAGCAAAGACCTGATGCCTTTGCTAAAGTAAGCAGCACTGCCTCAGCCTCTTCATTGCTCTTACTACTGGCCTCAGGGAGCCTCAAACTAATCAGGAGGTGGGGAGTAGAGTATAAAGTCTCATGGGGTTGGGAGACATGTTTTTTCTGGTGAGTTCTGCTTCGGGGACTCTCTCCTCTCTTCCTACCATATCACTCTCCCAGCGACTTCTGTCTGTGTATTTGGTGTTAACCTGGGGATGGGGTTCTGGACTCTTAAGTCTCCTCCACCTTCAAAGCCCCATAGACTGCTCTCATGGGCTGGATAGAGAGTTCAGTGGTTAATGGGCTTGTTTTGGCCACTGCTGAATTCCCCCCACCACACATCGTCAGCCATGTATGGCCAAGAGTTATCCCTGAGCACAGAGTCAGAAGTAATTCCTGAGCATCACCTGGAATGGCCCAATACCACTCCTCTTGACCCCCTTCACCACCCCCTCCCACCCAATTAAGGACTGCTTTCTCAGACTGGGGAGATAAAGCATGATGTATCCTGACTCAAGTTCTACCTCTGCCACTACATGGCCTTCAGGTCATTATTGGGTGTAGCCCTTGAGTCCCCAGAGCACCAGTCAGGTTGTCCCTAGGGAAGTCTCTCTCTTAGGCCCTCACACTGAAGTGCCAGGCTGGTGGGCTGAGTATTACTTGGAGTAGTCCACAGGACAACCAAGCACAACTTAGGAGACCCAGATAAAAAACAAAACAAAACAAATTGCTCCCATCAATTTTGCCTTTGGCACCAAACCTCTACTTAACTAAAGCATATTCACAATTTTCTGAAAGCCTCTAAACTGTGAGGTCATTCTAGGACCAGAAGATCCCTATTCACTTTGCAAGCTACAAGAAACTCTTGAAACAAAATAAGGTTTCCAGATATGATAGATCTGCAAAGTGCATAAATTTAACTTAAATGGCAGGTCCAGAGAGGTAGTGCATTGGTTAGGGTACTTGTTTTGCACACAGCCAACATGATTTTGATCCTCAGAATCCCATATGGTCCCCTGAGCACCACAGGAGTGATCCCTGAATGCTGAGTCAAGAGTAATTCCTGAGCACCACTGGGTGTGGTTCTCAGGTGTTTGTGGTTCCCCCAAACAAAACAAAACAAAACAAAACAATTAAATGGCAGATATCAGAAAAATCCTTGAATGTTTTTTGGTTTTTGTTTTTGGACTACCCTTGGCAGCACTAGGGGTTTATTACTGACTCCATACTCATAAAGCACTTCTAGCCATCTCAAGGGACCATATGAAATACCAGGGATTAAAACTAGTTCAGCCCCATGCAAGGCAAATAAATGCCCTACTTTCTGTACTGTTATCACTCTGGCCCCAACTCAAAGTGTTTTCATGACCTGGTAAAATAACATTCTTAGCTTAACAGAGCTTATGAAGACAATACCTTGTTCTCTCTCTCTCTCTCTCTCTCTCTCTCTCTCTCTCTCTCTCTCTCTATCCTCTCTCGATCGCTCTCTCTCAGACACACACACACACATATCATTTACATGGACAGAAACTCACACAGAAAGGGACTTTTCTCTTTGAAGTATTTATATCGCTCACCTCTACTCATTCTTGACTTTATACATCTCACCCACAGTTTTAGCCTCCTGACCTTTCACAAGACAAGGAAAATTTATTTGTACAATATCAAATCACAGAGGTGTAGTCACTCCAACTGATAGTGGACCATTGAGATGACCCTCTGAGTGAGTCAGAAACAAATTATTTGATTTTTCCCCCTTTGATTACACCATAGGGACAGAGAGAATAATGAAAGGCAGAAACAGAGACAGAAAGAGACAGAGAGAATATCTACAGATAGAAATGATGCCCAAAATCAATTTGAACTTGAATTTGAATCATAGAAATTGGGATAAAACTGCTTAAGACTGTCAATCTGTCAGTTTCTAAGGCATGGTCAGTGCAACTACGAAATGACAAATATTTATTTCTCACAGTTCTGGAGCCTGGAACGTCCTATTATATCAGCGCTAGAATTGTCTAGTTAAAAATAAATAAATTAATGTCTTCTTTCTCATTTATAGATGGCCATCCTTATTTTGTCCTCACATGGTGGAAAGGGTAAGGGAGCTCTCTGGAGCTGCTGATAACATCAGTCAGTATTCATAAAATGCTACAATGGGCCAGGAAATGTGCTTAAATGCAGGATTATTATTAAAAACATTTCTCCATATTAATGGGCTTCCTCAGTTTTTCCAGTTCACATGTCAGAAAGATATAGATAATATAAGCTTCTGAATTTTTGAAAGGCTCTCCTAACTGATGTCCATATATATATGTACATATATATATGTATATATATAAAGAGAGCAAAATACATATACATGCATATATATAGATAAAAGATAGATATATATACATATATATGTATATATATAAATACATATACATGCATATATATAGATAAAAGATAGATATATATACATGTGTGTGTATATGTGCACACATGTGTGATTTATGTGACTGGATACTTAAGCACGGAGAAGAAAATTGTGGGTGTACTAGGATCATTTTGTGAAATGTTACAAAAGAATAAGAATCTCCCCTGTTGATTCTTGCTTGTGGTGAAGGCTAATTTGAGAACAATTATAGAATGATTGAAAAGAAATTTTTAAAAATACACACAGAAAAAAATATGTGATCTTTAAGTCTTTAGCTGACTAACAAAGTAGAATCCTAGTGTGGGGGTGGAATGATTTTTAATTATTAATAGTTATTAATTGCATTTGAACAACTCTTTCTAACCTTCTCTCCTGCTGATTTTAATTGTTTCTAAGATGACTTTATCCCTGTGTTTAGTTGAGAAGAAAAAATGAAGATATCTTGCCACCTGTGCTGAACTCTCACTGTATTCTAGCCTGAAGCTACATTTAGTCCTTAACCGTAATGGAATTAATACGTGTGATCAACCAAGAAAGTCTTTGCTCTGCTTAAGCAACTTTCCAGAGATAACAGGCACAGACTGTTCACCTTTCATCCCACCTGCCGTCTCTTTGTGGAGATGACTCTTCATTAACATAATATCACAGGAATAGCAGAAGCAACTGATACTAGTCTATTTCTCTCATAGCAGTATTGGTTATTTAAATACAAAAGCAGAGGACAAGAAATACTAGAACTTGATTCGTAGCACCACATGCCCCTCCCCCTGCCAAACATCACAAGATTTAGCCCTGGAGGTCCCCTGAGCATTACTGGGCACGTGCCTGGAGGCTACCAATACTGATATCGTGGCCCAGGTAATTCCTGGCACTACATAGTTCTCACATCTAGGGACCCTTATGCTGAATGACCAGCCCCAGTTTGGCCAAGATTTGGTAGATATAGATGATAGATAGATAGATAGACAGACAGATAGATAGATAGATAGATAGAGAGAGAGAGAGAGAGAGAGAGATAGCACTGTAGCACTGTTGCACTGTCATCCCATTGTTCGATTTGCTCAAGCGGGCACCAGTAACATCTCCATTGTGAGACTTGTTGTTACTGTTTTTGGCATATCAAATACGCCACTGGTAGCTTGTCAGGCTCTACGGAGCAGGAGGGATACTCTCCGTAGCTTGCTGGGTTCTCCGAGAGGGACGGAGAAATAGAACCTGGGTTGGCCATGTGCAAAGCAAATGCCCTGTCTGCTGTGCTATAACTCCAGTCCAGATAGATAGACAGATACTATTCTTTTTTAATTTTTATTTTATTGAATCTCCGTGAAAAAATTTACAAAGCTTTCAGGTTTAAGTCTCAGTCATATAATGATCAAACCCCCATCCCTTCACCAGTGCACATGTTCCACCACCAAAAACCCAATATACCCCCCTCCCAAAACCACCCCCCCACCTGAGTGGCTAATGATCTTCACTTTATTCTCTCTATACTTTGGCTACATTTAATATTTCAACAGAGAACTCACTGTTATTATTTGGAATTTTCCTCCAACAATCAAAACTGCTGAAAAAGCATCATTTGATAATTTATTTTCCATTGCTGAGAATGAAGATTATATGAGCTCACGGTTTTGGATTTCTGATATGTTAGCTCAGTTCACAGTCAAGATGCATTTCTATAAGAAGCAGCTGGGTGCCAAAATGGATTAGTAGACCTCCCGGATCATAGTCTTTAAGGAGCAGAGGGGCCATTTCGTGCGCAGCTGCTCCAGATCTCATCTGGGCGGAGAGTGTGCTGGTAACACCCCCATCCCATGATCTCCTGCGTGCCATATCACTGCAAACTCATACCTCTGGGTTGTGAGTTCTAGAAGATGGCGGACGCCACGTGGGTGCCGCTGCCTCTGCTGCTGCCGCTGCCATCTCCCCCGCAGAAAGAAAGGGTTGAGAGAGAAAATCTTTTCCCCTCCTGGGGTGGTTTGGAGTTGTAGCTCAGTTCACAGTCTAGATGCATTTCTATAAGAAGCCGCTGGGTGCCAAAATGGGTTAGTAGACCTCCCGGATCATAGTCTTTAAGGAGCAGAGGATCCGCAGCTGCTCCAGATCTCATCTCTAGACAGGTACTGTTAAGAATTTAAAGTGCATAGTAAATAGATCCCATATAATTTAATCTGACTTCTAGATTTTTTACATAACAATTCTATAAATCAAATAGGTATATAAAGGAAGATTTTGCTAAGAAGGTGACATCGTAAACAAATACTTGAAAAAGATAAAGGAGGGGACTGGGTATTTGTGTACTAAGAGCATTCTATGCATAAGTAGGTGCTAGTGCAGAGAGTTTAGGTGGAAATGTTTACTGACATAACATGTTCAAGAAAGGTGGTATTCAAATGCTTGAAAGAATAATGTATAAAATAGTAGGAGGTGATATCAAGAGAATTAACAGAGAGTAATGGAGAGAGGCGGAAATGTATGCAGGGCCATACATTTCATATCAAACATAAAATCCATACTAAAATATATGCAGAGTAATTGCAAACCAAAAGCCAATAAAACTGTGCATGAAAGACTAGGAATATAGTTCAAAATGGGATCAGCATGCGTCTTGCATGTACAAAGCCCCAAATTCTATTCCTGGAAGCAAATGACATGCCTTGATTTGCTGTGACCTGATGGTGTCACCTGACATGGGTGTGACCTGATAACCCCCAAAACCTCTATGATAACCCCAGTAACCCCCAGCACTACTTATCCTAACAATATAATACTGTTAGACCTGAGCATATTAAACCTATACTAGCATGCCAAGAATTACAAAGCGTATTATCCCCCAAGCTAAATATTATGGGTAACTCTCTATTTTAAAAAATGCAGCAGCCCTCCCTTGCAACAAAAAACAACAAAAGACTTAAACTGTTACTTTATTTTAAAAATTGCCAATAAAGATATGAAAAATTATTATACTTTATTATTAGTCATTAGGAAAATACAAATTAAGACCACAATATTATACCATTATATAATCACAGGAAGGTTAACATTAAACAGTGGTATTAATATTGATAGGGGTCTAGTTGACAGAACTTCACGTTTGTTTATAAAAGCTTTTTCAACTAAATATTGCTTTCTAAATAATTACTAAAACTAAAAACATGCATACCTTTTACATTAGCATTTTTATTTCTAGGTATCCAATATAAAACAATGTAAATTATCATCAAACAGTAGAATAAGAATAATAATCATAGCATCACAATTTTTTTCTTTTATTGAATCACCATGTGGAAAGTTACAAAGGTTTCAGGTTTAAGTCTCAGTTATACAATGCTCGAACACCCATCCCTTCACCAGTGCATATATTCCACCACCAAGAATCACAGTATAGTTCCACCCTGCCCCCCCACATCCCCAGCCCTCCACCCCGCCTGTGTAACTGATAAATTTCACTTTACTTTCTGTTTACTTTGATTACATTCAATATTTCAACACAAAGTTCACTATTATTGTTTGAAGTTTCTCCCCTTTAAAGTCGGACCTGCTGAAAAGGAAGCATTTGATAATTTGTTTTCCATTGCTGAGAATGAAGCGATATGAGGTCGAGTGGCCACACTAGCATCTGCACGGTTTTTGGATTTCTGTATTTTAGTATTTTAGTAACTAAGTCCAGAGAAATATCTGCCAGAAATTGCATCATTGCAAACTTGTACTTCTCAGCAATATTATATTCCACATATGAGTGCAATCTTTCTATGTCTGTCTCTTTCTTTCTGACTCATTTCACTAAGCATGATACTTTCCATGTTGATCCACTTATATGCAAATTTCATGACTTCATGTTTTCTGACTACATGAAGTCAGAAAGCTACATAGTATTCCATTGTGTAGATGTACCAGAGTTTCTTTAGCCAGTCATCTGTTTCTGGGCACTCTGTTTTTTTCCAGATTGCGGCTATTGTAAACAGTGCTGCAATGAACATAGAAATGCAGATGTCATCTCTACTATATCTTTTTGCCTCTCTGGGATATATTCCCAGGAGTGGTATTGCTGTGTCAAATGGAAGCTTAATTTCTAATTTTTTGAGGATCTTCCATATTGTTTTCCAAAAGGGCTGAACCAGTCAGCATTCCCGCCAGCAATGAAGGAGAGTCCCTTTCTCCCCACCACACAAACACCGATTGCTTTTGTTTTTTGGGATGTGGGCCAGTCTCTGGTGTGAGATGATATCTTATTGTTGTTTTGATCTGCATCTCCCTGATGATTAGTGATGTTGAACATTTTCTCATGTGCCTCTCAGCCATTCAGATTTCTTCTTTGGGAAAGTTTCTGTTCATTTCATCATCCCATTTTTTGATCGGGTTGGCAGTTTTCTTCTTGTGGAGTTCACCCAATGCATTGTACATCCTTGATATCAACCCTTTATTGGATGGGTACTAGCAGCACAATTTTTAACATCCAAAATCAAACAAGTACTCAAATGACCAGTAACAGCAAAATAGATAAACAGTGGGTTACTATACAGCAGTTGGATAAAAAAATGTTGATGAATCTTAAAGAAATGGGAAATAAAGTAGACATAAGATTTAATACTGTATAAGTCCACTAATGAAGTATAAAGTTCAAAAACAGGCAAAATTTATTTCTATGCTTGAAGATAGAATTTGTGGTATTCTTACTGAAGGAAGGAACTGGGGAGGGGGCAGGGTTTGTTGAGGGGACCATGGTGCCTAGTAAGGTCTCATTTCTGGATCAGGTTTCTTTATCATGTCACTCCAGTCTGGTTATCTCAAGTTGATTAAATGAGACAAAGACACTATGTATTGTTTATATTAAAAATAAAGAAAGTCTCTCAGTTCACCACTCTTATATCTACTTTTAAAGACACTGAAACTAACATTACAAGTTCACTGGCTAGTAGAAAGAAGGAATAAAATTCCCAGAACTAGGTGAAACTGCAAATAACAAAATGAGATGCTTTTAGCTTTATGTATGTAAAGGATCCAGTTGTGTCTTTGAAAAAGAAAGTTTTCATATGATATTATAATGCCAGTTAAGCTGTTCTATCAATTTGAGAGCAGTTGTCCACTTTATAGATCTCAAGTGTAGTCATGTGCACTCTTTAAAAGACAAAAATTTTCAGTCTATAGAAAAGACCACTACAGAGAAGTCCATAGAAGTATCCTTCGTCCTCAATTTGTAGTAAGTAAATATTTATTTCTGTAACCAATATAAACTAAAAGTTTTTTGAGTCCTTTCTTTTTTATTTATTTATTTATTTATTTAAAATTAGGTGACATAACCGGCAGTGCTTAGGGCTTACTCCTGGCTCTGCACTCAGGGATCTTTCCTGGTGGGCTTGGGGATCCATATGGGGTGTCAGAGATCCACCCAGGATCAAACATGTGTAAGGCAAATGCCCTACCCACTGTACTATCACTCCTGCCCTGAATCTTCAATTTTTAGGACCAAAAGACTCTGGACACAGCCCCTCCCACTCTTTCCCCACGAAGGAAAATACAAAGGATGGTTCCCAGTCATTCCCATGTGGGCATGATTTTTCATTATCTCTGTAAGTTGCTTTGCAGTCATTCAGGAGACTGACCAGCTACCTTCATCCTCTTTGGCATTGTGTAGTTTTTACTTATTTTGCTATTTAACACCCACCGCCCCCTGCACTTTTCCCCTAGCTAATTTTTTCCAGACTGTTCTTGTTTTCTTATTTCAACTGTTCTATTTTTTTAATTCATTTTACCTAATTTCACTTTAAAATAATGTAGTTTGCTATTATTTGTTCCTTTACTTTGAAAATTTCTGTTTTGCCTAGCACTTTTTTGTTTGTTTGTTTTGACTCTATTACAGAGAAGAGCTCCTCAGGTAAATGTGAACTCATTTCCTTTGAGTTAACAGGGATTGAGCTTAAAATTAATATAAGTGTTAAGTCTAAATATCAAGGGAAAGATCTCAGGACCAAGTGAATAAGAAGTCCAAACTGAAGCAAGAGTAAAGAGGGATCCAGAAGAAATTGAAGCTTTCATAGACCTATTTTTCTACTTGGTATTAACATAATGCCAGGGGGCACTTTATTATATATGTGTGTGTATTTACATATATATATATATATATATAAACTCAACCATGTTTGGTTTAGTATGTGGTATTTTGGCATGGACATATTCATACACAGATATATAATCTCACTATATGATCAGTATTCAAATATTTTTTGTCTGACAATGTTTTTTAATTTACCTTAAAAATGAGGGACAAAGTACATAATCATCATCTGAATTATATCTTTATATATTCAATAAAATATTATTCTTAACAGAAGAAACACAATGTCAAAACTGCTAGAACTTATTAGAGTCAAAATGTGGTCCTGAGTCTCCATAAAAGAAGTAGAGAGAGCAAAAAGAGAGAGAATATTCATTACTTTATTTGAACATAATATAGTTGATTTAGCTCAAATTTGGCAGAATGAATTAAAAAACATAATCAAATAAAGGTAAATAAAAACAAAGAAATATACAAATACAAGTAAATATAATTTTATTATTCAAAGTCAGTTGTGAATAAAACACTGTCAAAATAAGAAGTGAACACTTGTGTAATGAAAACTACATCACTATTTAAAAAAGATAGAAGGGTCTATGTATTCAGTTTTAAGACATTAACTCATATCTAACAAGAAGATAAAAAAATACAAAAAAAAGAAGATAAAAAAATACAGAAAAATATTTTTTGTCTTTAAATAGCCTAAGGCATGATACAGAAATATAAAGATATATAGAAGGAACAGTTAAGAGATTAAAGTTATTGTCTCGAAGAATAAATATCAGTGGTAGAAGGGATTGAAATGGGGTACTGATTTGTATCTTACAATTCATAGCATTATTACATTATGATGGAGAATATATGTTCCTATAATGATATTTAAAAATTAATGAAACTTTAAGCATTCTTATTATTCTTATTTGAATAATTTTCATTTTTTTGTTTATGTAATAGCAAGAGTAAAAAATTAAGAAGTTAAAAACTAATGAGGGGTCAGGGAGAAAACTCAGGTAACTTAGCTTAGATGCAAGTACAAGGACACAAATTCAATCCTCAATATATATAGTTCTCTAAGCACTGCCCAGTGTGGTCCTGGTGGTTCCGATGGCTCTCAGCACCACTGAAACAGAGTGGCACAATATCTCTTGCAGTTATTGAATTGTCAGACCTAGTTGGCTGAATATTACTGGTAGTGACACATGAGAAAGACCTTTCTCATAAATTATTGTATTATTTTATGAAAAATTCAGAAGTGTTAAAAACAAACTTTATGGGACATTAATGAGGTTAAGTAGACTATGAGGTTAAAATAAAATTTAATGTGACTAAGATGAATGATCACATATCAAAAAGAGAATAGATGAAAATAAGAACTATGACTAATGAGAAACCTACTCAAACATAAGTGCCAAAATTAGTAATATGTTATAGTCAGTATGGAAATGTGTAAGTTATAAGTAAGAGTTCTCCATAACATGACTCCGGGGAAAGGGTTAAACAAAAGAATAAATATAATTATACTTTATTAATAAAATCATCTGGCAAATCAGATATTACAATTTATTATATCTGTTATATACTAACACTAGTCAGTCTATTAAGGATTCTAGACATATTTGAAAACCCATTTCCAGAAAGTTACCCACTTCAAAAAAGAACTCAAAATACATTTTGATGGATTCTTTTAAATCCATAACTACTTTTCAACATGTCTGTACTATAATACCATGTACTAAACCAAACATGGTTGAGATTTTTGGTATTTAACAAAACAGATAAAAAGCAATGCTCTTAAATAAAACAAAAACAGAGAAATTACTTCTCCCAGACTAGAAAGAAAAGCAAATATCAATATTCAAAGGAATCTCTGTCAGCTTACAAAAGTATGAATAAAGAAAATTCTTCTGACTATAGTATACTGAAGGGAAAAAAATTCAGGAAAAGCAGAGAAGAAATATGATGAAGGTATCAATGACCAATTAATACAAGTCAAACTTTTTTCACAGGGGTCTCATGCAATACTCAAGGCAGTTAATCATTCTCAGGGACTGGTATAGAACTTTGAATTCACAAGACTGCTCAACTGAGGTCAATTTAAAAAATATATTAATAGATGTTTAAAACCACATGGCGAAAGCAAGTCACTTAAAGCTACAAACTTCTTTTAAAAAAATCTATATACTGGGGCTTGAGTGATAGTATAGCAGGTAGGGCGTTTGCCTTGCACATGGGTGACTCGAGTTCGGTTCCCAGTATCCCATATGGTTCCCTGAGCACCCCCAAGAGTAATTCTTGAGTGTAAAGTCAAGAGGTAACCCCTGTGCATTGCCGGGTGTGACCCCCAAAAAATATATATATTGGATAAATGTTAGAGCCCTTATTAAAGGCATAATAATTATGGGTCAAACATATGTCCTTTTATAATTCAAAAAATATTTACTGAGTGTTTCATAGATGCCAGATACTGGAGCTATAGTCATTACAAAAACATTTTTACAAAGTCTATAATTGGATCTTTTAGGGCAGTCTATACAACAACTTATTCTTCTGTAGAACCAGATGGAACATGGGAGATGGTGTAAAAGTCCTTGTAATGCTATTGTCTGTGCATCATATCCTGGGTACAGAATTGCTGTTCCTTAGCAGGGAGGCTGGAAAGGAAAAAATATAAAGGTGGAACAGAGGAAAGTGAAAACAAGCTAGAACCCACATCTGCACCTGACTTTCTCTGCATTTAACAACTGCGTACAGGGAATTATGACTACTGCTTTGCTTCTTTCTAAATCTTGCACACAAATTCCTCTTCTGGCCAATTCTAATGAGATTAAAAAGAAAATGCAGTTACAGTTTAGGCAAGTAGACGCCACACAAAATCAGGATCATCCTACTCCTTGTGAAATTAGCAATCTTTTAACCTCTTTTAACCACATTTAACAACTGATAGCAAAATTTTGCTTCTAACTAAAGTGGTGTAACTAACTAATCCTCTGACGAGTGAGAATACTCTAACCCTCTCCCCCAAAATGTAAGCAGCCACTTACCTTGTCTTTGGGAAATAGTTTTTCCTTTTCTAGCTAAATTACACGCCTTTGACTAGGGTTAGAGTGAAGCTAACTGCACAACACATTTTGGGGAGCTGGAAGATTCAAAAAGGAATCTGTATTACATAAAATGATTTGCAATTTGAGTACTCTCACAAAGCAACAGTTCTCCAGCAACAGCTGGATGGTTTCTGACTGAAGTCCAATCTGACTCCCCTTTAAGGTGACCATTGGTTAAGGAATCAAGCTCCCTCACAGCTATGGACCTTCAGAAGCTGCTGCAGGATGGTAGCTGGGCCAGCGACCTATTATCCATAGACTTTTAGCCTCCAGGGCCCAGGCTGACACAGTCTCAATAGTATTTGGCAGAGCTATTAGCTGTTGGAAAACTTGCCTTAAGACCTACTTATTTTTTTTCTTTTTGGGTCACACCTGTCGATGAACAGGGGTTACTCCTGGCTCTGCACTCAGGAATTACTCCTGGTGGTGCACAGGGGACCATATGGGATGCTGGGAATTGAACCCGGGTCCGCTGCATGCAAGGCATATGCCCTACCCGCTATGCTATCACTCCAGCCCCCAAGACCTACTTATTTTACTTCAATAACATTGTCCTACTGAAATTATTCTGGATATGTAGGCTATATAGGATGTTTTTAATGAAAATTATCTAAACACCCCACTCGGGATGTGTGAAGTAAATTAGTACACTTCCAAATGACAAAAGTATATATGCCAGACATATTAATAGTTTTTAAAGATATTGAATAGCTAAGATTTCCCTTATTGAGTGAGATTAAAAGCATATAATAAGTGGCATTCTGTGGCACACTTTTGTAAACATATTTGCAAAGGGAAAAATGGTTGAAACTGGCAACAAATTGGTAATAATTTTCTAGGTTGATCCTGTATAATGGCAAGTCAACATTAATAACATATACAAAGAAATTTATTATGAGAAAAAAATTAACAAAATAAAACAGTAACATTTCCAAAATGTTATAACCATTCATATAAATCTAATTTTTCTAATTCAATAAAGGATTAACAATATAATAGTGAAAATTGACATTAATAAAGGAAACACACTGGATTTTAAGTGAAAATTGTTTCATTTAACTTTTAGAAGAAAAAAATCAAATTGAAATAAAATCCAAGTGCCGATTTTAAAGTCTATAGGTTTGGCAGGAATCGGAAGCCTCCACACTGAGTACTGGCAAGATTATAGGAAATCAAGCACTCTAATATGTTGCTAGTGGGAGAATAAATTACTACAACTTTCATGAAGGAAAATAGACAAACAAAAATTTTAAGTGCATATGCCTCTGAACCCAAAAAAGACATATGCATTTAATTTTGACTTAAAGTAATTCAGTGGTTATTTTCAGTCATGAAATTATTTTGTGTAATAGAAAAAAGAAACTAGAAACAGCTTAAGAACTGGTTAAATTATGGTACTGGGGCTGGAGAGAACACAGCGGGTAGGGCGTTTGCCTTGCACGCGGCCGACCCGGGTTCAAATCCCAGCATCCCATATGGTCCCCTGAGCACAGCCAGGGGTAATTCCTGAGTGCAGAGCGAGGACTAACCCCTGTGCGTTGCCAGGTGTGACCCAAAAAGCAAAAAAAAAAAAAAAAAAAAAAAAAGAACTGGTTAAATTATGGTACAGCCATATGAAGGAGTTCTCTGTAATTGTAAAAGCAGAAAGACTTCTTCATACATATATATATATATATATATATATATATATATATACTTAGCTTTGAACATATTATGGTGCTACATAAATCTTTGTTCAATGGATAAAGGCAATGTATGAACTGCTGTTGCCACCGCTACTAATAGACTTTACCCTACTCAGATTTTTTTCATATCAAATACTATAAAGGAAGGGGGCTGGGGCGATAGCACAGCGGGTAGGGCGTTTGCCTTGCACGCGGCCGACCTGGGTTCAATTCCCAGCATCCCATATGGTCCCCTGAGTACCGCCAGGGATAATTCCTGAGAGCAGAGCCAGGAGTCACCCCTGTGCAGAGCCAGGTGTGACCCAAAAAGCAAAAAAAAATACTATAAAGGAAGAACATCAGATATTATAGGAAGATGAATCCTATATAATTTGGAAATTATTACATACCAGACTATGAACAAATTTAACACACTATTCTTATTTTTAAAGCAAATTTCCACTTTCTTTTCTACTAAAGGACTAAATTGAAAGTTAAACCATATATTTATAGCCTTGGTAGTCTGGAAAAGATTTTGAAAGCATTTCATCTGGGACCACGGAGATGGTTCAAAGCGCTGAGTGCATGCTTCATCATGTGAGTCCCCTCTCCAGGTTTAATATCCAGCTCTGACTGCATGGACCCTAGAACACCTAAACCATTCCAGTACAGTTCCCAAGGAGTTAGACAATTAATTTATTCCCCCAGAGGTTTACTTAAATTATACTTACTTAAAAATATGTATATATTTTAAATATTGGGGTCATACACAGTGATACTCAGGAGTTACTCCTGGCTCTGCACTCAGGAGTCACTTCAGGCAGTGCTTGGGGGATTATATATGATACCAGGGGTTGAACCTAGGTTCATCAAGCCAAGCACCTTACTCACTGTACTGTCTCTCTAGCCGCATATAAACATATTTCTACAAAAACTTTAAGGGCGACAGATCACATAGCTTGAAAACTCTTACCAAATACATTGTGCGGTACAAGAGAAAAAATATTTTGTCAACAATTAAAATTGAAGATTATAATTCAATTACCAATAATTCAATTAACATAATTTAATTAACATAGTTCATAAAACAATAAAATTAATACATAATTTTATTGTCCAGGTCTTTTAGTCTTATATTTTGTATTTACTCATTCCTTGAAATTACAAGATTTAAGGCTTTTAATTTATTTTCTTATTATTAAGATTATGTAAATCAGATTCTTCTAAGGCCATGGGTCTCCTACATTTTGATAGAGAGCATTATGACAGAGTAATTTCTAAAGTTAAATTTTAGCTTTTTCACCCTTAGTTAACATCACACATGTTAACTGAAAATTTTAATATTCTACATTAACACACGTACACTTTTTTGATAGTTTCTTTTCAGTTGTTAAAGATTGCAATATTATTTCTGTCTCTGCATTTTGGTGTTATATAAGCTCTAGTGGAAAATATTAGAATCTTTTTTAAATGCAAGCTTCAAAATCAAAATTAACAGAGCATTAGCTTCCTTAGAAAATACCTGGATGAAGGCCAGAGAGATATTACAGGGGTTAATTCATTTTTGTTGCATGCAGACAGCCCCAGTTAGAGCCCTGTCACCACATACTGCCCCCTGAAGACTGTCAGGAATGACTTCTAAGCTGAGTCAGGTGTAAGCCCTGAGCATAATTTGAAAGTCAATGACTTCCAAATTATGCTTCTAATCCTAGTGAAGCCCCCCCAAAAAATACCCCACAAAAATATGTGAATGGCAAAATGTTTTCATAAGAAAAACAATAAGCACAAAAACAATCATTTGAAAAAGTATATATTCACCAATATTTATTGCAAAGCTATTTACAATAATCAAGATCTGGAAGCAACCCAAGGGTCCAATGACAAATGAGTGAATAAAGACGATGTGTGTGTATATATAAAACAAAATATTACTCAGTAAGGGAAGATGAAATCTTGCCTTGTACAACAACATGGGTGGAACTAGAACATACTAAGCAAAATAAGTCAAGAGGGAGAAAGTCAAGTGCCAGATGATCTCATTTCTTTGTGGGACATAGAGAAGCAAAGCAAAGGAATGTACAAAGCCAAGTGAAAATAAACCCTTGGACTTTAACCATAAAATTTAGGTTAACATAGGGGGGAAGGTGAGGGTAATCCAATAAGGAAGGGGCCACTAATGGATTATGGTGAAGAAACATTTGCAATTTGATGATAAGCGTGGTGTGTTTGTATATTTTTAGGAGTAACTTAAAATATAGACTCTCTTGGCAAAAGATATGGCTTAGTGGGAAAATATGTGCTACTCAATGCGAGGCCATAAATTGGTTCCTCAGTACCACATACATAAAAATAATAAAACACATGCAGTTTTATAAACCAAATTTTTTTTAATGTTTTTTATTTTATTTTATTTTTATAAAGTTGTTCACAATAATTCATTACATTTAATATTCAAACACCAATCCAATACCATTGCACCTTCCCACCACCATATTTTTAATTTTTCATCCCAAATTCCAAACTGTGCCCCACAAAGCAGAAACGAAACAATTAATTTCATATTGCTTATTATCAATAATCCACTAAAAATTGTCCAACAAAATTTCCTTAGAAGAAAGTGTGTGAAGTGTATTTCATCTTGGAGCCATTAAGCCCTTGTATAAGAGATTGCTAACATGTTTGTTAAACCCAACCAAATGGTGTGTGCAACAACAGAGGTGTTGAATATAAGAGGTCATTATGGAATTCTAAAATTTAGAAAACAATTATACAGCAGATTCATTCATGGGTGCGGCCTATGTTGCTCTCTTCCAGGTACTTTATTTCTAAGTCTCTGGATCATGACCATTGATATTATATGGTTCCCAGGAGGCAGTTTGTGAGTGCGACTGCCAAGCTACTGGTAAACTTGAGAGATGAGGGCAAGGAGGTTCATTCCTCTCTGAGAGAGTTTAGAGATTTCAGTCACAGGACTCCCATACCTGAGTTTTCCTGAAGATTTCCCCTGGGGTAAGGCTCGTCTGAGCCTGTGGAGAGCAGCTGTGAGCATGGCAGTGATTAAGTTCTGGAGATTTTTGTCTGTGAGGGCTCTGTTGGAGCGGGGAGGGGAACTCAACCCACTCCCCTTCCGGTTTGCCCCAGTGAAGAGTCTGGCGCAGGGTCTGGACACTCTATGTTACTCTCTTCAAGGAGCTAAAAAAATGTTTTTAAAGGATTGCTAATTGAAGTCAGAGAAATTCTCATCAGAGTAATAAAAAAAATTGGAAAACAATCCGCATTTTTTTTATCTACGCGTTTGCAGTGCAAGATTGCAGAGCTAGCTGGAGAGCCTCCAAGTCAGTTTCCTCCTGCCTTTAACTGAGGGTCTCAGCCTTTCAGTCTGGTGACATGGACCCCATTCCCCATTGGTGTATCTGTCCAGACCTGTTATGTGTTCTGGCGGTAGTTTCACATAGGCCAGCATCATAGATAAGAAAGTTGTTTTTCAGAACTTTCAGATTCCTTTCAGTATCTATATTGCAAACCATAGTGCTGAAAAGGTGAGAGAGATAGGCAGAGAAGAAAAGTGCCTACCATAGAGGCAGGCAGGGGAAGGGGGGAAGGGGAAGAGACAGGACAGGAGGAAAATTGGGGACACTGTGGTTAGAAAATGTACACTGGTGAAGGGACATGTGTTGGAAAATTGAGTGAAACCCAATCATGAACAACTTTGTAACGTGTGTCTCACTGTGATTCAGTTAAAAAAATTAAATTAATAAAAAATAAAAAAAGAAAAAAAGAAAAACAATAAGAATATCTGCAGCTGTTAAAACAAAGTAACCCATTTATGTTAATGAAAAGCAATCAATAATTTGAAATAAATGTTATCATTAGATTTTGTTTTTCTGGATATAATATTCTACCACATATGAAAACACACCAGGCAAACAATTTTTTAAAATAACAAACAAGGGCCGGAGCGATAGCACAGCGGGTAGGGCATTTGCCTTGCACGCAGCCAACCCGGGTTCGATCCCCGGCATCCCATATGGTCCCCCAAGCACCGCCAGAAGTAATTCCTGAGTGCAAAGCCAGGAGTAACCCCTGAGCATCGCTGGGTGTGACCCAAAAAATAAATAAATAAATAAATAAATAAATAAATAAATAAATAAATAAATAAAAATAAAAAAACAAAAAATGGTTTTCAGTCAAATAGTGAAATGGTTTTGCTACAACATACATGCACACATATATATACACATACATGTATGCATACACACATGTACATGTCTTATATATATGTGTATATGTATACATGCACATACATACATATTTTTTCCTTTTCCTTCTGTCAAATTGATTGGAAGATCAAATAAAGGCAATTAACTTCTGTAAGTTCAGTTTGCTGTCTTAAAATATCTGCACTAGCCTTTCCTTCAACTCATTGGAAAGACAAATTGCATTGTCTAAAATTTATGAATTGTGTTATTGTGTTTGCTATTTTTGCTGGTAGCAATCTGTCTGATAACCTTCTGTTCTTCAAAACTGAGTTTTTACAAGATTTAACATTCTCTAAATTATTCTCACAAAGATATTCTGATAATAACTTGTTCCATATTTCTATATCTCAAAAAATTTAAAATTGTTAAGCAAATTTATATTCACTGGTAACAGAATTTATTATTGGATAATAATATTATTCCAAGATCTATATTAAGAATTATATATAATTTTCTTTTATCAATTCATAATAAATACACTCTTAGTCAAGAATCATCTACTTATAAGTAGCAAAAATTCAGCTCAGAAAAATCTAAACAAAAAATAATCTCTTGTATCTGTCAGTCTTGACATTCACTTGACTAAAGATATGGCTGGATACATGTTGGATATTAACCCGAATTGCTTTAGGCTTCATCAGTAAATTGCCCCCTTTCCTCCCCCTAGAGAATCTTAGAGAGGTCATATGAAAAACCCTAATCCCCTGAGTTGATCTTTAACCATTTCCATTGTGTTAGTTACTAAATCAAACTAAATCAAACTCTGGACTTTGTATTTGTAGTGAATTATTTGCTTTTCTATTTCCCCTTTAGCCTTTTCATATTTTACTATAGAGCAATATTCTTTGATTAAACACAGAAAGATCATTAATGCTGTGCTTCCTAATATTTGGGAGTTGATTGACTCTGAAATATATCTACTCCTGAGCATCCATCATAATTATTTGACTCAGGCTTGGTTTGCTGAAGTTCCTAGCACCTAGACCTCAAAAAGGAGGTCTTACTCTGGGACTGGATGGACCTGGGGAGAGCGGCAAGCCACCATCGGAACAGGACAGCCTAGAAACCACTGTCTTGATGCAATCCATTATGACTTAAGAGACAAGACTCCCCCATGGAGAGGGACAAGATGAACTGGTCTGAGGGCTTAGTATTTAGAGTAAAAACTTTGCTTGCCTTCAGAGCCCAGAGAACTAAGTTTTGGAATCTATATTTCTTATTGTTTTTTATACAAATAACTGCAAGTTTTAATAAAAAGCAAACTTAATTGTTTAATACATACAACTAAAGGGAAAGAGAAAAGCAATATAAATGTCCCTGGGAGACAGAGTTTCCTTGAATTAATCCCCAAAAGAGAACTGCCTCCACTCAAACGTTTACCTCTGTTAATGATCGATCACACCTACATGCAGTCCTACACCTCACCCCCCTTTAGATATTCTATAAGTATGCTAACAGCTCTGCATTAAATGTGTCCATTTTTTTAAATTTTTATATTTTTTTATTGAATTACCATGAAAAATAGTTACAAAGCTTTCAGGTTCAAGTCTCAGTCACTCAATGATCAGACCCCCATCCCTTCACCAATGCACATGTTCCACCACCAAGAACCCCAGTATACCCCCCTCCCACTTCCCCACCTGTGTGGCTAATGATCTTCACTTTATTCTCTCTATACTTCGAATACATTCAATATTTCAACAGAAAACTATTATAAAATTTAGAATTTTCCCCCAACAATCAAACCTGCTGAAAAGGTATCATTTGGTAATTTGTTTTCTATTGCTGAGAATGAAGAATATATGAGTTCGCGTGGCCACTGTTGTTGCGGCCACACGGTTTTGGATTTCTGATATTTTAGCTCAGTCCACAGTTTCCTGTGCGGCTGCTCTGGACCTTCTCTGGGTGGAGAGCGTGCTGGTAACACCCCCATCCCAAGATCTCCTGTGCACCATATCACTGCAAGCTTGTACCTCTGGGTAGTGGGTTCTAGAAGATGGCAGTTGCCATGTGGGCACTGCCGCTGCTGCCACCCCCAGCAAAAGAAAAGGTCGAGAGAGAAAAACCTCTCCCCTCCTGGGGTGGCATGGGGTTGTAACTCAGTTCACAGTCTAAATGCATTTCTATAAGAAGCCGCTGGGTGCCAAAAGTAGTTAGTAGACCTCCAGGATCATAATCTTTAAGGAGCAGAGAAGCTGTTTCGTGTGTGGTCACTCCAGATCTCATCTGGGCGGGCTAAATGTGTCATTTTTACCATCAATCTGTGGTCCCCCATCTCTTTGTCTCTTTGCTGGGGAATCTGGGAGGTGGTTCTCACACACTGAATGCAGTGTCATGCCCCCCACACTGTTTGAGTTCACAAACACAGTTTTGATGATGTCAAGAGGACACTATTTTTTTTCTTATCCTACAGTTTCCTCTAAATGCTTTACTCTGGGTGGCCAGTGCAATAGCATAGTGAGTAGAGAGTCTGTCTTGCATGTGGCTAACTTGGGCCAAAGGATTTGCTTTTAGTGCTGTCTTGTTCAAACCCTTACTTCATATGTATTTTTTTCTCATGCATATATGTATCAAACAAATCTTTGACTTCAGAACTCAAATCACAGCTTCAGGATGTAGCATGGCAGCAATTTGATTTGGGAGTGGGGTCATTGCATACAGGTGTTCTGGTAAGATTCACATGTTGAAACTAAATATTACACCGGTGGGGACTAAGCCTGTGAAAGGTGGGGTCCAGTTCCATTCCTGTTAGCACATCTATGGTCTCAGAACCGCATGAAAATTATCAGAGCCTAATGCTGAGGCTCTGGAGTCTTTAATCTCAGTGGATGCTGAAATCAGGAAATTTATTTTACTGTAATTTTTAAAAAACTTTTCAGAACTGAGGCCATGATTAAGAGGGACAGCCAGGGGCATTCGTATTGCGCAGCTAGAGATGAAATTCTTGGACGGACCAGAGCAAAAGCATTTGCCAAGAATGCCATCTGTGGGTTTGTGGCGTTCAGCCACCTGAGATTGACCTGAGTATTCCAAACGAATACTCTGGCTCTAGCAATTAATGATTAATGGGATGTTCGTGTCCATGGTTCATGTTTTCGTTTGCGATACAGGTCTGTGATGCAGGGAAGAGCCTGGCAAGCTACCCATGACATATTTGATATGCGAACAACAGTAACAACGTGCTCTTCGTGTTCCTGGAGCGAGTAACACGTGAGAAGGGTGAACAAAGACGTTACTGGTGCCCGATAGAGCAATCGATGAACAATGGGATGTTCGTAGTCGTATTTAGAATATGAGCTATTCATAATTACGAGTAACTCAAGTTCACACATCTTATGAGAAAATGTACATTTTTCCTCTACTCTACCTTAAATATATACATAGACTTATAGCAGATCTTGCCAGTATGGACAAAACTAGAGAATCAATTTGATGTATACATATATTGATTATACACTATATTATATATTATAATTATATATTATTTTATCTATAAATTTATTGTCTAGTTTTGTTCATATACTTGATTGAAGACATGACTGAACACAGCTTTTCTTGTTTTCCCTTTTGATAATGCATATATTTGTGCATCTATTTACAGAAGCAATAACAATAAACAAGAATTTTTCATGTTGCTTGTCTTTTTTCATATCTTACTTTAAAATATTGTATTACTTAGTATGTGTTCAGACTGAAATCATTTTCCCACCCACTAGCAATTGTTTTCCCTACAGTTGAAACTCATTAGAATAGCTTAACATTACGTTTACACTTGCAGATTTGACTGGACAAGGTCTTCCAAGGATCAGTTATAAAAATATTAAATAAGATTGACCCAGACCAATTCCTGAGAAGTGCCACTAGGTTTATCATTTTATTCTAAACAGGCAAGCATTTCTACTTACCTCTTAGTTCCAATGTGAAATTTTAAAAAATTCTTTACATAACCTCATTGTAACAATATTTTCTATTAAACTCTACTTTGAGGTCCCACAAAAGACAAACTGCCTCTGGAGGAAGAAAAAAACATAGTATGCAGTGTGACATTATCTTTTTCACTGTGCCATTTAAGATTCATTTAACCCGAAGGTTAAATGCTATCCCCAGAGATATTCAGGCATGACAGATGGTCAACAAATTTGAAATGCAATCCACTATTGAAATCCAAACTAATCAAGAGCATTTATTTAGTCATACAATCTTCCAACATCCGTCCTTTCACCAGTGTACATTTCCCACCATCAATGTCCCACCTCCACCCCACCTCAAAGGCATGCACTCTCTCTCTCTCTCTCTCTCTCTCTCTCTCTCTCTCTTTTTCTCTCTCTCTCTCGGTGGATTGATCTGGGACTAGGCTGGGGTTAAGTTTATAACAGAAGATGAGTTGTTTTCTATAGGTATTAACTATAGGTATTAATTGGTAACTTTCCTATCAGGAAAATTATGAGCAAGGACTCTTGCCAGGATAACCAAGCTTCTTTCTTTTTTTCTTAATTAATTAATTAATTACAAAGCTTTCATGTTTGAGTTTCATTCATACAATGATCAAACACCCATCCCTCCACCAGTACACATTCTCCACCACCAATGTCCTTAGTATACCCCCCTTTCTAACCCTCCCCCTGACTCTAAGGCAGATAATTTCCCCCATACTCTGTCTAGTTTAACTATGCTTATTTCATGATACACAGTTGGATCTACCTATTTCCTGTCGTTAAACCCCTGAGAAGAAAAGCCTTAACCTTCCTCTCAGCTTGATTAATTTTTAAACTATTACTTTATGACTATAACTTGACCCACTTCCCTGTTCATGCTTGAGGAGACAAATTGGAAAACAGATGCCAATTACAATATGCCACGTGAGGATGCACTCTTTACTTTTTAAATTCAGATTTTCACAGTTCCCTAAAGCTTAATTCCTATACATGTATAAATTAAAATCCATTTTTAATTCTTATGTTCTAGTAAAAACAAATTACTTTCTGCCAACTAAAATCTGACAGTCAGCACTATAGAAAAAAAACAGCAATTCTACTTCTAGTATTGGTTCTGTCACTGAATAGCTGTATTCATTTTACAAAAGCTTTACCTTCTCTGGACATTAACAGAGTAGTAAACAAGGAGAATGAAACTATAGGGGAATAAAAATATGTCATCATCAAATGTCTTTGGAAAAATATTCACATAATTGGAGATTCCTTTAAGATAGGATGTAAGTTGCCTTGAAAAAGATAATTTACAAATAACTTCTCTCTGAAATGATGTTTCCCTAGAAGATCTAATGTCTCTTTTTCAGTGAAGAAGGCACAAGTTAAATATGCATTCCTGTGCCTTCCACTGATAACTTTCCCCTTCTCTCCAATCTTCTCTGTTTTATCTTAGTATTAAATGACCTCTCAAACCATTACTTGGCTTTATTGGGTCTCTTCCATATGTACAAGATGTATATATATTATTATCAAATTTATTCTTACTTGTTCTCTTATATTTCTGTTTGATACTTATTTGCCCAGCCTATGATAACCTGCACAGTATGAAATGGCTTTCTTTGTATCCCCAAAATACCATGTGTTGCCATTGGGTTGATCTTGGGGAGGTCATAAGAATTAAAGATGACCCAGGTAAGTTTCTTCTGGATGTACCAACTGCTTCTCACCTCCCAAAAAGACAACCTGTAGGCCACACTCTGTAATTAATCTATGTGTCCTGGCAGCTCATCCCTGCCACCAGTGAGCACAGGTCTCAGGGGAGCCACAGAACTTGAGAACATAAGACTTTCCTCATCTGGATTGTAGGTGGAGGAAGTAAGCAATCTCAATCAATATTCAAAGTTCTTTGTCTTCATTAGAAAAGGAAGTCAAGCATGAGATAGCATAAATTAAAATAAAAATGATTCATTAAAGCAAAAGTACATACCTGAGGTATGTACTTCTGTGGGAGGAACTGTTAGGTTTAGGAAAAAAGATTTTATAGGATGAGCTAACCAAACCTAAAAATACTCATGAAGGGATTGGACTAGTCTGGGTAGTACCTATGTCCAACTTTCTCAAATATTACATGTAGCATTAACATCTCATTGTATTGCTTGGAGCATGTGAAATAAGTTTTTTCAGTCTTAATGAAAGGAAAAGGTGAAATCAAGGTCAGGGGTCTCTCTGGAGCATGCCGTGATAATCAGTTGGAATTAACTCTCCCGAGTTCCTATATTATCAGAAGCTAGTAAGTTCAAGAATCGTAAAAATGTTGGTTCTGGGCTCTTCCATTCCCTTTTAGCAACTTTCTATGCTGCTTTTCTTATTTTACAAGGATTCATCATAATTTATTTCTTATTTCCTACTAATTACTAGGTCAAATATCTAACTCCCACTGTGAAAACTAATCCCAACTCCTTTTGCTATATTTATCACTTTCTATGCATCAAAACACCGCAGGGATAGAATTACAGATAAATTTTATTGCTATCATGTCTAAACACAATAAAAATAGTAATTCCATTAGTGTGGTAGAATTTACTATAATTCCACTAGCATATGTATTATTGCTACAAAAAATCTTAAATAAAGATATTATTTCTTACAGTAGAATGTACATGGTAATGGGAGGGAAGCGATTAAAAGAAATGAGATAAAAATGAATAATACAGCCAAAAATAGAATACCCATTCATGAATCTGGTATTTGAATAAATTATGTAACATGAGGAGGAAAAAATGAATGTTCATACTCTTTATCAACAATTCTTATCTGGCTCTTTATTTCTCCATAGCTTTTCACTTATCTCTAACTTCAGTGTTTCTTTGGGAGATGTTAAGAAATCAGGCCTATTAGTCCAACAAAAGCAAAAGACTATTTTTAAGGGAAGAATATTTATCTCCCTGGGTGTCAGGAGATGTATATAGGCATGTTTAGGGCATATGTGGATTCACTTCCCAGAGTCACATAGTCCCCCAAGCACAGCTGGGTGTGGCCTACATATATCCAGGCCTGTAGGTACCAAGATGGTTGGTTGAGAATTGCCAATAGGCCTCCTGATTATCACTTAGGATGATTCATCTATCCTCCCACTCCCACCCCCCACCCCACAAATAAAAAGATCTAAAGCAATCACAAGGGTTTGAGAAAGTGCCAGGGGTGACAAATTTTAATTTAGAAGAATATTTAAATTTAAGAGTTAGTTCTAAACTCTCAATTTAAGAGAGAGATCGAGAGAGAGAGAGAAAGGGAGAGAGAGAAACAGAGAGAGAATAGGAAGGAACTTCTGGAGGCAACTTTCATCTATGAGGACTTTTCTGAAAAGTGCAGTGGATGGTACAAGTATTTCAAGTTCTGTCACACATTAAGAATGTACTTTGCAATGTATCACTGTATCACTGCATCACTGTATCACTGCCGTCCCATTGCTCATCGATTTGCTTGAGCGAGACACCAATAACCTCTCCATTCGTCCCTGTCATGTTCAGGGTCAGGGGAATGAGGCCCATTGTGAGACTTGATGTTACTGTCTTTGGCATATCGAATACACCACAGGTAGCTTGCCAGGCTCTGCCATGCGAGATTCTGCATTGCTCTCTTCCGGGAGCTTTTTTTTTATAATCTCTAGATCCTGGCCATTGATGAGATTACATGGTACAGGGGGCAGCTTGTGGGTGTGACTGCCAAGCTACTGGAAGACTGGGGATCTGAGTGGAGGAGGCCCAGTCCCGATTTGAGCAGGCTTGGAGATCTCAGCCACGGGTCCCACATACCTGGGTTCCTCTGCTGGTTCCTTCATGTGTGAAGCTCGTCTGAGCATGTGGAGAGTGGCCGTGAACATGGCTGTGGCTGGGTTCTGGAGGTTTTCGGCTGCCGGGGTCCTGCTTGGGGCGGGAAGGGAAACTCAACCTGTCCCCATCCTAGGGGTCCTGGTGAAGACATACTGGCGAGGGGTGGGCAGAGATTCTGCAGTGTAGTAAACCATATACTGGGTATGTGTTTTCAATTGCTTCTTTGACATGGGCTTTCTTAAAATCATCTCTGAATAAGACCTCATATGACACAAAAAAATAAACATAATGCCATGTTAGTCGAGTTTGAGCTGTAGATATTAATATTTTTAAAATCCTTAATAGTTCTGTTTTGGTGGAAATGGAGTCAGGAGGGGTCCCCGATAATTTAATTTAAAGAATTGATTGTTTAAAATCTTGCCTGCGTGGGTAGCCCATCAGACAACAGAACTAGGATGGGGTTACATAAGACATAAAAGAGGAGGACACTGGATCAGTAGCTTCTTCTTTGAACTGACATGACTATCCACGTAGAAACGTGACAGAGAATAGCTCAATCTGAGCAGAAGGAAAACAATAAATCAGTGGGACAATGAGCACCAGCAGTAAGAAGCAGACCACAAAGCATTGACAGACTGACAGACCATCCAGAGCAGCAAGTATTGTGGACTGATCAGCATGAAACTTTATATTGTGGGATGAGACACTGTGAGACACCTGGATATCATGTGACTTTCAGCTCTGGCAACAGTGGTTGCAGCCTTTAGCAAGAGTGTAATAACCTGCTTAGGTTGCTAAATAATGAACTAATAAACACCAAAACATCTGGGGTTCTGGGTGCTAATTTTATACACGGTTCCCTAAGGACTTGAGAGTTATCTGGTACTTACTAATAACGTATTTGGTACCCAATATCGGGCAAAAATCAACAGCTTGATAATGAATCAGTGAGGTACATTGCAAAGCCAGTGCAGACAACAGCGCCAACAACAGCTTTAAGGTGCTTCATTTATGTCTGCCTCTCCCACTTTGAGTCTTAGGGGAGAGAACTGAGATATCACTCAGTGGTGCTAGTTCAGGTTTTGTCTGAATTGGACACAGGAAGCCTGAAATGAACAAATTAGCTTTGGTTATGTCACAGCTACCTCAGCAATGATGCATGTTCAAGGTCAGAATCCCCCTATTACAACATTCCACATTTTTACCATTCGCCTGAAATGTGCACAATCTCCCACTCAAACCTGAAGCCAATAATAGAATCATAAAAGTGCACCCTGTCTTTCAATATTTATTCCAATGCTGATCTTTTTTCATCAATAGCAGATAACTGGATAGGTTTTTTTCCCCCAAAGCTAGAAATCCCTCTTTTCAAAGGAACTATTAAGTAGTGGATGGCATAATTGATGTTAGCAATCATTGGAAGGTCATAGGAAAGATCCGAGAGCATGAAGTAGATTTGTTCTCTTGCCTCTATGTCCAAGTAGGCTTCCCCCTTGAGTCATGCCACCTGAGGAGAACTATTGTTTGAAGAATGGTGCTGTTCCACTCCCTTCCTCCTTACTTGTCTGGATTGAAAGCCTCTCACTGATGTCTCCTGCTGCTCTTTCAATGGAGGGTCCTTTCTCCAGCAGTGGGAGTTCTACCCCTGCAGGAAGAAACCCTGCAGGAGACCAGGAAATAGGATTTTAAACTCTCTTTGGGTACCTGGCACTGACAGGTAGAGGTGCCTACATAAACTGCTGGTTAGGTTTCTATGGAAACACAAAGCACTTTGGACACGCAACATTAGCACTAAACAGCACTGTTCTATGGGACAACTCTCTCTTTAGGCAGGGGGAAACCCTAAGTTCAATTCAAATGATTATCATAAGCCTCCTACAGACTCTGTATGTGTAAGTAAAATAGCAAATAAAATAGGTAACAGTCTTTTATTCCTTCATAAAAGTCCAGTCTTGCAGACGTATGTGTACTCTGAAAACAGAGAACCAAATCACGATGAGAACATAAATAAACTGATCTCACTATCCCCCAGAGTGTGAAACAAAACAATAAAAGATAAACAGAAATGGCAAGGAGATAAATTTACAAATAAAGGCATTTACTTATAAAAGCCTTTATCAAAAATATTTTTTATACATACTTAAAAACATTTTACTTCTAGGAATGAGTGATTAAAAGTTTTTGAGTTTCACCATCCCAGGGCAAGTGTTCTTCAAGGCTCATTTCACATGAGAATGACCAATAGTGCTTATTAATAGAACTAATTTCTATTCCTCAACCAGAAATTATGTCTAGTGCATTAGAGTAAGGTCCAAGAATGTTGAATAAATTTGTTCCAAGTAGTCATGCCTGCTCTACTGCCACTTCCTAGAATGAGACTTTTCTTCCTTTGCTCCTTTTCCTGATCCTCATTCCCAGAGGCTTCTATCTGAGCATAGTTCATGTTTAAATTTAGGGTGGAAAATGATTTTTCTGATTTTCTAATTCACTAGTGTTCCAGAGTGACTTTAGTGACTTCTCCAAGTTTTGATTGTCCCCAGTAATTGAAGAGTCCTACTTTGACCTTGGAAACTACTTCTAGGGTTTCACCCTACCTGAACTTCCCTGACCTAATCCCAACCTATAATTAGAATCCATTGAGGCTTTATCTTTCTCAGTGATTTTTTTTTTCATTCTTTCTACTAGAATGGTTCAGGATAGAGAGACTTAACCTGAATTAAGCACTTTCAGTGATACATCAGGAAAAATTCAGGTGGACCAGATTATCCTAGCAAGAAGCTTGACTTTCTGGCCTCTCATGCTGGGTGAAAAGGCAGCTCAGATAGAGAAGGGATCACCAAGTAAAGGATGCTTGGAGGGCCCATTTGGGATGGGAGATGCGTGCTGAAAGTAGACTATAGACCGAACATGATGGCCACTTAATACCTGCACTGTAAACCACAAAAACCCTAAAAAAGAGAGAGAGGAAAAAGGGAATGTGCCTGCCACAGAGGTGGGGATGGGGTGGGGGGAAGGGATACATTGGTGGTGGAGAATGGGCATTGGTGGAGGGATGGGTACTCAATCATTGTATGACTGAAACATGAGCATGAAAGTTTGTAAGTCTGTAACTGTATCTCGTGGTGATTCATTAAAAAATTAAAAAATAGATAAATAATTTTTTTAAAGAGGCTTGGCTTTCAAAATAGCAGCTGCCCATTCAAATCCCATCTCCAGGCTACCATATCTTCAACTAGAAAGTCAGAACCATACAAAGAGGGCTGATTTTTTAAGTCCAAACACTTCTCAAACTTGTTTGTTTTTAGTCATAGTCTAACTTTCACCTAGAACCATGGAAACAGGAACAAGGACAAGGTCATTAGCTAAAATTGTAAACTCTCTTTCAATTTCAGTGACTGGCTGCCTGCAGAAACAGAAATGCAGGTTTTTCAAGATACTCATGCTGGATAGAGGGGAAAACAATAAACCAGTCCCCTCCAATCATAAGTTGTCAATCAACCAAATCAGATTCTTCTCTGCCTCTGAAAATTTAAGAACAAATGTGTCTTCAGTCCTTGCTTGAAAGGACTGTAGTAGATCCAAATAGCAGATATGCCACAGAGAAGTGTTCTGTTCCATGTATTGTGTTAAATCAAACATTGCAGTGTTATCTGTGAAATCCCTTTTCCTCTAAGTTGAGTCCAGTTTCCATGTGGGATATCTCTGATGCCTCTTTATCCAACCGATATGACAGAATAAAAAAATGTTATTTCAGGAAGAACTGAGTACTATAGTCATGCTTATAATCAAGTTGAAATATATGTATACAAACTCTTAATTTCAGTAGTCTGTTTTCTGTCCAGGATATAACTTGTTCTTTTAAAATCAGATCATCAGAAATTTTCAGATTCTTATATTATGATGGTCACAGAGAAAAGGCAGGACAATATTGAAAATAGTAGAGAAACTGTAGCACTGTAGCACTGTCATCCCATTGTTCACCAATTTGCTTGATCGGGCACCAGTAACGTCTCCATCGTGAGACTTGTTGTTAACTGTTTTGGCATATCAAATATGCCACGGGTAGTTTGCCAGGCTCTGTCATGCAGGCAGAATACTCTCAGTAGCTTGCCGGGCTCTCCAAGAGGAACGGAGGAATCGAACCGGAGTTGGCCACATGCGAGGCAAATGTCCTACCCACTGTGCTATCTATCGCTCAGTCCAAGTTGAGAAGCTAGCACTTTTTTATTTTGGGGGGCTATGGATAGCTTACTCTCTATAGAGGCTTATAAGGTTGTAGCGGATACAAAACCTAATCCAACTTTAATTTACATTATTTGCAATTTGGTCCCTAAATATCCAAGTGGTCAGATTACATCAAATTTCATGCCCTCTATAATTTATTTGGTGGGTTTCCAAATTTTGGTTATATTTTATTCAAAACATTTTGTGTGTTAGTAGAAGATTCTCTAAACCATATATGACCTTACAAATTGCTTTTCTAAATGATTTGTTTGGGCATCTGTGTCTTATTTCAGAAAATCCAATTCAAAGCAAAAGTCTTCTTCCTTGTACTTGCCCTCAAATCACCTGTAATGAGCATTAGTATAAATCTCATAAATTCTTTCTAAGACTTCTATTCCTCATATCCCTCAACATGTTTTTCCAGGAGGTTTATTCTTCCTTACTATGAGTCAATAAACCCAATTCTGTTTGGCAACAGGTATGATTCTGGTTATTTCCACTGGAGGTGCTGACAGAGAGAGTGAGCAAATGGGTTCCAGGACCAAGTCTGCTGCTCATAACACTAAATCCCAGAATAAATCACTCCCATTCTCTGGGCTTCATTTCTCACCTGAAAAATGGAATAGCAAATGTGACTCAGATGGTCATAAATTATCTATTCACAAGCATAAAATCTACTTTATTTTAATAAATACTTTGAATTTTTATGAGCCCTCATTTGTTCTCAGAAATGAAATAACTAAATTTAGCCAATCTGTAAAACTTGTCTCAATCTAGTCATTGTTTTTTTTTTTTATCATTTGGGGTTTAAAACATCATTTAGTTCTTCACGCAGAATAACTGACCCCAAACAGTTATTCTGACAGTTTCCAAGGGGCCTCACTCTGATCTCACAGGTTTGAGTCTTGTAGAGGACAATCCTACCATCTGGATACATGCACACATGGAACATTACTCATCAAATTTCTGACAGCTTTTCTGCTAATTTTCTCTGACCTGGCGAAATGCTGTGCATAATCCTTTAAAAGGACAATGCTCTTTCCTCCTCCATCAAATGTTATGACTGGCCCTGACTTGTCTAGGGAGAGCACAGTTCCCCAGGACTGGCAAGATGCTCACAGTATTTGCTCAACATCTCCCAGATCACTTAGAAAAAAATTAACATGTCTGTTGTGCAGGGTCTCTCTCTCTCTCTCTCTCTCTCTCTCTCTCTCTCTTTCTCTTTTCCTCACCCTTTTCTCTATTAGCTGCACCTCTGCATAGCTCTTCTAGTTCAGCACTGATAGAGTTTCAGATGCCATGAAATAACTAGCCCGTATCTCTTAGTCAACTTCTAACCCATAGGAGGCTCTCCTAGACCCCATCCCAAGTCCATATCCCCTCACTCTAAAGAGAAAGGGAAAGAGAAGAGGAAAGAGAAGGAGGAAAGAGGAGAGAATAAAGAATGGAGACAAGAAAGGAGAGGGAGAAGAGAAAAAGGGAAGAGACAGAGAAGAAAGATGGGGAGGAAAGAGGAGACTAGAGGAGGTGGGGGAGGAAGGGAGAAAGCTAGACAGAGAGGGAAAGAGGAACCTTGAATTAAAACATACCTTCTGCTTACTTCAGAAGCCACTTGCTTCTTTACAGACCAACATTTACTTCTCTAGCAGGGCATAGAGGTGAGCCAGCTCTAATCGCCACAGTCATCTTTGCTTCCTGCTCACCCCCGCCCCCCCCCCCCCCCCGCCCCAGAGATACTGAGAGGAAAATCGAGGGTTCCACAGAATTCAGCTTGAAGAAAACCATAATTTTCCCCCTCCTCTGCTAAATAATATTTGCCTTATTAGGAACTCTGAGAAGTTCTAAAATAGCACTACTCAGTGTTCAATATTTTTTTCACAACCAAACATAAGAACAAAACCCAGAGGTCCAGAACTTAACCTGACTCTGCTTTGTGAGGAAGCATTGCTGGGGACATGGAGCTGAAGTGAGTGAATGGTGCATTTGCAAACTGTGTGTATGTGTGTGTGTATGTGTGTGTGAGAGAGACAGAGAGACAGAATGAGAGTCTGAATATCTGTGAGAGAGTGACTTTGTGTGTGCTTGCATGTATGTCTATGTGAAATGAATCACGCAGTGACCAAAGGCTTGCCTCAACACATGGTTGCTATGTGATGATTTAGTTAGGAAACTATTTCATCTTCCTATGTGTGATGGAAATGAGGGGAAGGAATAGCTCAAAGGGCTGCAGTGTGTGCGCTGCAGGTAAAAGGCCCGGATTTGATCACTAGCACTATATATGGACCCCTGAGCACAGAGCAAGGAGAAGTTCCTGGATACTGCCAGGTAGCACTGTAGCACCGTTGTCCCATTGCTCATCGATTTGCTCGAGCAAGCACCAGTAATGTCTCCATTGTGAGACTTGTTATTACTGTTTTTGGCATATCAAATACGCCACGGGTAGCTGGTCAGGCTCTGCTGTGTGGGCGGGATACTCTCGATAGCTTGCTGGGCTTTCTGAGAGGAAAATGCCAAGTATGAGTTGAAAAACAACAATAAAAGAAGAAAGAATAGAAAGAAAGAAGAGAAGGAAATAAAGAGGGTAACAAAAAGAGTGAAAGAGAAAGTTGTGGTTAGCACTGTTTTCTTTGCATTTGTAGAATTGAAGAAATGAAAATTAAGAAAAGCTAAATCAGTAAAAACTGATATTGGTAAGAAATGATGATTCAGACAGTTCAGAGGGAGGGAATACAGAATGCTAATTTTTTTCTCAAAAAAGCTTGACCAAAATATAATGTAAATATTTTCTCTATAAATTAGCCTATAGGAAGAAAAGCACTTCTGTATGCCGTTAGATCCACTACTGTTCAGCATAGTAGTCATTTATATGAAACCTAGAGAACCAATATAGTGGGATGCACTAAGTAAATGATAGCTTAAACATATGATGGATCACTATAGTCTCTAACAATAAGGCAGGAAAATATTTTATAAAATCATAAAATGAGGCCCAAGAGATAGTACAAGGGACAGTAACTAGCCTTGCACTTGGCCAACTCAGGTTGGATCCCAGACACCACATATGGTGGTTTGAGCACTCACTGCCAGGTGTAATCCCTGAGCACAGAGACAGGAGTAAGTCCTGAGCATCACCATGTGTGACCCCAAAACAAAACAAAACAAAAGAAAATAAAGCTATCATGGCATTTCTTATTAAATTAAAAAGTCACACAAATACGTGTACATTTGTTATTTTTAAAGAACAGAAATGGTCAGGTAAAATAGTTGAAAAGAACATACCTTAGATATACACCCCCGCTATAGAGGTAGAAATACACATGATTTTCATGAACTGAACAGAATTTGCTGTGAATCCATGGAAGAAAATTTATTTTTAAAAAACAAAAGTGAATGAAAAATAATAACTGACCTTTGAGAGCCATGTCAAAATGTTGACATTTGTTTAGACATGTTCAAACCTGAGAAATGTCAGTAACAGAAAGATGAGGGCAAAAAACTGGATTCGAACAGCTTGCTGTGCACCTACATAAGGCTAAGAAGAATTCTTTTTGCCATTCTATTAAAGGGAGAGAAAAGAAGGGTTGGGAGGAGAAGTAGCAACAGAATAGGTATGAAATGTCCAGAGTTTGATGAAGATTTAGGTATGGCAGAAAAAGTGGGAAGAGCATTCAGGGCATCCTGCAGAGAGGGAAATGGCAAGATTTGATAAGAGCCTCAGCAGGAGGATGGGTGAAAATGAGTGATGCCCAAGATGACCTTTTCCACAGCAGCCCTGGGGACGCCTCACACTGCGGGGAGAGGCTAGGTTTCAGGAATGCCTTTTTTGGAAAAACCTGTGTAGTTACATTATCATTCCAGACTTAGCAATGACACTTCTTATAGATAGAAATATCCTAAATCAACATGACAAATTTAGAGAAGCAGAGGAATCATCTTGTAATAAGGTTTTTTTTTTATTTTAAAGAAAAGAAATAAGGTGGTGATAGAGAGTAGGTGGAAAAGAACACGATTGTTAGATAAATGTTCACTGAAATATTTTTAAAGTTGAATGCCATCAAATGTCTAGCACATAGTAAATCTCAGTGAATGGCAGATAAATTACTGAACACAAGTTTTAGTTTTTCTTCTAAATCAAGAGGCGGACTAAAGTTTTATTTTAGTATCTCCTTTCCACTATGCCTCTTACATTGTCTTGTCTAGGGTAAAAGCTAAACAAATGTCTGCTGAAAGAATAAATTCCGTTTTGTCCTTCTTAGATATCACTCCTATTGATAACAATGATTGTATTTTCTTATCTCTCCAACTTTTGTTATTATAAAAAAAACATAAAATGATTAAACACAAGCTATATTACTCCCTGTGAAATGATTTGTACCATCACTGGTAGAAGGAATTTTAGAAATCAGGTGTATTGGTTTTCTTTCTGTACTTTGTTCTTCCAAGTTAAGAGTACAGAGTGAAAGTGGAGACAGTGATTCGTACTCAGCTTCAATCAGAGCAACGTACCTTTTATCTCTTTTATATATTGGAGTTCATTTGTACAAAAGTTTTTGAAGCTAAGAAAAATCTGAAAACTACTGAGCCTGAAAATTCTATTCAGCAGATAAGGAATAGCAACTGAAATATGAAGAGCCACGCTAACAACCCATTATTTATCATTGTTGTTTTAGTTTAGGGGCCACATCCAGCTATGCTCAGGATGTACTCATGGTTCTGCACTCAGAGATCATTTCTGGTGAGGTCAGATGACACATATGGGGTGCCAAGAATGAAAACTGGCTTATATGTGTACAAAGCAAGCACCACACCTGTACTATCTCTCTGGCCCCTAGATAACAGTCTTTTGACACTTCTCTAAAATTTTTTTGGGGGTCACACCCAGCGATGCTCAGGGGTTACTCCTGGCTTTGCACTCAGGAATTGCTACTGGCAGTGCTTGGGGGACCATATGGGATGCCGGAGATCGAACCCGGATCGGCCGCGTGCAAGGCAAACACCTACCTGCTGTGCTATCACTCCGGCCCCTCTAAAATTTTTTCTTAACAAATAAATCAGCCCTTAACTTGGAGTATAATTTTTCAAATCATTTTCATATAGAATTTCCAAATGAAATATCAGAAGCAGATTAAATTTGAGTATCAGATAAACTTAAATATGTCTTGTGTGTATGTCTCAAATTCAACTATATTTGCCTAGATCCAAACACTGGAATCCACTAATATTCCATTTAAGAATTTTCTATAGCACCTAGGATTTCATGAGCAATACACTTAAAGAGTTTGATAAAAACAAACAAATAAAAAACCTAACTCAGTTTGAACTTAGTTTGTTCAACTTAGTTTGAACAATATAGACTCATCCCATAAATCATACCCACTAGTGTTCTAATAACAATGAACTCACAATCAAGTAGTGACGCCATTTTCAGAAGAATTCGTACCATTCATCAGGGCATAGTGAAAGCAATTTTCTTAACCATGGAAGGTATAACTCTCTTTTCACAATTTGGTAGATCAGGTATATGTGTCAGTTTGAAATTGATGAGCATATATGTCTGTTAAAGGTAGTTATAACATTTCTCTGCTGTTGACTTTGGGAGCCAATTTAACAGTGTAGCCATAAATCATTCAGTTTCCTTGTCTTAGGCAACAAGCTCCTTTTTCCCTTCCAGATAAACAAATATCTGGTTCCCTTCTAACATGAGTGCCATGGCAAACTATTTTTCCAAGCATACTCTTAGACCTAGTAATGAGAAAGTTAAAAAACTCTCATCAACATGCCCACATTCTAGAAAGGGAGACAAATGTGAAGCATGAATGTATCATGCAGTTTACTGCATGCTGTAGTAAAGAAAATAAACAGGAACCACATGAGCACAGAAGGGGTATTGCAACAAAAACGTAAATGAGGTGTTAGACAAAATTGAGAGTGTGTGAGGTGGACCAAAAAAGAATAGCATGGTCAAAGATTCAGAAGTAGGAAGTGATTAAGTTTAGGGGCCACATCCAGCTATGCTCAGGATATACTCACTGTGACAAGTTTAGTGTTGTCTCACTGTCAAATTCAAGAAGGAAAAAGGAAACAGCTAAGTTAGAAATATTTTAATGAGTTAATAACATAAAACAGGAAACCTTAGAAAAGCTTTTTATAGGAAAATAATGTGGTCAGATACAGGGTCTGTGCAAAACTCTTCTGAGGAAGACTGGAAAGGAATGCAGGGTAGAGGAGGAGACAAGGAGAGGATACCAAGTTTAACATCAAGAGTAGTAATGTCTGGTTCTTATAGAAGATGAAGATCTCTGCAAAGTGGGAAAAGTGCATAAAAGTTCTCCCAAATTAGACATAAAGACCACTATGGGACTCTTAGATAGCATCTATGTCAACTTATTCAACAACAGATCAAAATATTTAGTTGTTTGTTTACTTCTTTTTTTAGGGAGGGCATGTCTCTCTAGATTGAAAATACAAGGGGGTAAAACTATGAGCCATTTTCTCACCAATAGCAGCACTGTCACTGTCACTTTCATCTGGTGCTCATTGATTTGCTTGTGCGGGCACCAGTAACGTCTCCAATTTTTTTTGAGACTTTTTGTAACTGTTTTTGGCATATCGAATACGCCATGGGTAGATTGCCAGTCTCTGCCATGCGGACGAGATACTCTTTGTAGCTTGCTGGGCTCTCCGAGAGAGGGGGAGGAATTGAAGCCGGGTCGGCCATGTGCAAGGCAAATGCCTTACCGCTGTGCTATCGCTCCAGCCCAATAACAGCACAGAGACACAAAATTAGTACAGCATCATTCTCAAGAGAAAGTCAAGCATAAAAAATTTCAACGTATGTGGAATTTTGAGGAAAACAAAAGTTCATATAGAAGTGAGGAAATAAGAAGTCAGTAAAAGCTATAAATTTTCAGTTATCAAATAAACAATACCTGGGGCTAGAGAGAAAGTGCCAAGGTAAGATTAAGGCACTTGCCTAGAGTACAGCTGACTCTGGTTCTAACCCTGGCACATAAGTTCCTAAAGCACAACTAGGGGTCAGTATTGAGCACATATCCAGAAATTGTCACTGAGCACACTGGGTGTGCCCACTCACCAGAAAGAGGATAAAATGCTGGAGAAATAGCACAGTGCAAGGCACTTGTCTTGCACACAGCAGACTAGGGTTTGATCCCTAGCATCCCATATGGTCCCCAAGACCCACCAGGAGTGATTCCTGAGCACAAAACCAGGAGTAAGCCCTGAGCACTGTCAGGTGTGGCCCAAAAATTAAAAAGAAAGAGCTGAGGATTTAGTAGAGATTTCCAAGCTTATTTAATCTCTTTTCAGAAAAATAATTACTCTGTACTCCCTGAAAATCCACCTTCTTTAAGAAAACAAAGAGAAGATGTCCCCCCAAAGCTACCCCTGAATTCCAGCTGAGGTTGCTGTCCTTCTGTGGTTTCAGCACCCACTTTGGGAGATACACTGAGTGAATAGTTGATGACTATAATTCATAGCACCATGTTATATAATTGAAGCTTTCTAAGAGCCCAGAACTCAAGTTTTCTCACCCTCAGAAAAAGAGAAAATATGCTAATGTGGGGAGTTCTTTCACATATATTCTATCAAATTATGTTGCTGTACACTATATCTTACAATTTTATATTAATTATTTCTTTAAAAAACTAAACAAATTGATGAATAGCTGCCAAAAATACAAAATGAAAAAGGAAATGTACAGGGAGAAAAGCCATTTTAATGAGCTCTTTTTTTTGGATAAGGTAACTAGGAAATGATTGTGCAAAAATCCAGGTGTAGCTATCCAGCAGGCAGCTGAAAATAAGTCTAAAACTGAGGGAGAGATTGGGTTTAGAGAGAGAACATTTCACTTACCAGCATGTAATGAAAGCATGAAAATAAAAAGAGCATCAAACCATTATTGAAGCTCAGCATTTAAAGGGATTTTCTTCCTTCCAATTCTGAGCCATTGCGTTTGCCTTTGAAAGATCCACCTCCCCAGGGCTGCAGGCAGAGGCCTAATGTGACACACACCCCGGGGAAACAATTTCCAGGTTTTGCTCCAGAGAGGACCTGACTTTGCCTGTATGACCTCTTCAGGGTGACATCAGATGCGTGTAGCCTGTAATATCTTGCCATCCATTTGATCAACAAGGTTCTCTCTAATTCTTTAAATAACCCATAACTCATTGTGAAACCCTTTTCCATGAAACCTTCTCATGCTGGAATAACAATTATCCTAACTATTCTGGCCATCAATTCAAATAGCCACCTTTCTTAATCAAAACATAGAAATCCAACTCTTTTACAGTTCTTGTTTCAATTAGATACCTTTATTTGTCATGCTCATTTAAGACCAAATTAGGCCTGTCTTGATGTAAATGAACCTATTGTCTCTAACTATCAGGTTTAATGTTTCTATTCTGCAAACAGTGTGATCTGCCACCCTTAGGGTCTGTGTACTTTTGACCTAGTGCTGACTCAAGAATCCTAGGCTAAATCAGGTAGGTAGAAAATCACCACCCTGTAATCAGGTGATGTGTTAAAATATGCTTTTTGAACTAAAAAAAAAAAAGAAAAAAATGGTTAGGGCACAGATGCTTAGTAGAGGTCTGGTTTGCATCATCATCATCATCATCATCATCATCATCATCCCATTAATCATTGATTTTGTTGAGCAGTCTCAGTAATGTCTCCATTCATCGTAGCCCTGAGATTTTAGAAGACTCTCTTTACTCGGCCTTCCCAATGGTGCTGCATTGGAGGCTCTTTCAGGGTCAGGGGAATGAGACCCAACATTGTTACTAGTTTTGGCATATGAGTACACCACGGAGAGCTTGTCAGGCTCTCCTATGCAGGCAGAAAACTCATGGTAGCTTGCCAGGTTCCCCGAGAGGGAGAATAAGGCTATAATATGTTGCCTCCAGGAGCTTGGTTTTATAGTCTCTGGGTGTTGGCTCTTGATGGGATTACACGGTGCCAGGGGCAGTTTCTGGGTGTGATCAACTAGCTATTGGAAAATGGGGGATCTGGGCAGAAGAGACCTAGTCTCGAACTGAGCAGGCTTGGAGATCTCAACCCTGGGTCTCACACACCTGGATTCCTCTGCCGGTTCCTTCATGCATGAGTGAGGCTCATCCAAACGTGTGGAGAGGGGCTTTGATCATGACTGTGGGACTGTGACTGGGTTCTGGAGGTCTTTGGCTGTAGGGACTCTGCTCAGGGTAAAGAGGGAAACTCAACCTACCCCCTCCGAGGGGCCCTGGTGAACACAGCCAGGCTCAGGGGGCAAGAGACTTTAGCACTATGCTCTTGATAAAATAACAACCAAAAGATGAACTTGAGCTTCCATACTTCTACCTTTGTCTAAAGCTGGTTTCTTAGAAAGGATTGAGAGAAAATGGTAAAAAAAAAAAAAAAAAGAAAAAAGGCAAAAAAATTATAAATGTAAAATCTTAGGTTGATGTGATCAATACACTTAGAACTATATACCAATATAACACATTTTCACTGATGGGCTAGTTATGAATTAATTTACAGGGAAATCACAGGTAGCAGTTTTTCTCCCTTACATCTTTAATGGATAGTCCCTGACCTTTGGAAAAGCTGCATGAATAGTCAGGAGAAGGAGGAGAAACCGGATTCTCTTGTCTATGCTCTGTACTATCCTTAGTTGTACTGGCGTTACCCTTAGTCTTGCTTGTCATGTTGTGGACGGTGATGGGGTGACTTGTCATCTCATGGACAAGTGATTGGGAGAATAAAAAATATTTTTAGCTATATGTTTTGTTCTAAATTAGTTCCTGGAATTTTCCCCAGCGATGTCAAGATTTTCTTTGGTAGACAAGCAACAATACCGAGGATGATTTTGCTTGTTTCTGACATTGTGCCCTGCTTACAACACTGTATGAATAGAATTGGTGCAGCTAAAAATTCAGAGAAAAGATTTTTCTTTGTGGAGCCCTCTTCACAGAGAAGTGCTTTGTCTCCATCTGGTGGATAAATTTATCATTACATTGTGAGTAGGAGTATTCCAGCATGGTGCACTTTAAGACCACCTGAAACACTCAAACCTTTACCTAGACCAAATGAGTCTGGCCTACAATATGACTCAGGAATTGGTTATTTTTAAAACATAAGAAATATACTTATATAATTTAATTAGTTATAGTTAAGGTCCACTGAGTTTTAAGAAGCTCTAAATCTTATAAATACTTGACCATCATTCTTCATTCTAAAGTTCATAAAGAAAAAGGAATACGGTATGTAGCTAAATTCTATAATGTAATAAAAGCCTTTTGCTAATTTTAAGGTGTTAATAAGAATGTAATAAATAAAATCTTAAACCTAAATTAATTCCTGTGTGATTCTCCAGAATGATGGGAACTCATACGGTAAACAAGTGTTCACATGCACACAGCAATTACACTGAAACTTGAGCAAAACTCTCAAGCAATTTCCTTCTAACTGTTTTCTGTTCACAGATTATCTATTTTTTACATATTTTTTAAATCTTCTTAAGGACATCTCAAGTGGGCGTTGCTTCTTCTCACAAGTGTCAATAACTAAAAATAGTATCCTGGTGTATCTTAGGTACCCACTAACACCCTTTTCAATGGTTCACTTCATCATCTTGTTATAAAAACTTACTTTCCCTTTCATCCTCTTCTCATAAAAGACTTACTTTTCCAGGGGCTGGAGTGATAGCACAGCGGGTAGGGCGTTTGCCTTGCACACAGCCGACCCAGGTTCGAATCCCAGCATCCCATATGGTCTCCTGAGCACCGCCAGGGGTGATTCCTGAGTGCATGAGCCAGGAGTGAGCCCTGTGCATCGCCAGGTGTGACACAAAAAGCAAAAAAAAAAAAAAAAAAAAGACTTACTTTTCCAATAACACTGAGTTGTAAAGTTAAAATTCGCATTCATAGAAAAATAGTAGAATACATATTTTCTAACCAAGAAAAGTAAACATATGAGGTGATATATATTTAATTGGGAAAAATCATTTCACAGTGTGTGTGTATGTATACATGCATGTGATAAATATATCACCACTCTGTATACTTCAAAAAATCTTAGAACACTTTTGTAACTTAAACCAATAAAGCTTTCCAAAAATTGGAGATTCTCGGTAAACTTTATGGGTATTTTGTGTGACATTTTTATTCTTGAAACTTCTCCATAATCCTGAATTTTCAAATGAGAGTTTAAGAATATTTTCTGAAAATGTATAAATATCTTTTTCTTTCTTAGAGTGCTAGTTTTTAAAAAGCTGATTGCAAATTTATTTAATAAGCACTTGTCAAACACAGCTGATAATCTTGAGAGGAAAATACATCAAAGGCATACATAATTATAGTTCTTATACATATAGCATGAAGTACACATCATAGTTATTTTTACATATTCTAGAAGAGACATATGAATAAAGATAAATAGGCTTAAACCAGTCACTATCATATTAAAAAGCTTCTCAATGCAATTTTCACTGATAAAAGCTCAGTTTTGAACCTGATGAAATGTTTTCACATTGGTATAAGATTTAGTTACTACAAACTAGCAAAGAAAGTGAAAACATTAAGTTATATATAAAAATATATAAAATTTCATAAATATACTTTTGCACAAATAAAATTAAACACAATGCTAACTTTTGTTTTGCATTCTAAGCCGTTAGGTATCAAGATAGTCATGGCCCTTCATTAATAAGAAGTAGTGACTGGGATATGATAAGTTTTAGACTTTTACTCTCATTGTCATTAGATGGATATCTTTATTTAGTGTGTTCAAATTCTTAATTTTTAAAAAAATCAGGATATTTAAAAATAGTCTTTTAAGAATAATTTCTTCCATTTCCATAATAAGTGGTGGCATTTTAACTAAGATTGGACTGGCAGAACAAGCTTGTAGTAGCAAGGGATATAGACCAGTACTCTGCAGACTGTTTCTCAAAAGGCAATGTTTCACAAATAATGTACAGAGGTTATTAAAGTAAATTAAAAGTGATTTTTAAATGGCTAAAATTAAAATTTACCTTTCAAAGAAATTTTAAAATTTTTAGGCCCTTCCTCTTATTTTGTGATGTTATTTACTGGTTCCCACTCGAGCAAATCGTTGAGCAACGGGATGACAGTGACAGTGATTTTAATATGTGTATCATTTACTTACATCAGTAAAACAGCAAAGTAGTCAATATTCCAGAGCAATAGCTATGTATTAGGCACTGTAATACAAAATTTAATCCAGAAAAACATGTCCTGAGAGGTGATGGAAAACAACTTTTATGATGAACACACAAGTTTGACACTTGGTAGATAAGTAACACTAAACAACTGGAATCTCTGTATTGGATTTTCTGTTTCAAGAACTGATAATTTTTTTCTACATTGTGTCACTTGGTAAATATTTTCAGCATTAACAAACCACAGGCTCTCTATTACAACTACTTAGCTCTCTAATATATCATATAAATGCAATTACTTGTTGTAGATAATAATTTTTTTAAAGGCATGGTCCTGATCTAATAGATCCTGATATATTGCATTATCAGTCAACAATACACATTTTTGTCTTAAAATTCCTACTGAATATGTTGCCTGGACAGCATTTTAAATTTCTCATGTATTGCTTTTCTACTAAAAGCTAACTTTGACCAATTTGATCTTAATTCCTTTTTTCCCCCCTCTTTTCCCAATAGTGACTTTTGGGGTCAGGAGACAGCACAGCATTTCAGGGCACCTCACTTGAGTCTGATTCCTGGTGTCACACATCTCCTTGACCAGTCCTGCTGATCCCCAGGAATGAACCACATTCTTGAACCATCTGGCCCAATTGTAGAGCATTCCCAAGAATGAACCCTGAGTCCTCTAACCACTGCTTGGGAAGCTCCCCACCAAAAAAAAAAAAAAAAAAAAGACTTAATGACGACTCTTCAGTAATTGTGAATTGCTGTTAATGGTTACATATGTTACCCATACCAAATGAGGGGTTATTTGTGTGTGTGTGTGTGTGTGTGTGTGTGTGTGTGCGCGCGTGCGCGTACTCATGTGCCCACGCGTGTTGGGTGGGGTGGGATTGGGACCACCTCTGGAAGTGCTCTGGGGCTTTTTCCTGGCTGTGTGCTAAGGAATCATTCCTGGTGGGGCCTGAGGGACCATATAAGGTACTGGACATTGAAACTGGGTCAGCCGCGTGTAAGATTAGTGCTCCACCTGCTATACTGTGTCTCTGGCTTCACTAAATGAATTCTTAAAAAGTTGTCTAAGAATAAAAAGAATCCCCATAAACGATGCCTGGAGAGTAAAATGGTGAGCTAAGTGTTAGTATAAAACTGCATTCTTTAAGCACACATTTAAATTATGGATATCTGGTACCTTTCCTAAGAAAAGTTCTTGGCTATTATTTCTTTAAATAAGGTTTTTATTTATCCCTCTCTCCCTCCCTCTCTCCCTCCCTCCCTTCTCTCTCTCTCTCTCTCTCTCTTTCTCTCTCTCTCTCTCTCTGTGGTCTTTGTCCTGTTATGTGGATCAATTGATGTTGCTTTTCTTGCTATTCTATCAGCTGCCTGTATTTATTTTTTAACATTTTTCAATCACTTCCCCCGAACTATTCTATATTCCAACTCACTGATGTTAACAGTTGCTCTTCCTTCTTCTATTAAATCCCTCAATTGTATTATTTTGTTATTCTCTTGAGTGTGTTAGCTCTGTTATTTCTGTTTGAAACTTTCCATATTTTCTCTCTTATAGTTCTCATTTTGTTCAATAGTTTCCTTTTTTGATGTTTTGTTAGAACAATTATTTTGAACTCCTGTTCAGGCAATTGCCTTGTTCTGCTGCATGTATGTCTTCTCCAGGGGTTTTGTTTAGTTTATTTCTGACATATTTTTCTGCTTCTTGATTATGTTTGAAACTACATGTTAACTTCTCTGGGTTAAGCAAATAGCATTGCTAATTTGATCTTTTGGGGGCCTTATATTAAGATTATATTAATGTCTCAGAATAATTCTAGGTTTACCAAAGTCACTCTAGCTGAGGGACTTAGGGGATCCACAATCACTTGCTCCCTTGGCTTAATTCCTCCATCAGAACTTCTCTAGCTCTCTCAGGTATTACTTAGCCCCTCACTATATAGGCTTCACGTCCAAGAGAGGTATCAGATAGATGAGAAATGAGTGTTTTGCATTGTCTGCAGGTGCCTTCACTAAAGGACTGCATCCTTTACAGACCTCTGTCAGTCTTCATGGAGGGGTTCCAGTACTGGAGAAAAACTACTAGGCTGGAGGGTGGGTCGCAGAAGGAGGTACAACAGGGAATCTGTTCTGAGCTTTGCCTGGAGGTATTGGCATCTGTTGCCCATAAGGTGCCTTAATCTTCGACTTGTAAGCATATTAGGATCAAGGAAACTCCAAAATAGCCTTAGGTGGAAGTGAGACAGGGATGCGCATAACAGAGAAGTCTCCATAAAGGGAAGCCTCTCTAAGGAGGATGCCACTGGCACAGCTCATTCTGTTTCCAGCATGTTCCCTTAACTGTATCTTCCCCCAAAGTTCTCACTCCAGCTGTCTATACTCAGGGGTGTGTGGGTTCAAATGATCCGTCACTGCTTTGGACATATGTTACACCCACGCTAGTTGTAGGGTCTGTCCGATGGCTTCAGGTGCTGTAACCAGCAAAGTTTGGAGTGTTTCATCTGAACCTGGCCCATCTGGTCCAATTGCCGAGTATCCTCAAGACTAGACCCTGAGTCCTCTAACCACTACTTGGGAAGCTCCCCACCAAAAAAAAAAAATACTTAATAATGACACTTCAATGTGTAAACACACAAAAAAGAAAAGAGAGGGGTACAGGCAGCGGGCACAGGGCAAAGGCACTCTATCTCTCCTGCGCCCGCATTCGGTAGTCTCCACCCACTTCCCCCACCCCGGGGAGGTTGATGGCTATGATGAGGCTGGCGAAGGAAGGAACGGAGCCAGGCTGGTTGGTCTCAGTTGCAGTTTATTCCATTCTCATCTCCATTCTCCTCTGATTCTCCTCCTGCTTCTTCCTCCCTCATGCTACTTCATTCTCCTTCTCCTCTGGATCTGGATCTTGATCTGGCTTCTCCAGATATTGCACTGGGACTCACCCCCAGTCTACTCTTTCAGCCCAGTTAAATCCCTAAGAATGAGGGGTTGGGGCTTACACATAGGTGTGGTCACAATCAATAGGGGTAAAGTTCTTTCCCTCAGGGATGCTTCTTCTAGGACAGAATCTCTTTCAGCAGGACATCCACCCAAGAGCAGAATCCGTGGGTGTGTTTCTCCTCTCCTTATCCAACTAACATATAAGTAATCATAATATTAATCATTATGTATGGACAAAACAAGAGATGCACTAAGCCTATAGAATTGCTTTCCTGGGGTCATCTGGATCTCAGACTACAGTGCTCAGGCCAAATTAGTCTTTCCTATCCCTAGCAGGGTCTTAGTTTCATCGTTGCTTTTGGATCATGACATGACATGTCCATGACCAAGTTCTTAACATATAGTTAAGCATTAGGCACTTTGGCCAGGCCCATCTCAATGCCAGGGTAGCACATAACTCACCACTTGCCCTGGGTCCGTCCCGTTCCTCGTCGGGACCCTGCTTTTGGTGGTGCTAGGAAGTAAGGGCAGCTGAGGCTTAAGTCGAGAAAGCAGATGCCCTGGAGTGAATAATATTTGAAGCCAATTAAATCCCATGTTACCAAAGCATATTACAACTATCTTTCTTTGTCCATACAAAAAGGATATTGTTTTATTTATTTATTTTTATTTTTTTTAATTTATTTTATTGAATCACCAAGTGGAAAGTTACAAAGTTCTCAGGCTTATATCTCCGTTATACAATGCTCAAACACCCATCCCTTCACCAGTGCCCATATTGCACCACCAATAAAAACAAAAACAAAACAAAAACAAAGGCAAAAACAAAAAAAACAGTATACATCCCACCCTTCACCCCCCAACCCCTCCCCCCCCTGCGTGAGTGACAATTTCACTTCCTTTTCTCTTTACCTTGATTGCATTCCAGATTTCAACACTCAACTCACTATTGTTGTTAGAGTTTCAAAACAGACTCACTATTTTTGTTGGAATTTATCCCCCAAGAATACAGCTCTATTAACAAGGAAATATTTAATAAGTTTTCCACTGATGAGAATGAAGAGATAAAATGTTTACAATTTCTGTATTATAGTAATTAAGTCCGCGGAGATTAAAGTTGGAAAATTAATCATTTCCCTTCCTGGACCAGCATGTGGCAAAAGCTTAGTTCACAGTCTCCATACATGGGTGCAAGCACTTGCTGGAACCCCAAATCCTAAATTGTCTCTGGTTCCCGCTTGTTCCACATCCACCGGCTGTGCAGAGGCATGGGCACCCAGGCCGAAATCGGCCGGAGCCGAGCACCGGCCCTGGCGGGGACTGCCAGGATATTGTTTTAAAGTAAACTATTCAAAAGACATAAGGAGAGGAGCAAGGCAATATTAACTTACAATACAAGTTCACTGTCATTGCAAGGTCTGACCTTACAAATTAGCAGAGTCTGATTAGGGGAAGAGCTGATAAACTGGTTGGGGAAGAGAGCATAGAAGTGATTTCATATAGACAAAGGAGTGGGAGTGACCCAGGAGCATCATGATGGGCGTGACCGATATACCTAAGCTCCTAGAGGCAAGGGGAGCAGGGCATACCAATGTAGTCTAGAATTGTTTAGAGATTATTACCAGATATGCCTAAACTCTTTGTGGCAAGAGAGAAAGGACAAACCAATTATATCCTACACTTCAGTAATTGTGAATTTCTGTAAATGGTTATGTATGCTATCCATGCCAAATGAGGGATTATTTGTGTGTGCGTGCATGTGTGTGTGTGCGTGTGTGTGTGTGTGTGTGTGTGTGTGCTGGGTGGGGTGGGGTGGGATTGGGACCACCTCTGGAAGTGCTCAGGGGGCTTTCTTCTGGCTGTGTGCTAAGGAATCATTCCTGGTGGGACCGGGCTCCTTAGTGGATTTCTAGCAGTATACAATCTGCCTTGGCTAGTGTGTCTATACTCTTTAGAGTGGGTCAAAGGTTTCTGTCCCCAGTATGCTGTTGTTTCCCAGAGGAAAGCCTTTCAGCATTCTGCACCAATTTACTGTACTCTCCTCACTGTCCTCAAACACCAAAGTCACTGATATAGACATGGATGTCTCAGTCACTGTGACAAAGGCTCCATATCACAGCTGTCCCTTGTGCTTTTAGGACATGGTACACTGGTGCCACTTCAAGCAAAATTATGTTAGTTTCTCCCACTTTCTCCAATATTCCCTATCTCTTTCTGGGGAAATATCTTTTCCACATGCCATCCAGTCTGTTTTTAAAGGACTATTATTTCATATATCTGTTATATTATTGTATATACCGGGTGGAGGTAAGACTGGCATTTTCATTACTCAGTCATATTAGTGAAAATGCCAGACATAATTTTTAAACAAGATTGGGGCCATGCTAAATACATGCACCAGAAGTTTGCATTTCCCAAGTTAATAGTAATAGGTACTATAGATTGATTAGAGAAACTCAGCTTGCTCCTGGAGACCCTTTCACTTGCCAATGCCTTCAGGTGGATGACATCAAAATCCTCACAGGCTGCATCTTCATTAACTTCACCCTTCACTCTCTGACTTGGGGCCAGTTATTTGTTCTCCACCTGGTGCCTTCTCTTCAGGTTTATTTTGGAAGCCAGAGAGATGATACAGTGGGTATGCTTGGCTAGCACACAGCCAGGTTTGATCCTGGGCACTGCACATGAGCACAGTCAGATGTGGTCCCTTCCCCCCAAAGCCAGATTTATTCTGGGGATAAAGGAACAGTTACCTGGATCTCTCTGCTAGGTTTTCTCCCTTCCTTGATGTATTAGTCATCAATTGCTCCTGTGATAAATTGTCACAAACTTAGTAGGCATGACAGCTGCAATGCTATTTCATTACAGCGTGAGAGGCAGGAAATCTTAGATCAGTTTCTTTGGGTTAAAGTCAAGGTGCTAGCACAGCTAATTCCTTCTGGAGGCTCCAGAGGATGCTGTTTCCTCACCACTGTCAGCATTTGCTGGCCGCATTCTTTGGATGTTGTGCTTCACTGAGCAAGACTCTACTCTCTGCTTCAATATTCACGGTCTCTTCTTTGGCACTAACTTTACTTTGTCTCCCTTATAAGGACTGATGTGTTGAGATCAGGTCATTAAAGTCACCAAGATTAATTGTGGGATTTCCTGTTTTTTCAACTTTATGAATTCTGACTTTATGTACTTACTGGGCATTTCAATAAAGACTCCTTTCTTTACTTTCTTTTGATTTCTGCTCATATAATCCTTTTATCAAAGAGGCCCAGCCCCAAACTTACAAGTCTGTAATCATAAGAATCTTTTCCCCATTATTTTATTCTGGTTGCATTTATTTATTTATTTATTTATTTATTTATTTATTTATTTATTTATTTATTTAGCTTTTTGGGTCACACCTGATGCTCAGGGGTTACTCCTGGCTCTGCACTCAGGAGGTCCTGGGGAGGACCATATGGGATGCTGGAGATCGAACCCAGGTTGGCTGCGTGCAAGACAAACGCCCTACCCGCTGTGATTGCATTTATGTTTAAAGGAATCACGTTCAGTGTTGTCTAGTGGCCAGGGACATTGCAGGCAATGCTCTGCCTAGTAGAATATGCCTGACCTATGGGGACTAGGCTGACAAGGCAGTACCGAGCAGTAGAAGAGGGTCTCAAGTGCTCTATCCAGAAGTGCTAGAGATATGATTCAGGACCTCACAGTGCATGTGCCCTGCAACTTGATTCACAACCACAGTCCCTACCCGTGTAAACTCCAGGTGGCTAGGGGAGCCCTGCACAGCTCTCTCTCTTACTGCTTGGGCTGCTCTCCCGATCCGGGATGGCCAATGCTATGGCCGTTTGAAGGAGGAAATGAGGACCAAGTTGGTTGATGATCAATTGCTGTTTATTCCATTCTCCCCACGTGCCTGTTCCAGTCTCACTAAGCTCCCCATTCTAGTCTCACACTGCCCCTCATTCCCACCTCTTCCTGTCTCTCCTACTCATCTCTCCATGCTCCATCTTGCTGCCTGGTCTCTCTTCTCCCCTCTCACCACACGCCTGCTCCTGCATTCTTCCCCGACATTCGACATTCTTCTCCCTCTGTCCTCCTTGCTAGTCTCTCAGTGCTCCGCCTTGCTTGCCCTGGTCTCTCTCTCATCTCTTTCCAACTCCCTATCATTGGGGGTAGCCACACACCCTGTCTGGCAGCAAAATCTACATATGAAAACCCCTTCTGCTCAAGGGCAAAATACCACTTAGGGGTATTTCAGCTCCCCTTAGTCCAATAACTTAATTAACATGTTAATTAACATCTTAATATTATTTTGTATGGACACAATAAGAGATACATTGAGCTTGTAAGGTGGCTTTCCTGGGGACATCTCTCCGCCATTGACTCAGACTACATTGCTCAGGCCGGATTAATCATTCCTAACCCTAGCAGGCTCCTACTGTAGTTATTACTTTTTGGATCATGACAGACTTTGTCCATGACCATGCTCTTTACTTATACTTAAGTATTATGGTGCTTTGGCCAGGCCCATTTCAATGCCAGGGCAGCTCACTGCTTGCCGTGGGTTCATCCAGTCCCTTGGCCCCTTCTTTTGGGGTGCTAGGAAGTAAGGGCAATTGAGGCTTAAATTGAGAGAACAGATGTCCAGGAGGTAAATTTCATTCAGAGTCAATTAACTCTCAAGTTACAAAAGCATAGCATTAACTGTCTTCCTGTGTCTATACAAAAAGACATGGCTCTGAATTTACTATGCCAAAGACTTAAGAAGAAGAGAAAAACAATATTTACAAGTTAACAGAGCACAAAGAAAGAGGTTACAAATAAACACAGAGGAACGGGAGCACTGTGATGGGAGTAACCAATAACCCTAAGCTCCGTGTGGTAAGGTGGAAAGGACAAACCAGTGTTATCCTACACTTACCCTCTTTTTTTAATATATATATAATTTTTAAATCTCCTTCTCCTGACTGGTAAGTAAAGTCTTAGAGGAAAAGGACATTAGTTATTTTGCCCACTGTATTAAAGAGATTATTCTGAAACTTGATCAAAGTAGGAAAGACTTTATTCAGGAGAGTTGGAATAGGAGAGAGAATTTGAACTTAATTTCCAGTACAACAGGGACAAGTGGGAATTTTTAGCTGCTTGTGAGATGGCAGGTGAGGGGATACTTACTAAGAAGGACTTGGTTAAGTATCAAAAGTGGGATGAGGGGAAAGACTTGACTGAATAGAATGGGAAGAGAGGAACGTGATTGGGTATTGTATGTGGGAAAATTCTTCATTTTTTTAAATTGAATCACCATGAGATACAGTTACAAAGCTTTCATGTTTGAGTTTCAGTCATATAATGATTGAACACCCATTCCAGTTCACATTTTCCACCACCAATGTCCCCAGTATTCCCCCCATCCCATCCCTACCCTTGCCTTTATGGCAAACAATTTTCCTCATACTCTCTTTCTACTTTTGGGCTTTATGGCTTGCAATACAGATACTGAGAGGCTATTACATTTGGTCCTTTATCTACTTTCAGCACACATCTCCCATCCGGAACTATCCCTCCAACCATCATTGACTTAGTAATCCCTTCTCTATTCCAGCTGCCTTCTTCCCCTTCCTCATGAGGCAGGCTGCCAACCATGGAGCAATATTCCTGGCCCTGTTTCTACTGTCCTTTGGTGTCAGTCTCATATTATGTTATTTTATATTCCATGAATGAGTATATTCATTTTATGTCTTTCCCTCTTTTTTTTTTTTTTTGGCTTTTTGGGTCACATCCACCAATGTACAGGGCTTACTCCTGGCTCATGCACACTCAGGAATTACTCCTGGCGGTGCTTCGTCTTTATGGGATGCTGGAATCGAACCTGGGTCAGCCATATGCAAGGCAAACACCCTACGCACTGTGCTATTGCTTCAGCCCCATCTGTCCCTCTCTTTCTGACTCATTTCACTTAGTACAATATTCTCCAGGACCATCCACTTTTAAGCGAATTTCATGACTTCATCTTTCCTAACAGCTGCATAGTATTCCATTGTGTAGATAGTGGGGGGATTCTTGAACTTAGCAGGATTGTTTGCTAAATTTGATGAACTTTGATGAATTTAGAACTTTGCTAAATTCCTCATGAATTTAGCAGAATTCTTTGCCTTGTCTTCACTAAGATAAAGACATGGTCGATATGAGAACAGGGTTCAGAGAAGTCCAGATAAGTCTGGTCAAGGAAGGATTCCTTATTAACTGCTATATGGAATAGTGGGGTGCTGGTTCATCATTGTTAAATCCATGACTGAATATTCTATTCTGAGAAATTTTCTCTCAAATTAAAAAGCTCTATGTGAAAACAAAGACACATTTCAGTTCCTACACTGTTTACTTACTGGAGCTGACACACATATTCTATGAAGTTGACCTAGATTTAAAAAAATAGTAATTTGTTGAGAGTGATTCAATCTTGTTCCTTCCTCTTTATCAACAAATGGTGAGAAAAATAATTTTAAGTCTTCTGGGAGTCGTAATTCTCTAGCATGCTTTTTTCCCCCTTTACTTGCAACCCAAACAGGATTACTTGGAAAGAAAGGAACAAACCATAAACAGCTGCTCAAAAGTAACATAAAACGTTTGGCAGACTCTCATCCGTTTCTAGCAGTGGGAGCCAATTTGGGATGCACATTATAATATCTTGGGAATTTAGAAAAATTCTGTACCACAACAGGAGTATTAATTTAGAGTCTTGGGAGCTGGGATCCCCGCACCATTACTTTTCAAAGGCCTCAAGAGTTACAAAAGTGCACACTTGGGAGCTTGGGATGCCAGACTGTATCCCAGACTAGACTACATTTCCCAGAGGCCTCCACTGCCACTTCCAATCCCAGCCCTAACAGCCTTGGTAGGAGAGCAGAGCCCAAAGCTCATGAGTTCAGATGCCAGCTCTGTCCATTTTTGTCTAGAAGTAGCTGATGCACACCTACTTTCCTGTCCTTTGAAGGTGAAAGGCGTATGTGGGAAGAACCTCTTCTTCCCTCACCACTGTTTTTACAGGAATCAGCTAATTCCAACACATCACAAAAAACTTAAGGACTTGTGTGGAGTCTGGAGCAATAGTACAGCAGGTAGGACACTTGCCTTACACCTAGCTGACCTGGGTTTCTTCCCTAGTACCACAGATGGTTTCCTAAACCCCTCCAGGAGTGTTTCCTGAGCATAGAGGCAGGAGTAAATCCTGAGCATGGCTGGCTGTGACCTCAAAACCAAAATACCAATGATGTTGCTACTGTGTCAGAGTTCAGAGATTGAGACACGAAGGTTTTCTACCAGTTTAGTTAAGGTACCCAACTGGTTCACTGGTTCACAATAGTCAGTTTGACTGGCAGCTTACCTGAGGCCTATCTTCAGTAGATCTTCTAGCCTTTTCTTCTCCAGATGAGCCACTTTCTCCAGTGGGGAGTTGAGAGCATGGAGGTTCGGACAGATGACCTCAGAGCTATTAAGAAGCCAGATCCAGACACATTTCATTTTTCCTTTTCCAGAGCAATTGTCATCATTCAAAGTGAAATTGGGTTCATGCCTCTTGCCTGAGAGATGCTCTGCTCATGCTGGGACCAAGTAGTCTTAACCAGTTCTGGGTGACTGCAGGGTGCAGAAAGGAAGTCCTCTCCCCATTTTCATTCCCTCAGGTCTTCCTCCCTGATCACCATTCATTGAGTGGTTTATTGCTTTTCCTGCTTCATAGAGTGCTAGATACAAAATACTTTATATTAGGGAACTGTTGCTTCAAAGTCATTACCAACTCACAGGAGATGAAAGCAGGACATATTTAGCATATAAAGCCATAAAAGGCTAAAGTATTCATGTGTTATACATCTGATGCAGAAATGGCAGCATTTGTCTACCCTCAGGGGCCAGACTAGTCTTTAGGGTAACTAAGTGGTGACAGTCAGTTTATTTCTTCTGAAGAATAAGTGGAATTTGCATAACTGGAGATGATAGGGTAACTAGAAGTTTCTGTACCCTAGAAGTTTTGAATCATAAAAAACTGACCATAGAGAAAGTTGGAAACTCAACTTTTGCCAGGCTCAAGGAAGAATAGTACAGTGTCTTAAAAGTGCCTGCCTTGTAAGCGTGTGGCCACAGACTAAAGTCCCAGTTGTTCACATTCATTGAACCTGACCCTGGCAGCTCTGCTTCGTGAAGCCTGGCAGCTATGGTATCTGTGATCACCCACACTGCAAGTCATTTCCTGAAGCTCCACAGCCACATGGGTGTAAGCATCACAAAAAAGGTGCAAACCCTAGAAAGCACCACAACTAAAAGAAGTGTGAGTGCCACAGTCTGACAATGAGATACCCGGTGAGCACATGTGTGAGCTCCAGTGACCCCAGTGAGGATCACAAAAATAACTTACATGCCTCAGCTAAGAGTGCAATCCCAGGAAGCATGTGTGCAAGCACCACAACTAAAGGAGTGAAAACCTGTGAATATCACGGCCAAGTGTACAAACATAACTTGACATGTGACTCCAGGTAAGTACCACAGTTAAAACTATGAGCACCACAGCCAGACACATGTCCAATGCCCCTTCCAAGCCCCAACAACAGCCTCAACAGTAAAAGGAAAGGAGAAGAAGGGAGGGAATAAAAAAATTTTAAGTCATAAATGTGGCTCAGTAGTAGGATGCCAGTCTTGCATGTATGATAGACCTGGATTCTATCCTGTAATAGAACAAAACATTATAATAGAAATATAAATTTAAAAATATGCATATTATTTAAAAAAAACTCCCATGGTCTAGAATGCCAGCCTGGGGTTTGCCTTAATTCTAGAGAAAACCAAATTTTGAAGTAGTTTGAGAGTTGACAGAATTTCAGCATTTCAGGATGATATTTATGGTCTATTAAGTTGCTACTACTATAAGCGACAATAAAATGTATATGTATCTAATATTCTTCCCCAAAGTCAGACCAGAGTGTGATGAAGTCAATACCATTTTGCATGTATTCCAGAATTTTTATTAATTTGATGATTGATAAGTTCTTGGACATGTCCGTATACCAGACAGTATTTTAGGCTCTTTTCTGCCTTTCTGGGAGATTGTATTCTGGGGGATGCTAATTTTAAAACTCAACTTCTCTTGTGAGGTAATGAGAAATCCTATGAAGAAAAGTAAAGTGCTCCATGGCAGACAGCGGTAGAGATTGGAAAAAAGAGAAGATCTTTCTGACCTTTACATTTAAGCACTGGGTTATAATCCTAGTCCCTGTTTTTCTTTTCAGTGCCTGCATAGTATTACCTTTTATGGGTATAACTATGAATAATGCTTTAGAGATTATCTTCATTCATATCAATTCTCTCTTGTATTAGAAAATCTAGTAGGATGGACTCCTAGAATTGCTTGCTGAAAGGATAAGTGTACTTTCAAATACGGCGCATGTTACAAATATCCATACACATTATATACATTATATACACTCATCCCTCTAAAATAGTGTGTAAGTGCCAATCTAATCAGACCTTATGAACAGTGTCATATATTGAATGTATACTTGAATGTAAGCCTTAGGCACATATTCAAAAATGAGAATATGATTAAATTTGAGTCAAAGATACATACTGACTTTTGGGGATATAAACTGACTATGACTTATGAGAAAATTTACATTTACAAAAGTAATGCTTATTTCCACTGACTTAGTTTAGGGAGTAGATTGCCCAAAGAATTGATATTGTTCATCTTATATGTTCACTTTTAGGATGAGGCAGCACATCCCCATGATACAGAAAGAAGTTGGCTTCTTGATAAGATCACTCTACTGTGTTGTAGATTTAAGTCATTTTTATAGACCCTTGAATTTTGGAACTTCTAAGTAGAAAGTCCAATAAATGTGATTTTATTGTTTGTCAATTTCAATGGCGTTTTCTGTGGTTCCATTTGAATGCCTAAGTATAGTGAATTTTTAAAAAGTGGGTTTCCTGCTTTGCTAAGTGTTTGTAATAATCTAACATATAAAAATTAAAAATATTTTGCTCTAAAAAGCAGGAAACAATCTCCATAGCTTTAAAAAAAAAGACAAGCCTTAGTTCTGATATCTGGTGTAAAAAATATTTCTGCAAACTAAAAAATATAAACACATAAATTATAAATACATGTGCATATTTATTTATATACAAATTTTATTATAAACTATTGAGTGAGATATTTAATCATTTATTTATTTGTCACCTGTACATTTTTATGTTTTTTCAGAATGTCCTTTAGGGATAATTTTGAATACCTTCTCCTAGATTTTGTTTATGTGCTTTGTAAACAGCTTCAAAAAAATTAGTTTTGATTGGTATGTTTCTTCTTAGATTTGTTAAGAACTTCTGTTAGATTACAGTAAAATGTTGATATGAGAGCTATTTTAGTTACTTAAATATTTGTGAGCTTTTACAGTGAGTCATTAAATGTTGGTTTTCTATTAAATTCTCATGGGGAAGTGTTATTCTCACTTGTTCTTGGAGACATTACAATGTTCTCAAATGTATCACTTTGCAGGAATCAGCTCTAGGAATCATAGTTTGCTTTATGATACTTGGTTTTCTTCCCAATTCTGTTTTATTGCACACTTTAGTTTTCCTTCTTTGGAGATTTCCCTTCTCACTCTTCTGTCTTGTTAACTTTTTCATCTTCCCACCTCACTAGCATCTTTTAATACAAGATGCATTTTCCTGCATTCCTTTATTAAAAAAATATTTAAGGCACAGTGATTTTTTACAGTTATTCATAGTTAAGATTCAGGCATTACAATGTTCCAGCACCAATTACAACATCAATGTCAACTTTCCTCCACTAGTGTAATTCCTTGTGTTCTTTAAATAACAATGTTTTTAACTTCCTTACATTTAAAACCCTAGTTCTTTATCTTTTGTCCTGTTATTATTTCCTAGCAAGAACCTTAAGGGATGAGTTAATTTTACGTAACCTACAGCTGTGTGGAACAAAACATTATTGTTATCCTGTTCAGTTATTGTTTTCAGTATTTCAACAGAGGACATTTACATTTTTAAAGTTTTCTTTCTTCCCAGGAGTATGGATTTAAAGCAAAGATGTTAAATCGACAGCAAAACAATTCTGAGAATATGTTCTGCAAGAGGGGGAAAGTGTCATGATAGAAAGAGGCATGACCAGGAAAGCAGATATGCCACAAAGGAGAAACGCCACAAGTGTCAAGAATGTGGAAAATCTTCAAATATAATTCCTTGTTCACTAGCCACCAGAGAAATCAGACTGGTGAAAAACACCATAAATGTAAAGAACGTGGGATAGCTTGCATGAGAACCTCATCCCTTTTAAATCATCACAAAATTTATATAGTCACACAACCTTGAATTGAATATAGGAAGTTCTCAGCATTTAATACTTTGTTTTTAATTTTTTAGTTTTGTTCCCACACCTGGTGGTGCTCAGGGCTTACTTATGGTTCTGAGCTTACGAATCACTTATAGTGGGGGTTTGGTGGCCATATTTAGTGGAGGGGATCAAATCCAGGTCAGCCTCATGCAAGGCAAGGGCCCTTCTTTATGATCTCTCAAGCCCCTAACAAAATACTTGTTAATAAAAAAATTTATCCTAAACTCACAAGCACAAAAAATGGAAAAGCTTTCAGAAAGCATGTTATTTTTAAGTCACCACAGAATTCATACCGGTAAAGAAACCCTATAAATGCAATGACTGGGAAAGTCCTTGCCCAGAATTTTGAGTTCTTACTCTCAGAAAATATATAATCAAGATAAGCTTTTAAATATGTGGGAAAGCTTTCAGGGACAACTCAACTTTGTTAGAACATTAGAAAGTCCATACTATGAGAAACCACATCAGTTTAAAGATTGTTGAAAGCATTTAGGAAGAACTCAACTCTTACAGGACATCAGAGATTTCATACTGGAGAAAAAAACCACTGTAATAAATATGGAAAACTCTTCGGGCATAGTTTTGGCCTTATTGAAAATAATTCATATTGAAGAAAAACCTTATCAAAGTAATGAATGTAGAAAGACTTTTCCTCAGAACTCAATGCATAAACAACATGAGAAAATTCTTAACCAAGAGTCAGATGTAGTTAGTGTGGTAAATTATGCAGATGTTAATACCTTTTGACCATCAGGAAGGAGATATTCAATATTTAACAAAGATATCCTTTGTTTTTCTAGAGAGCTTATTTATTTATTTATTTTTATTGAATCACTGTGAGGTACAGTTACAAAGCATTCATGACTGAGTTTCAATCATACAATTATTGAACACCCATCCCTCCACCACTGTACATTTCCCATCACCAATGTCCTCAGTATCCTTCCTACCACCCCCACCCCACCCCAAAAATGGCACACATTTTTCTTCTTATTCTCTAGAGAATTTCTTACTTAAAAGAACATTCACTATGGAAGCAGAGAAAATTAGGCACATGCCTTACATGCAGCCAACTCCAGTTCAAGTCCCGGGAGCAACTCCCCTGAGCTCAGGAGTAAGCCCTTATCACCACCAGGTGTGGCCCAAAAGCAAACAACAAAAAATATTCATTGTAGTGGAGTTTGTACTAGTTAAGTAATTTTTTAAAATCTCAATATCAAACAGTATGAAAATAGTCACTCTAGATTAATATGTAGCAAGTGAAAAGGAGCTACTAGAGCTCTATGTAGAGCAATGAAAATAGTTCTACTATTTCTTAAGTTAGAGACATATGTTGCAGAAAATGTCCTTTTTTGGGGGGGCATACCTAGGGGTGCTCAGGGTTACTCAGACTCTCTTACTCTTATTCAGGACTCACTCCTGACAGGTTCATGGGGCCTAAAGGGGTGCTGGGGATTAAACCTGGGCTGGCTGTGTGCAAGGCAAGAGGCCTATGTGCTGTCCACAGAAAACATCTTATGTTTAAGAATTTAATGTATTTTTATGTGTGTACATCTATTTACTCAAACTAGGAAAATTAAAAGTCAAAGTTTAATAACTGTTACATTCAAGAAGTGCTGAAGAGATAGTACATGGGTAGGATGCTTTCCTCACATCCAGCCAAACCAGGTTCAATCTCCTTCACCCATATGGCCCCCTGAGTCCAGCCAGGAGTAAGCCCTGAATACTGCCAGGTGTGACCCCAAAACAAAATCAAAGAAAAAGTGTGGTTCTGATATTATATAGTGAAATTTTTACTTTATCTGTATTTTTTATATTGTTTAATCAGGCATATAGTCAGGTACCATTGTAGTTTAACATACTTATTTTCATTATTCTGAAAATTTATAAGCCATAAAACTCTCATGTAAAAACTTAAAAAATGTATGAAATTCCACAGTATTAAAACACTACGCATTTTAGTTGGAGAAATATAACATCAAATATAACAAATTACGCCTAAAACACATAAAAATTTCTTAAAACTACATGAGAAAAACAAAACCCCACTTCAGATCTCAGATATGAAAATAAACAGTTGCCAAAAAAAATGTTAAATGGTCAAAGTTATTAGCTCATAAGAACTGGTCTACAGAACTGAACTTACCCAGTGAGTGTCCAGGGGGTAAAGGTAAGAACATTGAGATAATAGTGGAGGGAAGTGGAAGTCTGGTGAAACATAAAACATTATATAACTCATGTTGCCTCAAGTAAACATAAACCAAAAAAATGACTTAAAGAGAAACATGAACTAATCAGAATTTTCCACCTGTTTGACAAGTTAGTAAGATAGAAAATATTCAGTGCTTTCATAGATATGTTTATGTGTTTATGTACATATACACATATGTCTATCCTTTGGAATAGTCATTTAATACTAATGAGTTAGATTTTTATGAACTGACAAAGATATCTAAGATATTAGGAGGCAGAAAAAAGTTAAATTTAGGGCCAGAGAGATAGTCCAGCAGGTAAGGGCTGACTTTGCATGTGGTTAACCTGGGTTCTATCCCCATCACCCTAAACGGTTGCCCCTCAGGAGTAATCCCTGAGGACAGAGCCAGATGTAAGAGCTGAGTACCTCTGGAAGTGACTCAAAAGCAGAACCAAAAAAGCTAAATTTACATGTGTGTTCATTCCCGTATTTCTGATGTTCAGTACTGATCTGAATCCTCTCTTAAAAATTTGATAGCTGCTATCACTGCCTGGAACTTCAGCTAGGCCTCTTGACAGGAATATCTACACATGGCCTTTTTATCTGGTTGCCAGGGCTTCTTCACAGCATGATGGCAGGGTTCCAAAGCTGATGTCCCAAGAGAAGCATGCAAGGAACTAGTGTTATCCGTTGTGACCTAACCTCTGAAATTATGGTACGACTTTATATGTAGTCTATGACTTATCCAAATTAAAGTGATGGGGTGGCATAAACCATACTTCTTCATAAGAACACAATCAGAATCACATAGGAAACAGATCGATGGGAGATAATATGACCAGTTCGGAAAATTTATCTACTACTGGAATAAGATATAGTCAATACAAAGGATGGAGTAGATATTTTGCAAGATCCATAAATAGTGGATTGTGAAATTAAGTCAAAAATCTTTATGGCATAGAAGTTAGTAATGTTTTGAGGTCAGAGAATAATATATACTTTACATAATTTTAAAGAGTACTAGAAACTTTTTTAAATATGCACATATACACACATGTGTATGTGGAATATATTGTTAGCTATTTAAAATATTCCCAGAAAGAAAAGTTCAGAAAAAGACTATTATACTGGTGCACTCTACTAAACATTAAAAATAAAAATGTAGAAGGCAGAGAAAGTACAGAAGTTGTCTGCCTTGCATGTGGCCAACCATGGTTCACTTCCTGATACCATAGGGTCTCCTGAGTATCTCTGGAGGCCGCAGAGCACCTTTGGTTTGTGATCCTAGTGTCACCTGAGTGCTGCCCAAGTGGCTAGGTAGCCTCTGCCAGTGTAAGGCCTAAATTGCACCATATATTCAGGCTTTCACATTGAAGCACTGGCCTGATTTGCCAAGATTAAATGAAAGGGATCCGTAGGCTTCCGGTCACACTTGTGATCCCCCTCTGACGACGACAACGATGACGACCATCACTACCACCTCCACCACCACCACACACACACACACACACACACACACCCTGTTACTCAGAGAAATACTAGCAAATCATAATCAGTGACACATAATAAAAGGATCATACACCATGGTCAAAATTTATTCCTGGGATACCAGGGTGATTAAACATATTAAAATCACTAGTGTAATACATCACTTTAATAGCATAAAGGATAATTATATGATCATCTCAATAGATACAGAAAAAGCATTTGAAAAAATTCAAATGCATTTTATAATAAAAGCTAAACAATTTAATAAGGAATGTACCTCAACATAATAAAGGTCATATATGTTAAGCCTATACTTAACTTACTCAACTTTCAACAGGAAAGCATTTCCTTTAAGATCAGGAACAAGAGGATTCCCATTCTACACTTTTGTTCAGAACTGAAGTATTAGCCAGAACAATTGGGTAATAAAAGGAATTAAAGGAACCCTAACTGGGAAGGAGGAAGGAAACTTGTTTTATATTTTGATGTTTTTAAGAATCTTATACAAAATTGTGTACATTGTTTGAATTTTTTTTTTGAATATATTAAGGTAAACTTGCTGCTGTATGATAAAGCTAAGTCTGAAAGTTCAAGAAGCTTGAAAACTGTTATCCAGAATGGCACTTTATATTCCCACTAGCAATGCATTTCCTCCACATTTTCTCCCAACACTGGTTACTCAGTTCCCCTCCCATACATTTACAGTTGAGAACCACTACATGATACTACCACCAATGTCAAAACATTTTCATCAACTAAGAAATAAATCTCATAATAGTTAAAGAGTGGAAATAGCGTAATGCTCATTAATTGTTGAATTGATAAGTAATATGTGATATATTCATATCATCGATTACTATTCAGCCAGAAAAGCAACGAAATACTTAAGCATGCCACAATCTGGATGGATCTTAAAACATTACTTTAGCAAAATAAGTTACATATTATAGAAATCATTTTATATGAAATATCCAGAAAAGACAGATATGTATAAACATAATAATTATATAGTTTCAAGGAGCAAAGGTTAGCAATAGAGAATTACAAGTGAAAATTAGGGTTATTGATGTTACGAAGTGTTCTCAGATTAGATTCTACTACTATATCTATCTAATGACAACTGATTAACTCTGTAAATCTTAATTTATAAATACTACATCTAAGGGATATGTTTTAAAATAACTATACAAAGATATAATATGCAACTCTATAGCAAACATTCAGAAAATAATACTGATCAACAGAGGACTTTGTAAATAAATGACGAAATTTCTCTTAATTCAAGTAGCTCTAAGTAGTGCACTATAGGAGAAATTCTAGCCTGTGGTTTGCAATGAAAACAGAATATTGAGTATGTAAAAAATAAAATATGACAAAGGTGTCAACTAAAAATTTTAAACTTGTATCTACTATCTACAGAAAAACTTCCACAAGCATATATTAGGTTGATGGAAACATCTTATGCAATTAGGTAAAAATAAAACCCTAAAATTATGAGATATACATAAAACTGATAATAAACAAGACATTTATTTTTTATATTTATTTGGGAGAAAGGAGAAGAGTCAGTTTGCCCTAACCAATGATAGTCTTTCTAAAAGAGTATCCATTCATTCCATTGATTGGGCAGGTATCTTCATCTCATTTCAAAGAAGTCTATCATAAAGAAAATCTCCTTTGAAGAGAGCTGTCAAAGAGTGAGCCTTTGAGAGCAGCTTCGCTGGTGTACAGCCAGACTCCCTCTCTGAGTGAAGCTTTTCCCACATTGTCCACACAGATAGGGTGTCTCTCCTGTATGGACTTTTCCATGTAGAACACAATTCCCCCTGGTGTGGAAACTCTTCCTGCACTGTGCACAGGCATATGGTTTCAAGCCTGTGTGGACTCTGATGTGTACAATTAAGCTTCCTTTCTGACTGAAGGCTTTTCCACACTGATCACATCTATAGGGCTTCTCACCACTGTGAACTCTTCTATGAACGGCAAGGTTACTTTGATTCCTGAAGCTTCTCTGACAAATGGCACACTCATAGGGTTTCTGTCCAGTGTGTAGTCGTTCATGAACAGCCAGACTACCCCGTTGACTAAAGCTTTTCCCACACTCCTTGCACTGATAGGGTTTCTCTCCTGTGTGTATTCTTTGATGTGTAACAAGATTGCCTTTGGCCCTGAAGCTTTTTCCACAGTGAGTACACTCAAAGGGCTTTTGACCAGTGTGGATTCTTTCATGTAATGTTAGACTACCTTTTTGCCTGAAGGATTTTCCACATTCCTGGCACTCATAGACCCTCTGTCTCACTCCAGGTGAATCTTCCTGTAATGCCTTAGAATCTGGGGATTTTTGTTCCAGCCTCTCTCTTCTGAAAGAATTCTGGAAATCCCAGCTTGAGGATCCTGTGGCCTCAGAGTGATCATATTTGTGGTGTGCTTCTGTCATCACATCTGGTAAAATGAGAGGGAAGTCATGTAAGATGCACCAATATGCTGAGTGAGAAGAATAGGGAAAAAAGAAACAATGCTTTGAGCACTACGTGCCAGACATTATACTATGAATATGCATAGAAAAATTACTCCTGAAAAAAAAAAACTTACGATACTGCTACAGACAAGGAAACCAGAGCATAAGGAGATTGTCAAAGGTTTTAAAAGCTAAGGGTTGAGATGTGATTCAAACACAGGCATATATTTAACTTAGTATCTCAAAAAAGTCTTGTGAGGGAGACAAGATTATCGTCATTTTACAGATAAGAAAATAGTGCTTTCCCACTCCAGATGAAGAAATGTATCCGGATTATATACATTCTCTCTTTGACTCTGAAAGGTGTGAATCCACATTTTTGTGGACACTAACGTTTTACTACTGTGTAATTACTCCATTAAGGAAAAGTATAAAAGTAGTTGAAAGACTTAAGAAGTCAGGGTAAAGGAGAGGTTCTCAAACTTAGCTTCATTAGCTTCATAAAAAATTTACTATGAAAGACCACCCTCCTGACTGTGAAGTAAGCTCCATGATGTATAAAAATGTTGAAGAACTACTTCCACTGTTCACAGATTAGCATAAATCGCTACAATCTTTACAAACTAAACACAGTAGTTTCTTTTCTGATTTACAGATAGGTTCAAGGAAGTTAAGTAATTATGGTATACATTAAAGTTGCTTATTTCCTCAGAAACTACCTCTACTATCTCCAAATTAAACTTGCTTTTTTGCTCTACTTCTACTGTTATTCTTTTCTTCTTTATTGTTTTTGGGCCACATCTGGTGATACTCAGCAGTTACTCCTGGCTTTGTACTCAGGAATTAATCCTGGCACTGCTTAGGATTGGTATGCCAGGGATCAAACCTCGGTTGGCCACATGCAAGGCAAGAACCCTACCCACCATACTATCTCTCTGGCATCTTCTATTGTATTCCAACTTTTCTATTGTATTCCAATTCCCTTTAAACCCCATAAATGGTAAATTCTGCCAATGAATGACTTCTCTGCTTTATCAGCTTGACTACCAGGACTGAGAACAGGGACACTGAATATGGTCAACTGAGGGCATTCCAGCAAGCAACCAACTCACTCACTGAAAAATGCTACATTCTGGGCATATCTTCCATGACAGTCCAGCAGGGTAGCTGTTGGAAATCCAAACATGTCCACTCCTGCTGTATGATCTTAATTACCACCTCTTCATATGATTCTTCCATGTGCTGTTCTTGAGCACCTGAGGAAACAGAACAACAGAAAACAAGAAAGGAAAGGAAAATTGGTGAGAAGGATAAAATCAATAGGTTGGGAGGGGTATTATTAAGTGAAGAAATTTAGTATTGATTACTATGCATTACTTATAATGTAACTGCAAAATGGAATTTAAAAAGTATACAAAGGAGTCTAGAAGGAAGTATGACGTGGGTAAGCAGAAAGCACATAATCACACACATCTCCTTGCTAATCCTAAAAGATGGACACTTCTATTTGTATCTTAGCCTTGGCATGCTTTTTCACTATAATTTCCACATCCTTTCCTCCACATAAATTTTTATTTTATTCTCAGAGCCTCCACATTAACTTCAAATATAAAATACAACAAGCATGTCAGCCTTCATGATTCGTTTATGATGGGAAATAGTTACAGCTTTCTTCTCCAGTTCCCCCAAGTTTTATAAGACATTTTATATGTCACATTTGAGCACTTCTTAGGAGGCTTCAAGCCCATAATCAGCCTTTCCATATCTAAGATAATGAAAATTCCAATATAAGGAAGTATAAACACTTTTCAATTCTTGGAAAAGGCTTAGAACTCTATCGAGCTCAAAAACTCTGAGAAACTTGCTCAGATTCTGAGAGTTTGAAAGGAGTCACTCTGAAGCAAATGTTAAAGTTCAATGCTTTCCAGATATAAAGTCATTAGACAATTCTCTAGTTGATTATAGCTGAAAAAATGGCGAAAATTCTTATCAAATGAAAGAATGGAATAGGGCTTTATGAGACTTCTGGATTCAAGGATCCGTCTTTCTCCAATTATTAAATTATTATACTTTATACAGTGATTCAGTGTAAAATCTTTGTGTCCTGTTAGTATGATCCACAAAAATGCTAACCTCTTCATTTAATAAAATAGCAGTGCAAAGGGCCAATCATTTTACTTAACGTTAGCAAGCACCTGGTTTCCATTACATATGCTGCTACAAGTTGTGATTAGAGAGGCATTCTAAACTCTTATTAGGAGGATACAAATTGGACTCCGATTTAGGAAACAAATTACAAAAGTATCATCTCTGAAAAGTCCCAGGTCACTGCAGAGCACCAGTCGAAGTTCAGGGTGTTAGACCATGAAAGGCTCGAGGTCTTTGCTTTGGCTCTCTGCCATTTCTCCTGTATGGTTGGACAAAGCCCCAACGCTACGTCCTCACTTACTAAAAACACGGACAACACTGTCATAGCAGGTCGCTTCTGGGAGAATGAAAGACGGCAACGTGATAGATGTCTGATGAACTAGAAGATGTAGGGCCTCAAGTTGACAGAGGTCAGAAGGAGATGACGGGAAGGGGTAAAAGCACTGCTGCCTAGAGTAACCTCTTAGGGGATAGTTGCAGGACCAGGAGACTTTGGGGAAGGGGTTATTCTTTTCACAGACTTAAACCCAGTTTCTCCTCTCTGCCATTCACCCTCCCTTGAGAAAACGCATCTCCCTTGTCCATCTTCTGATACCACTGCACAGGCCCAGGGCGCACCTGCCTGGGGCCACCTCGTCCCCCTTCTGGAAGGAGGGGGGGGGTTCCCATTCTTTCCCCATGCCCTGCCCTGCAGAGCCGCAGTCCGCGGGGCTGCTGCTCCCCACGACAGCCTGTCATCTCCCGCCTGGGGGCCCCGGGGCCTGCCTCCGCAGTCCTCTCAGTCCAGACGGACGCTTTACTGTGGGCCGCAGACCTTTCCCCTCGCGACTGGCCTCCCTCGGGGCCCAAGCCCTCCAGGCCCAGCTCAGGGTCACGGAGGGCCAGGGGCGGCGACCTGCCAGCGCGGCCCCGCCTCACCCGGGCGCAGTGACCCGGCCAGCGGCCCCACTCACCGCAGCGGCGCGCGCCCGCAGACAGACAAAGGCCAGAGTCGAGCCCGCAGCGGCGCCGGCGCGAGCAGACCGGACTACAACTCCCAGGAGGCTCTGCGCGACCCCGCCCGTCGGACACAAGATCTCGGCGGCTCCGGCTTTGCAGAGCATTGTGGGAAACGTAGTTCAGAGGCGCGCCTAGCTTCTCGGACTGGAGGGTGTGGTGCTCTCTGCAGACCTATATTCATAGGCCGCTAGAGCGCGGGGGCCATAGGCAGGGCGCTTTGTGAAACCTGGAATGAGGAGTCCCGTGAAGGCCCTTGTCAGGGCCCCTCAGTCCTTGTAGGACTTCGTGGAAGTCAAATGTAGGGAAGAAATTAGTTGAATAATGACGTAGGTGCCTGGAATGAGCTAAAAGTACTCAGCTGCTCCAAAAGCCTTAAAGTGTTTTCTGTCAGTAGGGTGCTGAAGCAAGGGGCAAGTCTTTCTAGCAAATTCTGTGAGAAAGGATAATTTTTGACACTCGGGCAGGAGGATATCCGTGTCTGTTGGGAGGCTGTTCCCTTCTGGCATCCGAAGTAAGAACTTGCCCCAGAAATAATGGGTAAGAGATTAGGCTTTAGAACGATACAGTTTGTACCTCAACTCCACCACTGACTGCATCTAAAAGACAGCTTGTGTTGTTATTTCCCAGGACTGGGAGAGTTATTTTCTCTGAAGATATACAGAACCACACACCTAGAAGTCACTCCAAGCATGTAGTTCATTCAGTTGAGGTAAAAATGCTGCGGATGTCAGGACAAATTCTGATCCCACTGTGAAAAGTATACGATAAAACTTTGATGGGAAAAGGTGGTTGTAAAGTAGTGAGGCTTTTTTTCTCAAAGGGAATAAAATCTTAATAGATTCTCTTGAGGTATCTCAGGAAAGCAGAGCTATTGAGTTGAAGACTAGGGAGAAAATAGTTACGATTGGAATTGGTGAGACCCAGTTTCATATAGATAGCAGTCCTTATCCATATCCTATATGGAGCGCACCCAATAACCACCACAGATACTTCAGAAGAGGGCAGCGACAGGGTGAAGGATTAAGCAGAGTGGAATCAAAGATTAGTAAAGAGATATTCCTTGACTGGACATGCATTCAAAACATTGAGTAAACAGATAATTCAGCAAATGGTGCTTTAACAAAGGGCTAAATTAATTGGGAAGAAATACAGTTAAATGTTTTCCTAACTTCTTTGCCAAGATAGCTTTCTACATAGCAAACATAAAATCTAGCTCCATTGAAGGCCCAGAAGAACACATGATTAATATTTCTATGATCTTGTAATAGTATAGGTTGTGTTGGTGAAGGCAGAAACAGTAATGACTGAGAATGCTATATTTGATTGCATCTCAATCCAATACAATCCAGTACTCAATCCAGTACCACACAAATCACTAAATGAAGTTAACACATAATAATCTAGGAAGATGTTAATAACTATCCATAAAAGTATACAAATCAATAATAAAAATCAATAGAATTTTTGCAAAGTATGACACGATAGCACAATGGTTAAGGCATTTGCTTTGCAAGCAGCCGACCAGGTTTGATTCCTCCGTCCCTCTCAGAGAGCCCAGGAAGCTACCAAGAGTATCCTGCCTGCACGGCAGAGCCTGGCAAGCTACCCGTGGTGTATTTGCTGTGCCAAAAACAGTAACAAGTCTCATAATGGAGACATTATTGGTTCCCAATCGAGCAAATCGATGAACAACAGGACTACAGTGCTACACTGCAGTGCTATGACACAAAAAGATCAGTTTTTCATTTTTTAAAATGCCAATTGAGGCCAAGCAAAACCAAATCCTAATTACTAATGGAGACTAGAATGATGTTTTCATTTTTATATAAATGACAGTAATCTTGATTATGCATTTTAATATACATGAAAAAGTCCTGAAAGTATACATATTCTTTATAGATGTTTTCCAAAGGAAGAAAAAAAAACAGACAGTTATATCAAAATTATGGAATGAAAGATGCAGTATCTATATTCCTGAAGTGATTTATTGACTGGAATAGACTCGAAATTATTTTGAAGGTACTGACTTCCCAAAAACTTCCATAAGAAGTTATGATGCTTACAGAAAGCCCAAGCCTTCACCTGTTGCCCTAATGTCAAACAAACTCTTTGGGTCAACGTGATAGAATATTCAAATGTAAGAGCTTATATGAACATCCCATTATGCCATAACAGTGTGTTTTAATAATTATTCATATTCTTTCAAGCAAAACTTTACAATTAGCTTTATTTTTTGTTTCTATGTTTGTTTTTTGGCATAGCCTTCCCAGTGGTCCTGGTGGTCCTCAGTGCTACCCCATGCAGTTTTGGGGAGGCTATGAGGTATTTGGAATGGAGCATGGGGCACCGTGCCTGCCAGGCATGTTATTTCAGTCCTTGGAGCTCTCTTCTTACATATATTTTTGTTTTCTGAGACTAAAGTTAAGGAATAAAAAATAATGATGATTTTTAAAAAATAAACAGTAAATGCAGCTGTTAATTTTAAAGATTTTAAAGACTTCAACCATATTTCAGATTAGTGAAACTTATTTATTTTTTATTTATTAAAATATAAAGTAGTTACAGAATTATAATTACAATACAACTGATTTTACTGTGTAGTAAAAAAATAATTCAGCCTTTCATCCTTGGCTTTTGGGTGACCTTTAAGTCCTTGGAATTTCAGGATTAATAAGATTATCTTCATCTTCCTAGAGATTTTGGGTTATACAAGGTAATATAAAAACTGATTTGGGATGCAGGCTACTACACTAGATAGTCTTAGGATGGGGCCTCGAAGAACAACCTGATGTGTATCGGTGGGGGTAGGATGAGGACAAGGGTAAGGGGCTTAAATCTTATGAAATGTCTATTGTTTGACCACTGGAGGCGATGGAGAGCAAAGACAGAGATTAGTTCTTAGCCATGTGGAAAATTATATCTATGTGATGAAGGACAAATAAGCACATTGGAATAAATGCTCAGTGGGCTTCCCTGGTGAACAATATTCCAAATGTATTTTCTCATATTAATGTTGGAAAAGTAGACTGGATTGATAGCACAGCAGGTAGGACATTTGCCTTGTACTCGGCCAACCAGTGTTTGATTCTTCTGTCCCTCTCAGAGAGCCTGGCAAGCTACTGAGAGTATTGTGCCTGCAGGAGAGAGCCTGGCAAGTTACCTGTGGCTTATTTGATATGCCAAAAACAGTAACAAGAAGTCTCACAATGGAGATGTTACTGGTGCCCGCTCGAGCAGATCGATGAACAACCAGGATGACAGTAATATAGTGCTAATGTTGGAAAAGTATTGGTTTTTTTTTACCTTATGGAGAAACGGAAGGAAAATGGAAGCTCAATGTTTGGTACTTTTTCCTCTCTGCTTTATGTTCTTCTGTTTCTTGGTTTTAATTTATAAAATTTACTTAGAATACATAATGATGCAAGTAAATAATTTTCAGAGTCTCTTAATAGTTTTTCTAGAAAACTATCAAAACTGAGTCACTTTGGAAACAATCTCTCACCAAACTGAAATTCTTGTCAGAAATGCAGGTAGCTTTGTAGATGTTTTTCAAACATTTTAACTAGCCTAAATTTTTGGGTGAAAAGGGGGAAGTAACTGAATTTTATTTAAAGAAATTTGCTTAGAGAAATATGAGAGAAGAGAATGAGAGAGATATGTTCCGGAGAGAACATGGGTTTCTTCAGAACGGAAAAAACTGAGACTATGAATCTCCCCAGGGTGGAGAATGAGCACCATATGTCTTAACAAAATTGTTTTTATAGTAGGTTGCTTTTATCATCATCATTGTTATTTATATTATTTTATTTTTTAAGGAACTTTTGTGGTAAGAGTTTGATGAAACTAACCCAGGGTAAGTAGATTATTCACTTAATTGACCAAAACACATTGAAGATATTCAAAAGAGGAGTGAAAAGACCTATTGAAAGCTGTTCCAGGGGTGTTGTAATCCTGACTTTAGTACTGTGTTGGAGGTAGTGTGAACTGGGGACCTTCAGGTCTTGGTATCAAAAGCAAAGAAGAAAATATGATTTTCTTTGTTGAGATCGTTGTTGGCCCTACCAACTCAATAATAAGTAAATGTTTGTCTAATTGTGACTCTGGTTGCTGTCAAGTCCTCTTGCTCCAACCAATGACCAATTTCTGAAACTTGGCATGTGCTCCTGACTGTAAAAAGGCCTGGATGGGACAGAGCCCTCAGTGATTTCTTCCCTTGTCTTTATTGTCTGAATGCCACACTAAGAGGTTCAGAAAGGAGATGCTGAGGAAAAAGATATAGGTGTAAACTTCTTTTTCTTTAAAAAAAATATTTTTAATTGAATCACTGTGAGAAATGGTTACAAAGCTTCGTGATTGGGTTTCAGTCATACAATGTTCCAATACCCATCCCTTCAGCAGTGTACATTCCCACCATCACTGCCCCTTGTACCGTCTTATGGAACCTTTTCTTTCTTCACTGTGCTAGGGAGGGTGTTTCCTGGCTTTGCTTGGGGTTTCAATTCATCTCTGTTATTTCCATCACAACATCCAGACCCAACAGATGGATCCTGCTGTTGATGGTATCCAAATTTCTCTGCTTTCAACCTTTCTCTGGATCTTTAGGATTTCTTCCAGGATGGTCATGTGGTGGGCAGCCAGAGTACGGGGGCAGCAGCAAGATCCTATTCAAATTGTTTCCTCATCAGACTTTGTTCCTTTCTTAACTTCTTTCACCATGATGTATGTGTTTTGGAGTCCTCTCACGAAGGTTCTTTACCAGGTAGCAAGTGCACTTGATATCGAAGCAACTATTGTCAGTCTGGGAAAATTGAGGCTGGGAATCTTTGATGGGTCAGAAATGGAGTGGATAGCATTGTTCCAAGCTTTTTATTTCATCATCTTGTATCCCACTGTTCTCACACTCAAAAATTCATGTTTAACAATTTTTTTCTGAGCCTTAGTTCCATGTATACCATTGTATCATAATACCATCCCTCTGGGCACCAGTTATTGGATGCAATGAAACATCCTTCCTTTCCCATTGTCTCCAGTCCTGACATTTAATATCTGTGTTCTATGCATTACAAACCATAATGCCTAGAAGGAAAGAAAACAAGAGCAAGAAAGTGAGAGTGAGAGTGAGTGAGTAAAAGAGAAAGGGGGGAGAAGAGGGGTGGAGAAGTGCCTGCAGTAGAGGCAGGCTGGGGTGAGGAAGTTGATGGGAGAGAGACTGGCAATATTTGTGTGGTGGGAAATGTACATTGGTGAAGGGATGGGTGTTGGAATAGTGTATGACTAAAACCAAATCATGAACAAATTTGTAAAAAATAAAAAATAGAAAAATGGTAGAAAAATAATAAATTGACTCTGAAACCCAAAAATCTCATGCTTGAGGATAAAATCATTTTTTTCCCCAAGACAAACTAGATATTTTTAAAAGATACATAATTTTGTATTTAGAAAATCTACATTAACCAAATTTTCTTTATATTTTAACACATTTTATTTATAAAAATAGAAGTGATCAGTTTCAGATCTGAGATTCTACTCCCTTACATCAAGGTATATAACCTACAATAAAGTTCTTAAAAATATAGCTGTAATTAGACCCAATGTAGAGCCACTCTTTTGATAGACCATGACCATGACCTTTGGCATTTTAATTGGTAGACAGAAATGTGTCAGTTCAGATTCCAAGGCTTTAAAAATGCCTTAAAAGCTCTTCCAAGCTCTAAATTTATGAGGACGAGAGAACAACTTTATAAACTGGATTTATTTTAGAAAATTTCATTTTAGTACAAAATGCATTTATATGATTCCAGTGGAGGAGGTGGTGGTACATAATTTGGCACCACCACCTTGGAAAGAATTGTTCCAAATGCTGAAATCTGTTAGTGTTGAATCCAGTGCAGGTTTTTTTTTTGTTATGGGAACCAGGTACATCTCTCTGTAGAGTGTTTTTCAAGCACTCAAACTTACCTTGATCGCTATTAAGCTTTTGAAAAGACAAGTTACAGTGCTTTCTTTGAAATAGAAAAGATAAATTATAAGGTGAATGCTAAATTTATGCCATATGTTATCAAAGATTTCTGTTTTTAGAGCACTATAAAATGACTTTATTTGAGAAAAATTATGCCATAACATTTGGGTCATATTTTTCATTCAAATAAAGTATCTATGCTTATTAATATTTTAGACATATTTTAAATGAGGCCAATACTCTTTTAGAATAACAACCAAAGGATAAAAATCGGTCTCTTTTCCTACCTATCCTTAGTAAAAGATGGAAGCCAACAGAAATAAACCACCTTTTAACAATGACTAAATAATTTATCTGAGAAATAGATAAAAAACTATATAGAACTGGATTTGAATTGTAAATGTCCAATATATGCATTCTCCAGTGATTAAGAAAGAAGTTCCGCTCAAACTCCAACATTCCATTAAATATTGCATTCTCCCAGTTTTATTCTTGTTTGTTAAATCTGGCCTCTACCACATTTTCCTCTCTAGTTCTCCACATACATGGGAATTATTTATTTATTTATTTATTCATTTATTTATTTATTTACTTGGGGACATTCTTGGCTCTGTGTTTGGGGATCACTCTCAATGGTGTTTGGAGGATCACGTGGTGCTGAGGATTGAAATACAATAAATTTCATTAAACTTTGCCTTGTTGCGTCATTTTCTTGATCCTATTTTATTACAATTTTAATATGCTCTTTTGGTGTATGTGGTACCAGGAATTGAACCCAGGGCTTCACCCATGCAAGGTAAGTGTTCTATTGATGAGCTATGCCCCTGACCCTTCATGAGTGAATTTTTAAAAGTGAAATTACTGGGGGTTGGAGTGATAGCACAGCGGTAGGACGTTTGCCTTGCATGAGGCCAACCCAGTTCGATTCCTCCGCCCCTCTCGGAGAGCCTGGCAAGCTACTGAGAGTATCTCGCCCAAATGGCAGAGTCTGGCAAGCTACCTGTGGCGTATTCAATATGTCATAAATAGTAACAAGAAATCTCAAGATGGAAATGTTACTGGTGCCTGCTTGAGCAAATCGATGCACAACGTGATGACAGTGACAGTGAAATTACTGGGTAAGTTCCTAAATATTGACTTACCTAAAAAAAATTGCAATCTGTTCTTCACATCAGGTACTAAATGAATACCAACCTATCATAAGTACAAAGCAGGTCCTGAGAATGGACTTGTGAAGAATCCTAAATCTAGTGTTCTTGATGGGAGAGTGGGGGGGATCGGTGGGGAGAGATGTGTTTATGTAAAGGTTTAGGTAAATTATGTATAATTTTATCCTTGTGACAATCTGATGGAATGGGCATGATCACTTCTGCCACTTTAGAGAAGGGGTATATCACATGTCCAATGTCTCACAACTAGAAAGTGAACAAACTTGGATTCAGCCAGCATCTCCCTTTGTGTCGATCTTTCCAGCTTATCAAGTATACAGTACAATGCATACTTATACAGTAACAGATGCATTATACTGTAACAGATGCATCTGGATCAACAACGATGACGACAATGACGACGATGACAACAACAACAACAACAAAACAATATAGAAAAGCTTTATAAAATATGAACACAGACACTGATCTTAGTATTAATATTTAAAAAAATTGCAGTTCATGCCTGGTTTGGAATGATGTGGAAGAGGTGTAGCTTTTAATATAGCTTTCAATCCTAGCTCACAAAAATCAATTTACACCCTGTCTGTTTATTCTGACCTTCCTATCCCATTAAAGCCCTTATTTATTAGCTGTCAAGAACCAAGAGACTGTGGCTGGAGTGATAATTCAGTAATAGTACAGCGGGTAGGGCATTTACCTTGCACATGGCAGAACCCGGGTTCGATTCGCAGCATCCCATATGGTCCCCCGAGCACCACCAGGAGTAATTCCTGAGTGCAAAGCCAGGAGTAACCCCTGTGATCGCCGGTGTGACCCAAAAAAGGAAAAAAAAAAAAAGAGAGAACCAAGAGCCATTGGCTACAAGTGGAAGGAATTTGTATTCTACTTGAAGACTCAAAAATTATAGGTAGAGGAATGTCTCCTTGCTGTGCCCTGATCCACAAAAATCATATTTTGATTCACTAACTTTCAGGAATATTTATTGTACCACTGAGTGATAAATACACAGAGATAAATTAAAACTGAAATTTACAAGCCTCAAGTGGACAATTTAAAAAACACCACAAAGAAATTAATGTGTATGAGATAACAAGAAAGAACATGGGAATTATAAATTTTATTTTCCAAAATTATAAGCACATACAGTGGTTAACTTCAACTGGGGCATTTTGTATTTTAAGATATACTGATGCTTGGTCTTGCTTCTGACCATCAGAGGGCATAGTAGTTTTTAAATTTGTTTATTTTAAATTTCTTTGTTCCTTCCTTTTCACTCCCAACTTGTCCCCCCAAAGTGACAGACTTTCTAGACTCCTTATTTTAGTTGCAGACCAGAAAGAGAGAGAGAAAGACCCCTTAAGGCTAAAAAGCCCTGGAAGGGACATAGGAGATCTGGTTTGCTGCCCTCTGCTGGATCAGAATGGGGATTTTATATCTTAGGTGGCAAAACGAAAACAAAACAAACTAAAATGAAACTCACATTGTGATTTGGTATTTCTCAGGGAAAATATACATATATATATATAAAATATTATAGGTATATTATAGATTATTATATATAGAGAGAATGGATTTACAAAAAGGAACAATATGTTAGTTCATACTACAGTGAAAGTCTAGAAACATTTCGAGCAGTTAAAAGGAAAGGACTTCACATTCTTGTGGAGGTTTTAAGCACTTCAGATATCCAGAAGGCAAAATTAGCTGCCTTTAACATGTTAACCATTCTAGAGGAAAATAATTCTTCTAGAATAGCAGTGATAAATTAGAGTAGTGACTCTTTACAATTTTTTTACACTTGAGGATTTAAGATAATATTATTAAATAACTCAAAAGAACCATCTTTTACCCTTAGAATGGAAAGAATTCAATTTTAAAAAAATAAAAAAGTTGGCATAAATATTTAATTTTATAACTTTGGACCGATCACTTTAAGTTCTTCAAGCAGTGATAACACCCTTGTTTGTGTTACAGTGTTGTGAAAATTCAGGTAGATATTTTTTCAATACAGTTTGTGTACATAGAATTCCATGTTAGCTGTGGTCTAAGAATTTATTTCTTCCCATTAGATGGCCCAATGCATATTGTCAATACACATTTTATAATCCCTGAAGCTCTCTATGCTATATTAACTTTATATCTATATCTATCTATACTCTTTACTATGAGAGCAAGATCTTGACTTGTATATCTATAAATCTACTTCGTTATTGAGCAGTGATACACCTTAACTGTGATCAAAGAAGAATTAGTAATATATAATTGTTCCATAATCCCAGTGCCACCAAAGTAGTTTATGTATAAATATTGGAAAAATAATAATACTTTTGTTAGTCACTGAAATGGTTATATGGGTAGAAATGCTCAAGGAAATGTAAAAAATAAAGCCACTGGAAAAATACCCAGGTTCGATTCTCCGCCCCTCTCTACTACTGAGAGTATCTTGCCCGCACGGCAGAGTCTGGCAAGCTACCCGTGGCATATTCAATATGCCAAAAACAGTAACAGCAAGTCTCACAATGGACATGTTACTGGTGCCCGCTTGAGCAAATCGATGAGCAATGGGATGGCAGTGACAGTGACAGTGACCCGTCAGTGGAAATGTTGGAACAAATGGCAACCCTGCATTTAATTTTGAAGAGCTGCTATACTGTTTCCCATAGTGACTGTGTTATGGCTGTGTTAGTTTACACTTTGCCTAAAGTACATAACAATTCAGTTTTCTTCACATCTTCACCAACACTATTTTTGGTTATATATGTTTAATCATTATTACCCTTTATACAGATGCACTTTATATTTTATCTATATATTTTATTACTATCCTTCCTTTATGATATATGAATATTATCCATTCTATTAGGTATAAAGCTGAATCTCAATGTGGTCTTTATTAAAATTTCCCTAAAGATTAATGATGTTGAACATCTTTTCATGTGCTTATTGCCATATGTATATCATATTTGTAGAAATATTCAGGTACCTTTATCATTTTAATAGAAATATCTTTATGAAAGCCAATTTATCATTTTTTAGTGTCTTGCCTAAGAAACCTTTGCCTACTCCAAAATGACAAAAATATTCTCCTGTGTAATTCTAGACACTTTATGGTTTAGACTGTTTTAAGAGCTATGACTCATATTAATTACTATATGTATAGTGATATTGGGCCAAGGTTCATTTTTTTTATATATGAACATTGTTTTAAACATCACTGATTAGGTTGTCTTTCTCCATTGACTTGGTTTGGTACCAATGCAGAAAATCAATTGACTTTACATATGAGTCTATGTTTATTTTCTAGTTTGTTCCATTGGTTTGTCTGATGTTATACTAGTTATATTACTAATACTATATTCTTATAATAATAACTCTGGTAGTTCGTATTAACTCTTGAAGTCACAACAGGTTACGTTCTCTAATATTGTTCATCTTTTAAAAGAGTGTTTTGGCTATCACATATCCTTTGGCTTTTCCTATAAGTTTTTGTATTGATTATCTTTTTACAAAAAAAGTTCAGCTGGAACCTAGAATTTCATTAAGTTTATAAATTCATTTCAAGAGACAATCCATCTTCACTATATTGTACAGTTCTCCATTTATTTAAGTCCCCTTTCATTTTTCTTATAATTACTTTATAACTTTCAGTAGAGAGATCTTATATAAATTTTGATAAATTTCTTCTGAGATATTTGATATCTTAATGCTATTGCACGAATAAAGTTCATGCCATTATTTCATTCTTTTCTTGTTTGTTGTCACAATTACATGAATATGATTATTTACATTGTGTCCTGTGACATTATCAAACCCAAGTACTTTTCCAGTGGCTTTATTTTTTACATTTCCTTGAGCATTTCTACACATATAACCATTTTAGTGACTAACAAAAGTATTATTATTTTTCTAATATTTATACATAAACTACTTTGGTGGCACTGGGATTATGGTGATACACAGGGGTTACTCCTGGCTCATGCACTCAGGAATCACTCCTGGCGGTGCTCAGGGGACCACATGGGATGCTGAGAATTGAACCCAGGTTGGCCTTATGCAAGGTAAATGCCCTACCCACTGTGCTATCACTCCAGTCCCCTAAATATAATTTTTAAAATTCACAGTCTATGGTTTTGTCATCCAAAAAAATTGTGAGGATAAACCACAGCTTCTGAGATGCTTCTGTAGCTGTCACAGCAAAGGCTGGTGTTGGTCACATAGCTTGTCTCCATGTTCTTCAGAGGAGCCTTGGTCAACTAGCACTTTCTACTTGTTTATGTAGGTCTTTTCTAAGTGTTCCGCTGGTGTTGATTTTATCCTTTCCACAGATTTAGGAGGCAGGGAAGCCTTAGGAGCCTCCAGAGAGAAGGGTTTGTGCCAGAAAGTAGCCATGGTTACAGAACTTGCTCACAGCCACAGAACAGGAATTTTGTCAGCCAGACCCTGAAGTTTAATGGCTCACAGTTGTGACTAATAGACTCTGTCTCCTAAGCCAGGGCATCTTAGATGTTTTTCACTCACTTAGTCTGAGAAATTTTTATGTGACCTTGGGTGTGTGTGTGTGTGTGTGTGTGTGTGTGTGTGTGTGTGTGTGTGTGTGTATGTATATGTACATAAGTACATGTTTATGTAGTTTTGCTTATAATAAGTCATAGGTTTATTTTTAAACACGTTGTTTATTGGTTTTGGTTTCACTCCTGATGGAGCTCAGGAGACCATATGAAGTGCCAGAGACTGAACCAGGTTTGACCAAGTGCAAGACAAGTACCTCATCCCTTGTACGATGTGCTATCTTTCCAACCCTTTAAACAAACTAAAAATCTTTTTTTCGGGGGCATCACATCTGACTAGGCTCAGGGCTCACTCCTGTCTCTGAGCTCAGGGATCATGGCTAGAGGGCTTCAGGGACCAGATGTGTCTGGGATCAAACCAGGGTAGGACACTGGCAAGGTAAGCACCCTACCCACTGTACTATCTCTCTGGCCCCTAAATACAAATTGCAAAAGGTTTTGTGACTGTCACATTCAGTTATGACACTCAACATGGGATGGTGACATACAGTGAAAGATACTGTGCCATGAGCAATCCCTTTCAGCTTCCTTGACCAATCATCCATCTCTTTTTCAACTCTGTTGTCTTGTGCTGGCAGCCTTTTCCTTAGAGATGTTATTCTTTCTACCTCAGAGGAGCTGATGACTTTCAGGCAAAACCCCCCAGCTTTTCTCTTCTACTGCTCTGAACTCATGTGAGTACTGAGATATTGCCTTCCCCAGCAGATGGAGCTTTTATTTTTTATTTTTTATTTTTTCCCAAGGTGAAAGAAAACAACTATAAGCCAGTTTGTCTTTTCAAAGGTAACTTCTTTTTCTAATACGTCTTCTCATTTCTCGTTTTTTTTTCTATTTTAAAGTGAAGATGTTTTTCTAATATATCCTTGAATTTCAAAACGTTTCTTTTTCTATTTTAAAGCGAAGATGTTTTTAGGATTGTGAGAAGGATACAATAATAAAAATACAGAAAACTAAAAAGAGAAAATATGTGTTACTAATTCTAGTGAACAGAGAAAATTACTGTGAACATTTCTAAATGTTTGGAATGCATTTTAAAGACAAAATGTGGTCATAATTATTGGAAAACAAGAATTGTACCCTTGTTAAACAGATATTATTAATTAAAACCATTTCATACTGTTGAACACGTAGGATGTTTTCAATTTGAAATTTAACGCTGCGTGGCTTTCTAACCGTTTCTGATATTTACAAGCTTACAGAATTCTCTCTATCCTTGTTCGTCTTAGCTGCTGCCCCCAGGGCTATCCGCCCTCAGTAGCTTCCTTAGAGATGCTTCTGAGCAATTTGAAATTTTGGATTCCCTTCATAAATCACTGGAGCAGCTGACCCATAAACTTCTTACGCCGCGGATCTAGTCGCGTCGCTTTGTTTTCTTTCCAGCAGGGGGCAGTGCTGGCACGCTTAGGAACGACCTTTTAAACTGCTTCGCTTTACATTGCAAAACTGTTAGAAAACTTGAACAAGCTTGATCTTTGTTTATGGTTTGGTTTATTGACTTTCATTCCAAAATGAATGATTCCAATGTGAAAGGAATCCTCCCCAAACTCAGCATATATACAATTAAGTGGCTGCTACAGAACTTTTCTCCTCTTTGCTTTGCTCATCATTTGTCCTTTTGATTGGGTTGACTGCCACTTGATCAGGGATAAAAACTGGCCTGGAAAGGGGTATAAAGGTGTTTTCCACCTCTAGATATGGCTGGGAGTGGGGAATCGGGGTAGTGGGAAGTTTTACTCAGGATGCTAGTCCAAAGTTCCCCAGACTTGGGCGGGAAAGAAATGAAGCTCTATTTTCCTTAATTCTAATCTACTTTTTTCTCTTTCTTGTCTTATAGAAGTGAACTCACCACTTTCTGCTTAACTGAGAAGTTAGTACTTGGCCCTTAGTTTCTTCCTTGGGTTGATTTTTACTGGAGAAAAATTTTGACGGGAGACTTTACCTACCTACCTATATAATACCTCAGAACGGCTGGGCCCTTCTAAGGTTAGGCTCTTCATTTCCCCTCCTGACTTTCCCTTTGTGTCTTCTATAAATATCTGCTTGAGGTGGAACTCTAGAAAGAGTGTCCATGATTTCTTGGTTTCCTATGACAGAGACCTACTGAGATAGTACCAGAATCTCCAACTTGGTCTTGTGGGAAGCTGTCTATGTTCTTGATGGGTTCTAATTTGAGGATTCTGAGTAGAAATGCCTGTTTTTTTCTAACTTCTAGGTCCCACCTGGTCCATTGGGAACTTGGTCATGCCCTTACTTGACTTTCATGTGGGTTACAGGTAGGGCTGTAATGATTTTCCAGGAAAGAAATGGATACTAGGCAGGACATAGGGATTATTGGGGGCTTAGAGTAGATACAACAAGTGCATCCCCAAATATATAAATTAAAAAAAAATTGAGACATAACTTATAAGTGGCAAGATAGAAGCAAATAAAAGACCTTTCTAGTGCAAGTGGGTGGTTTTATTTCTTGCCATTAGGTGTCCTGAATGAGGCAGGAAGTTCATTATACTTCTCAGGACTAATTTCCTGGTCTTCGGAAAATTCCTATCAAAGTTCTTATCTGGGCTTAGATGGTGTTGGGTATTGGGGAGCAGGGAGGGATTTATGTCTGTGACTTGGTGAGCAGCACCTGACACCGTGCTTACTCTCCAAGGACAGTCAGGATTGTCTGATGGCAGTGGTGGGTATGCCATGCAGACCTCACTCAGACACTGTTGGCAGTAAAGGACAGTGGGAGATGGGAAGAGCACAAAAGAGGCGAAGTGCTTGAGAGTCCTGTTCTTAAACCTCCTGAAATTGTTGTAAAAATTGCTATCAAGAGAAGGAGAGAGGTGGGGAGGGGTAGGGTTGGCCCTTCTCTTTAAAATTGGCCATGTGGTGTGTGTGCCAGCATGATATGCCTGTTACCCAACTGTGCTCCAAGGAGACAGTCTCTACCATATGCTAGGCTCTGAGAAACCCCAACATTCCCAGATAGCAGCTTCAACATGAAGCCAGTTATGGAGTGGGGATAAAGAGATGAAAGGTGGTTCAGGAAAGTGATCAAGCCAGTTCATGATAAACAGGTTAATGAACCATATTCTTGCTCCTTCCCATGCCCTGCCCACTCAGAACATTTCCCCCACCACGCTCTGTCTTGCACCCATAAAGAGCCCATTGTCCTCACAGAGGCATCCTTCGTGCAGAGCTGCCCCACGCAGCTGTCATAACACTGGGATCTGTTGATTCTTCCTAGGACAGTTTTGTTACCAGATCTGGGTCTCATGTTTGCACTTCATGCATGCCCCTCACCCCAGCTCCGACACAGTCCACTTTCTCCCAGCCAAGTTCCAGTTGATGTGAGCCTTGATTTCCTGAGTCTTCACTTGCCCACACCTGTTTTGCTGAACTCTTGATTGAGATTTTCTCTCTGCCTGAGATTACTGGATGTTTCAGGCAGACTGTGTGGCAGGATACAAGATGACCCCCTGTTTCTTTCTTCCCTCCTTCCCTAGAGTAAAGAGCCAAGGTTTGGATTTCAAATTAGAGATGGTGGACTTACAGTCCTTGCAAATATCCCTCGGTCTCAGCATCTGACCCTTTTCCCTTTCCCTTCTGACACCTGGGGATTCATTACTATATCCTGAAAGCCTGGAGCTATGCTATCAACTATCTAGTATTTCATGGTTTTTCTATTCTACTTTACATAAATGGAACCAGCCCTTTTTCTTTTACTTTCAGTTTCACTCTAAGCCTTTTCAGTCGCAGAGGCAAGAGGAAACCAGGTGTCAGTAACCTGAAGTTATCACATTAGTGGAAAAGGAGAGCTTCTCCCATATTTTTCTGGATCTCAACTTAGAGTCCTCTGAAAGTTATTAGAAAAAGTGTTATGTGGAAGAGTTGTCATGCAGTGTCCTGGAATCAGTAGGTACTGATAGCATCTTCCCTTCTCTGTCTCTCCAGACATTAAAACAAATCTATGGGACTCCTTATTTGATAAAGATTTTCTGTATGCAGAATGTCCCCAGCATACAGTAGAGTGGTAAAGTGCCAATATTACTCAGAAATGATTGGATAAGAGGATAAGAGCAGTGATGAAGTCCTTTCCTTCCTCCCTTCCCTCCATTACTTCTTCTTCACCCCCAACCCCAATTTTAGAAAGCTGTGGAGGAAGATAATTTTGCCATTTTCATAATACCTTCTGGACTCCCATGAGTTGGTTGCTTGCCTTATCCCTTTTCTTTCCTTTTCCAGAACTCAAGCTCATTGCTTAAATTGAGTAAATGGGTCATTTAAACTCCTAGGAAGTGCCATTCAAATTCACAGTTGGTAGAGCTTTGTTTCTTATGACCATTCTCCTGTAGATGGCAGGAAAGTGTCGTGAAGAGCCTTTGTTCTAGTTTTTCAACAGCTCTCTGAATTAGTGACAGATGCTCACCCTGGCACAGTTTGATTATAGCAGTCAAGTAATTCAAAAAGCTGACCACCATGAGCATGACCTCCCAGCTCTATGTCCCACCTTGTTGCAGCTGAGGGAGCAGCGTACAGGGCTTTGCCTCCACTGCAGTCAGTTGGTGCCCCAGATAGTAAGGCTTGGCTCTCAGGACCATGCTTAATATTTGCAAGGGGCTTTCTAAGAGATGCAGTCTAATCCATGGGTTCTCAAGCTATGGCCAATGGGCCAAATCCAGCTAGTGCCAGTTTTGTCTGGCATGGTAAAAATGACTTTTAATTTTTAAATGGTTAGAAAAACTTAAAGGGAAGGAACATTTAGTAATATATGCACTGTAGCACTGTCGTCCCATTGTTCATCGATTTGTTTGAGTGGGCACCAGTAATGTCTCCATTGTGAGACTTGTTACTGTTTTTGGCATATTGAGTACACCATGGGTAGCTTGCCAGGCTCTGCCGTGTGGGCGGGATACTCTAGGTAGCGTGCCAGGCTCTCCGAGAGGGTCAGAGGAATCAAACCCGGGTCGGCCGTGTACAAGGCAAATGCCCTACCTGCATTTCTTTGTTCACACAGAAAACATTATTTGAGTAGTCATTTTCATATTAACTCTGTTTAAGTATTGTGATAACAGATATAAGAAGCCATTAAGTCATTATAGACATTACAAAACTGAAAAACAAAAAAGTAACATGTTAAACTTTATAGAAAAATATTGCTAATCCATGGGTTAGTCCTTTGAGACTTCCGTTGGATCTAAAATGTTAAGATATTTTAGTATGCATACATAGGTATAGTGAGAGCTAAGATTGATAGAGGTTGTTACTATGACTTTGATCTTTGAAAACCCCAAACAATGGTAGATATGGGATCTCTGGTTCCAAGATATTACAAATCCAGGGTCACTTTCTCTGAATATTCCTTCACAGAGTGTGAAGTATCTTGGGGAAGTGACCTTCTCTCAGCCTCAAACCTGATTCCACTGAAGCCCTGGTTCAAATTTTTTTTCTGCTTCAGCATCCCTCTGTCAGTCTATGCACCAAGGATGATTCCAAGACTTTAACAGCATAGTTCTAGCTTTTCAAAATCATTTGATCAGAATTTATGTACATACAAATGTCTTGACTTTATCTGAAGTCCAAGCTGACTCCCAAAAGTATGCAAGGAAACTTTATGACCATCTAAAGAATAATGTTTTACTTAGAAAAAAAGGTTGCTTATACTCCAAAATATTAATCTGTAGCTCATTGTCCAGCAATCTTGACTTCTATAGAAACATTTTCATAGATGAAAGTAATTCCACAGACAAGGGTTGACTTCCTAGGCCACATTTTGTTTATGGTATCTGGTCAACTATTCACTCTCTGTCAGGATGTCTGACTGTATATACATTCAAAGATGTCCAAGTTTTAGTTTTACAAGATGAAAAGATCTTGTTGATGAATAGGGGTGATTTTGAATAAAATGTGAATGCATTTAATACCATTGAAATATACTCATTAAATTGTTAAGATGGTAAATCTTACGTATGTTTCTTTTACCACAACAAAAATTAAAATGTGAAGTGAAATTATATCCAGTATCCAAGTAGTTACTACCTCCTTCCTTGGTACCTAAGAATTCTAGTGAGAATTTCTTAGCAAATCTCTCTTCACCCTTTAATATACTGCAGTTTTTAATCTTAATAGATAATTGGAATAATTTTTTAAAATATCATTGAGCTCATGTCTATCGTCTGGTTCAAAATCATCAATATTTCTCATCACCGAGAATGGAGTCTATTTTTTTTATCTGTTCATTAGTCCTTTTTGATTCCGCACTCCTATCTCTATGATTCATTTGTCTATACCTTCCTCTTTCAGTCATCTCCCTGCCTTTTCCCCACACCCTCCCCACATCACAATCTCTTGTTATTCCTTTGGGCAGTAAGCGATGAACATTCACCATTCACATATCGGAGTTGCTTTGAATATTACTCCACAGATACTCTCTCTAGTTCAGATTGTTGTTTTCACTGTGATGTCTCATGTGACTTCTTAACATTGCAAGTAGGGTGAGAGCTGACCTGCTAACCTCCCAAGAATTCCCCAAAGGTCTCAGGAATGTGACCAATAATTTTTTGTTGCTAGTTGATCAGTTGATTTCTTTTGAGATTTATTAAATTTCTCTTGAACAAGGCCAGTAGATGAGCTTACATGGTGGCAGCAGTCATCATGAGGCAGATTTTTTAGGTCTGATAGAAACTTATTTATTCTAAATGAATAGAGTTCTAAGCCAGTGCTAGAATTTCAACTTGGGATTGTTGACTCAAAATCAATTCTTTTGCTCTTTTATATTTTGGGATTTTTGACCACAGCCAGCAGTGCTCAGGGGCTGTTCCTACCTCTGAGCTTGTTAGTGACTTCTGGTGATGCATGGGGATCATATGCAGGATTGACAGCATGGTAGGCAAGTGTATTTACTCCTATGCTTTCTCTCCAGCCTATGCATTCTCTGAATGCTACGTTATACCATCTTTCCACTATTGTAGAGGAGCGTGAACATGGCACTGGTGGTATCGAACTTCTCTCCAAACAACATCCTTTCTTTACTTTTCTGAATGTGACTTTTTATTTTACAAGTAAGTGTTCATGTTTATATTTGTTAGAGCTACATTGTTAGCAATCATGCCTCCAAAGTGCCAGTGTCCATCCACCAAAGTTACTTGGACCTTTTAATTCCCTTTTCCCTACCTTGTTAACTTATTTGTCTTGTTAGAGTATAAGAGTGTTTTCAAAAGACATTGCCTTTTACCTTCATTTTTTCTTTTCCTTTAATTGTGCTCTACCCATCTCTGCACTTTCCTGGAAAGATAATATATAATTTTCCACTTTAAAAATTAGAGGAACTGAAGTCCAGTCATTTAAAATAACTTGAACCTAGTTACAACATTACTAAATAATAGGCTTGGCACTAGAACCTAGGAATTCCACATCCAAATATGTTTGCCTCCCTATTTTCTATTCTGCTCCCCATTATCTTAGTAGAAATTGAGTATGGGGTAATAGATGGATGGGAAAATCTTACTGGAAGGTTACTGGAGTAGAGAAATGAATCAGAAGCAGGAGGAATGGTGGAAAGATTCTAATTGAGAAAATTGAGGGTGATTATAGGGAAATATGAAATATTTTTTGATATTTGGAAGCTGATGTGAAAGTGTGAAGAGGTTACATGTGTCCTTGAGAGAGTAACAGGGTCTAGAAAGATGCTATTGTAAGGTGAGGGTGAAGGTCACTGAAGCTGTTTTTCTGTCAGTGTGGTTAGGGTCCACTAAAAAGCACTTTGTGGAGTTGTGTTAAAAAGTTGCTAAGAAAGGCACTAAGTCAGAGATTCTCTAACCTGATAAATGTCATTCACCATAGAAGTGGTAGTGAGTTATTATTAATAAAGATGATTATATACAAGACAGGAAGACAATTTGGCAATTTGATGGAGATGGTTTCAAGGACTTAAACTAGGTTAGAGGATATGTACTGCCATTTCACTCTTTTTAAAAACAAATTTATTTTATTTTTTAAAACCAATTGAATTTATCATGAAAACTTTGACAGCTACAGTATTTTGGACAATTTCACTTAATTTGGCACATAAGATGGAAATAATATTTTCTCTATATGTTTAGCTTATAAATAGGGTAATTGGGATAGAAATATTTGTTGTGTCTTTGCACGGTTATTTTTATCATTCTCAGATTGTGTGCCTATTATATGGCTTACAAATCATCAGCAAATATTCTATCACCAATTTTTTCTTTAGATCAAAGGAAAAATCATCATGACTCTAGGATTACAAGGTTAGAAAATTTCATAAATAGAAAGGAGTTAGAAATTATGTATAGTGAAATTCAACATCTAGAGGAAGGATTTAGAGGTCTCATTGGAGCCTCTTTCTGGCGGTCTGTAGCAGTCTCTCATCTTGCTCCGTGTCGTGTTTGGCAAAATCTCCTGGAAAGCTAGTAAACTTTCAGTCTGTTTCAATTAAATTCTATGGTGCTAACCTACTCGCCAACCTGATGTTAATTTGCCATGCCTGTTAATTTGCTTCACCTTCATTGGTTTCCCATTTCCTTTAGGATAGACTCCAAAGAAATTCAAAATCTGGCACCAATATTCTTAAGACAGTTACTTCCCTTCACATGTCCGCTGGTCCATTTCTGGTCTCAGTGTGAGCTCAAGTTTCTGTGATGGGGCTATGGTGCTCTGGGGCTATGAAGCAGAGGGGCCAGGTGTATCACTGGAGGAATTACCTTATCTTTTGTGCTCTGGGGTTCTACTCTTACCTCTTCACATACTTCAGTGCAACGGAGGTTCAAAAGAACAGAGAGGGAAAACCAATATTTCTAAATAACTGTGAGCCTCTGAGAATCCAGCCAAGATGAGAACAAGTTGTGTATAACTGGCATTCAATAACCACTAAGGACCCACAAAGCATTAGTGGATACTCTTTTGTACTGTAGGAGCACATACTGTGTGCTGGTTAATCTTCATAGGGAATCCCTCCTGCAGCTAAAATGTAGCACAGAAGTGCTCCTAGGTCACCTGCCTGCCAGTTAAGCATGTCCAGTTCCACACTTCTTAATGCAACAAGATTCAGACTGGCATAGTCAGCTCCTCTGTGTTTCTTTTCACTACTTCCCTTAGTGCACTCAGTTTGCTATTAATTGAAATCAGAGGAAAGTCACTTAATTTAGATAAGTCTATATTTAATCAGAGAAGTCTAAAACAGAACATTATGATATAAATTTAATGTGAGCCAAATATATAATTTAAAAGTTTTAGTTGTGAGGTTAATATTAAAATATATTTAATTGAAATATCACTGTCATCCCATTGCTCATCGATTTACCAAGCAGGTGCCAGTAACATCTCCATTTGTCCCAGCCCTGAGACTTTAGCAGCCTCTCATTACTTGTCTTTCCCAACGAGTGGAGGCTCTTTCAGGGTCAAGGGAATGAGACATGTTATTGTTACTGTTTTTGGCATATCGAATATACCACTACACCATGGGGAGCTAGCCAGGCTCTGCCCGTGTGGGTGGGATACTCTCGGTAGCTTGCCGGGCTCTCCAGAGGTGTGTGTGTGTGTGTGTGTGTGTGTGTATACATATATATATACATATTATATTCATTTTATATATATTATATATATATTCCTTTATGATGATGTGTTATGTGGCCAGTTCATGGGCATGTGGTCCAGGAATATATTCACTTATGCATGAGGCTTGGCCCGAGCATGTGGAAAGCGTCCTGGAACATGGCAGCAATGGGGTAGAGGTCGGCTGCTGGGGCTGATTTAAAAACAAGTAGCACTGTAGTAGCACTGTTGTCCCATTGTTCATTGATTTGCTTGAGTGGGCACCAGTACATCTCTGTTGTGAGACTTGTTACTTGTTACTGTTTTTTGGCATATCGGATATGCCATGGATACCTTGTCCACCTCTGCCGTGCGGGCGGGATACTCTCTGTAGCTTGTCGGGCTCTCCAAGAGGCTTATATATGTGTGTGTATATATATATATACATATATATATATTTTTCCCTTTATAATGATGTGTCATATGGTCCAGGAATATGTTCACTCATGCATGGGGCTCGGCCTGAGCATGTGGAAAGCGGCCTGGAATGTGGTGGCGGTAAGGTAGTGGAGGTTGGCTGCAGGGGCTGGGTCCCTTGGGGTGGAGAGGGCTCTCACCCACCCCACTCTGGGACACCCCTGGTGCATGGTTATGGGGACCTCATTTTATGCTCCCTTCCGGGAGAAGCAGCCAGAAAGTAAGTCACTAAAAATGAATTTAAATGATTAACATGAGAGTATCCTTACAAATTTATGTTAAAAAATTATTTTCCTTGGCAAATACTCACAGAGGTATGTGCCTAAGTTTAACAAGAGACAAATACAAGGATGTTCAACTGTATGACTAGATTCTAAACTGAGCATTTACATGAAAGATTAGTGATTTTATACTTTTATTTTTTCACATCAACTTCATTTTATAAATATCTGTGGGTAATGAAGACAAAAACTTTTCTGAAAACCAAATGTGGTAGATATTATTAAAGCACACATACATAAAATTAATTTAAAATAGCTTCTCTTGAACATTTTATTATGAAACTATCCAAACTGAAATTTGAAAGAATTAACACTGAACACCTGTATATACATATCTAGAAGCTGCAAGGGAACATTTTATTCTATTTGCTTTATGAAATAACTATTTATCATTTTATTATTTTGTCATCCATAAATTTTCTAATTTTTAGAAAGATTTTATACTTACTGGTGTGTGTTTATGTTACAAAGTTTTTAAAAATGCCCGTTATATGCATTCATTATGTGTGGTTTTACATATCTTTTAGAAAATTGCCAGAGGAGTAAAAATGAATTTTAAGAATTTGAGTAGTTCAATAAATGTAGTTGGTATACTATAATATTTAACATTGTATGTAAGATATAATAAATTATTTAAAAATAAAATGGCATAAACCTCTTGGCAGCAGTCAACAGTAAAAGGGAAGACAATAATAGAATTGAAAAATAGAATGCTTAAAGTGATTCATAAAAGGTAAATTGTTTTTTAAAAATCATATATTATTTATAACTATTTATGAAATACATTGTGGGAAAGAAATTCTGTAAAATTTTAAATTTCTAAATTTTAAGAAAATCTAAAAATCTGATTAGTATTGGAAGTAAGAAATTGAAAAGGTAATTCAAAATACACTACAAAAAAGTCACTCTCTTTCCAGGAACTATTAATTTCAGTTATTTAAACTATTTTAGAGAACAGCAAAAAGGGAAATACTTTTCATCATCTTCTGAATAGCTAACATAACTGTTATCCCACATTGGAAAAAAATCAAAGCATGAAAAGGAACATGCTTTCATAACATCAACCATAAACAAAATTGCAGTATCAATTAAAATAAGAACAAAAACAACTTTCTCAAAATAGTTTGTATTGACCAAGAATGATTTGCCCCTAGTCACGCAAGGATAGCTTAAGAAAAGTAAATGGTGGGAGGGGTGAGGGGACATGGAGGGCAGAAAGATATTTCAGGGTAATATTGCAGGTGCATACCTTGCTCTTAATCCTTAACTGGGCTGACCCACTTAATCCTTGATCCCCCTGGCATCACTGGAAGGTCCCTGATATATCTTGGGCAATCCCCAGAATCACAGAGCCAGAACAGCACTGCATTCTTAGGCACTTGCACTGAAACATCTTCCTTATTAATATTACTTACCATGTTACTAAGGAGGGAATAAAGTACCCCCGTGATCCACTGAATATATGCTAGAAAATAGGTTTGGAACATTTGAAACATTTGAAACTCTTCTTGGAGGGTCACTATTGAGAGTAGGGTTTGAAAATGTAAACACATGTGATAAAAATCTCTCCTAAGATAGTAAATGCTTAAAGGGTTAAATTAAATATGTAAGACCTGATTCTCTGAGTGATTTCTCTTGTTGTTGAGAGGTATTGCATTCCATGCTTAGATTATTATTTACAACTTGGAAAGAGTGTGTGTGTGTGTGTGTGTGTGTGTGTGTGTGTGTGTGTGTGTGTGTTGAAAATTTTAACAAAAGAAATTTTTAAGAGAAAAATTGCAAGGCCCGTAGTTATTAAAAGTCTAGACTGGAAGTAGGGTCAAGACTTCCTGAGCTTCCAGGAAGTACCTGCTTCTGCCGTGATAGCCCAGTATCTTTAGGTAAGTTTAAGAGAAGTCTCATTCCAAAGGGAAGAATGTGAACAGCTCCCAAACCACAAAATCTACACAGTCAGGCTTTGACCTTCCTCATTATGTGGAGTAACTGGAGAATTCATACAAATGGCGTTTTAATCATAACATAAGTTATTAATTTAAACCAGACAAAATGCTCTTGGGGATTCTTCATTCTGCATAGGAGTTTTTATAAACTTCCATGATTTTTCACCTAATTCTCCCCTGTTTACTTTTGTTGAGACATTGCAATGTTTTATAATTTAGACTTTTTCACCTTTGGAAATAAACCAGATGGGAAAAATGCGTTGTCAGAATTTTGGATGACTTTAGTGAGCTGTGTAATTTATGAAATCTGGGCTGCTAATTTGAGGAAGCATGATGGATGGAACACAGCTTGGGCCTGGGTCAGTACTGACCTTCTGAGTCTCAGGTGCTATGAGTTTGTGGCCTTCTGACCCACATCTCTATTCCAAACCTAGTGGAACAATTAACCTGGATTTTCATGATATCCACACAGAAACACCTGACTTAAAGGGCTCACGTGAAAAACTAGTATTTAAGTATATCAGAAAAGGACTTCTGGTAGAATGGCTTACCAAACACCTTACAAGCAAAATTGGCTTTCTTTGTATGAGATGCATTTGTCTCAAACAAAGGATGTGAGTAGTAGACAAAGTAAATTCACTGCCAAATGTTCCTGTCCAAAAATATCCATTCAGGGGAACAACATATTGAGAGACAGCACTTGTTATTGTCCGAATTATCTCTTGAATGTTTGCCCTTTTTTTGTTCCTCATTTGAGTTTCCTCCCAAATGTTAGCATAGATTTCTTGACATGGACACTAGTTGGTTTTGTGGGATCAGTACCAGCTTTTACTTGATGAGAAAGATGAGTAGAAATAAAGGGATATCTTTGAATCAACAATGCAGGTGGGACTGGAGTGATAGCACAGCGGGTAGGGCCTTTGTCTTGCACGTGGTTGACTAGGATTCAATTCCCAGCATCCCACGGGGTCTCCAGAGCCTGCCAGGAGTAATTCCTGAGTACAGAGCCAGGAATAACCACTGAGCATTGCAAGGTGTGACCCAAAAAGCAGAAAAAAAAAGAATGCAGGAATGCAGGCATATGCAGTTTGATTTTTATAGGCTACTAAACTAGTCCTGAGGAAGAAAGAGAGGTAGACTATGGCAGAAAGGAACCTGGTACTTCATTGACATTGGAGAGTCTTTGGATGAACTAATCCTGAAGTTGTATTAACTCTTACATATCCAGTTTCAACTTTCATTTTTTTTTTCTTTCGTAACACAAGTTTATAGCTGGGTGTTTTCTTTCATGCATTTTAAAGCTCCTGAATAATAAACAAAGATATTTTATTTTTTTGTAAATTTTCAGTCTAAAACTTTTACTAATTTTCTTTCAGTGGATGTCCCCTCACTTATGACCTTAAAGTTATAAATATCTCAAAATAATATATTTTCCCTTGAATTTATTTTGGAAGATGTAGTGCTTTTAAACCTCACATCATGTAGTAATAATGATAATAACTAATTTTTACTAAATGATAATAACTAATATTTATTAAGTACTTACTATTTGGCATGAACTCTCATAAACAGTTTATTTGTAAAACATTTTCCCATAAAAATATGAATTTAGGAAGAACATTTTCCTTTACATATTCTCCCAAGGAAACACATATTTCAGTTACCTTTGGCGTGGAAGGTTTTATTTAACGTATGTACTTAATAACTAACACCTATTCTTAGCTTCTATTTATTGTCTCTTTAATGCTCTAAAGGCAAAGTTGTCATTTCTCTGTAATTTTGAGAATGTCATTTAAGTAGAATCACAGAGTATATAATACTTGATACTGTCTTTTTTTCACTGAATATAGTACCTTTGAGATTCATCGAAGTTATTGTGTGTATCAAGAATGCACATCTTTTCTTGTGGAGTTGTTTCTGTTGCATGGGTGTGATGTGTTTATTATACCATTGAGAAAACGTGTATTATTTTTGTTTATTGCTGACTCTGAATAGGAATTGGAAAACATTCATTATGGGACCAGTTGTTCTTAAGAAGATGACTTTTAAAAGTTTTTCAAAAGAGCTTGTTTCTGAATACTGTTGTTTCCTGTGGAAATTTTAAAACATGGTTATTAAATTATTTGACACTCTTCTCATTGAGAGGTGGTGCCTATATCCCTTGAACCTGATGGGCTTCTACCAAAATAATATATGAAGGAATGCTATGTGACTCTACTACTACATCATAAAAGGCCATATAGTTTCTTCCATGTTTGTAGGAACATACACCATTATATTATTGCGATACCATTTAAGAATCCCAATCACTCTGACATTGATATGTAGGATACACCTCCACTTCACAGTTCTCTATCTCCTCTGATTCACTGTAGATAGGAGTGAAACCAACCTGACTCTTCCAAAGTTACCACATTTCACACCTCATGAAGAGTGAAGCCAGGAATAAAGTCCTGAGCAGAGCCAGGTGTGGATCCAAATGCATCATCATCATCACCATCATCATCATCATCATCATCATCATCATTTTCCAAGTCTTGGTTGAATAGCAACAAATTCATGTGGTACAGAAAACTTACCCAACTAAACTTTCCTAAATTTTATAAGCTAAAAAAATCATGAAATATAATAAAATGGTAATTTGTTTTGCTCATTAGTTCTGGGATTGTTGGTTCCGTATTTATAGATATGAGGAACAGTTCCCAAGGACTAATTAAACTTCACTTGACAAAAATAAAACTTTGGGTAAAATTATACTCAATAAGCACAATTTTAATTTTTTGTTATGTTTTTGCTTCTTTTTGTGGTGTGGGAATTGAACCAAGGGCCTCATATATGTGCAAGCTATCTGGTTTACTACTGAGCCACATACCTGACCCCAATAATTTTTATTTTTAAAACTATTTTTCACACCATGTTTGGAAATACAACTTATGCATATTTTAAAATGGTATTGATCAAGAATTACCTTGATAATTGCCACATTAATAGAAAATAATATAAGAACTATCAAATATGTGGCTATCAAATGGACTCACCAACTGCAACCCTGGACAAAGAGTTAAAAGATCATCTATTTCATTGCTATATCAGATAGTTGGGCATTGAGGCTTAAGTGGATAAACTCCAGGTTGTAATGAAGTAGGATTTGGAACCCAATGTCTGATTCTGCCTTTATGCCCACCCTTCCTTCCTTCCTTCCTTCCTTCCTTCCTTCCTTCCTTCCTTCCTTCCTTCCTTCCTTCCTTCCTTCCTTCCTTCCTTCCTTCCTTCCTTCCTTCCTTCCTTTCTTTCTTTCTTTCTTTCTTTCTTTCTTTCTTTCTTTCTTTCTTTCTTTCTTTCTCTCTTTCTTTCTTTCTCTCTCTCTTTCTTTCTCTCTCTCTTTCTTTCTTTCTTTCTTTCTTTCTTTCTTTCTTTCTTTCTTTCTTTCTTTCTTTCTTTCTTTCTTTCTTTCTTTCTTTCTTTCTTTCTTTCTTTCTTTCTTTCGATTCTGAGTTATACCTAGTTGTGCTCAAGGCTAACTTTTGGCTTTGTGCTTAGGTGTCAATTTTGGCGGTGCTTGGGGAACCATTTGGGGTGCCAGGGATTGAACCTGGGTCAGCCACATGCAAAGTAAATGCTTTACCTGCTGTACTATCATTCCAGTACCTCTGTGTATCTTTATATCACGTCACCAACTCCATCCTGTAGGTATCAGTAATTGGCTGGTTCTAGGCTGGTAGTTTTGTATAGATCTTATAATTACTAATGTAGTGTTTAGAGAACAGCATAAAGTAAAGAAGAGTGGGCTTCGTATGTTTGTTTCAGGAGTAGGATGTAGATTGGTGTTGAAATATTGAATGCAATCAATTACTGTGAATAACGCTTTGAAAACAAAAAAATAAGATAAAATTCAGGATATAATTTACTCACAAATGACTCAGAAAACCATGATAGATAGACTGACATAGGTTATAGAAAAAGTGAGAAAGAAAGTGGGGGAAATGAATTTAAGTAAAGTTTGTGTGGATTTTAAAAAAAGATTACTAATTCAGTAGTTTATCACCTCTGCAATGAAAGACTTTTTCAGGTGTTTTGCTGAATAATTTCCCAAATACTAGGGATATAATTGTAAAACAGGCAAGAAGAGTCTTGGTCCTAGAATTTGCAAGACAGAGAAGGAAGCCAATGAGTAATAACAGTTTTTATGAGGTAAGGAAGTAACTCTAGTGTTACAGACAAGTGTTCTTTATCTGATTAAGGAATGTTTTGCCAAGATGACAATATGACATTAAGCCAGTGTCAAACCTGGAATGTGATTGGCTAACAGAGATCAAACTAGTTTATACCACTGATGGATAAGGTTCCACTGAGAATGAAAGACTGGAGAGAAGTGTCTGTAAATCAGGAGTTCAGATTTTTGCATACTTGTTAGTGAACCTTTAAGACATACAATATGTTATTGAGACTAAATGAGTTGTTTTGTTTAAAGTCCAAACAAAGTCTTTATTGTTTCTTTTTGGGTCACACCCTGTGATGCATAGGGGTTACTCCTGGCTCATGCACTCAGGAATTACTCCTGGCAGTGCTGGGGACCATATGGGATGCTGGGAATTGAACCCAAGTCGGCCGTGTGCAAGGCAAATGCCCTATCCGCTCTACTATCGCTCCAGCCCCCCAAAGTCTTAACAATAGTATTTTACACGAAGCAAACTTCTGTACAACTCTATCCACTTTGATGATTATCATGATTATTATATCTAAGGCTAGAAAAATGGGCAGCTCAGGAAATATATAAAGTACAAAGGAAAATTTTGAAACTCTAAACTCAATCATATGTACAAAACAGCCAACCACAGCTTTACCCTGGGACTCTTGGTTTTAACAACTATCAGGGCTCTTTAGGAAAACTGAAGCTGCTAATTTCCTTTCTCAGAGTGTTGGGGAACAGTTTTCCTGCCCAATGGTGCCCAGACACGTTGCACACCTGGTCCGGGCAGATGTGGGGTGAAGGAGAATGGGTGCACGGAGAAACACCCTCTGGGAGCAGCTGATGGCTGTTCACTTTATTGACAAATACACACATATTTTATAGAGGGTATCAGCTTTACAAGAAAGTCCAATCACATGGAGTTCAGCATTATTGGCCTATCACTGCTTCTTTTCTGCTATGCCCCGTCCAATCCCAGTCAATGCTAGATGCTGCAGTTAGGATAACTTGCTAAGTGTTAAGTAACAGTTTCTGTGTCTAGGGCTCATGTGAGTAGGAGGTGGAGTGAGGCTCAAGACCAAACACCCAGTGTTGGCTGACACCCTGTTCTTGCCAACTTTGCCCACATACTCCCTCTTGTGAGGCTTTGCTTCTGAGCTGCTTTGCAGGGTCAGATCTTATCTGCACCAGTGTTTATCACCCTGCTCCACATCAGAGTATATATTTCTTCTGATAATTTTACCTGAATATTTTATAGGAAAAGGTATCAGCTATAAGGTTTACACACCTCACAGTAAGAAGATAAAGAAGTGATATGATCCTTCCCCAAATTTAACATTCCTATGTAGATGCCTTGGGCTGGAGTGATAGCACAGTGGTAGGGCATTCACCTTTCACGTGACTGACCTGTGTTTCATCCCTCTGCCCCTCTCAGAGAGCCTGGCAAGCTACCTAGAGTATTGCGCCTGAATGGCAGAGCCTGGCAAAACTACCCGTGGCATATTGTATATACCAAACACAGTAACAATAAGTCTCACAATGAGAGACGTTACTGGTGCCCGCTCGAACAAATCAATGAGCAATGGGATGACAGTGATAGTGATGTAGACGCCTTGTAGGAGCACAACAGCACCATCATGCAACTGGTAGAGCCCTATCAGCTTCAAATTATCAATAAAGCCCTTTGTTCCAAATTGTGGATTGTTCTCAAAGGACCATTGGATGGTTCAATGAACCATCAGGCACAATGAGAGAAATTTCTCTAATCAACCAAAGGAACCAAGATAGCTAATGCAAAAAACAGAAGCTTCCTTACATAATTCTGTGCTTTGGTCTCAGAAGATACTTTGGAACCACTGGTTTGGCTAAATACAAATCCAGGCACTTAAGATAAAGCAATAGAATGTGTTCTTGGTCTGAACATGTCTTCAATGGTCTAAAAAATAACTCTTTAGAGATAACAAATGACAAAATGGATTCTAAAATCCAAGCTCAAGAAAAACTACAATTTCAAAGACCTTTACATGTGAGGGGAAATAATGGAAATTATAGGAAAGAAGAAGTGAAGATAAGATGCCTAATTAATCAACTTATTCAACACATATCTTTTTGAAGTCATCTTATTAGTGGGCATAAATCTATGATTAAAACAGAGGGAAAAATTCATAGCTTGCAGATGAACTTAGGTTCAGTGAGAATGGAGTGGGAGAAAGAAAGAAACAAATTAAAATGTATTAAATAGAAAAAAGTGATCAGTATCCTGGAAAGAGACGGGAAGAATAAAAGGAGTGGGATGTTTAGATGTGTAGAAAATTTACAACTTTAAATCAAGTCAAAAGCCTACTACATGTGAAGAGAACTTGAGCAAAATTTGAAGGGAGAAGGATGAAGATGTGGAGAAATACTCCCAACATAAGAGATGTAAATTGTGAAGACTCTGAGACAGAAACAATAGACCAGTGTGTATAGAGCCAGGATAAGGTCCAACAGTGGAGACCACTAGACTCAGGGTAGATAGTGTGGGACTCCAGAACTTGTATTTGGACCATGACTCTGAGAGGAATATCAATAAAGGATTTTTAAAAAATTAGTGACCTGGCTTCATTTCATATCTAAAAGAATTTTAAATCTGTTTAATTTTGACTGGAGTGTCGGTGGGGTTGTGCAGAGACAAAAGTGGAGAAAAAAGGGGGAGAAGTTTATGTAATTATTCAGAGGAGGGAGGGTGATGCTTGAAGTGGTTAGATGGTGTTTGGTAGTGATGAAGGTGATGAGAAGTGGCTATATTCTAGATTTACTGTAAATCAGATTCAATAGGATTTGTTGACAGGTCAATTTGGAATGGAGAATAGGCAGGGCCTTCAAAGATAAATGGATTTGGGGCTAGGCAATCAGAAGAAATTGCCATTTCATTAGGAAAGGAAGACCCAGGGGAAGAACAAGTGTTTACCTTTATTTTTCCCATTTAAGAATCAACATTTAAGAGGAGCTGTTTGATTAAGCAGTGGAAATACAAGAATAAAATTGTGGTGAGATATCCAATAGGAGAGGAATGTGTTTTTGCAAATCATGACTATATAGGTGACATTTAAGCTGTGAGAGTGGATGAAATCCCAAAGGATCCAGTGTAGACAGAGGCAGTATGTAGGCTGATGAGAACTGAAACCTGGCTTGGCAATGTACTTGGGTGGCTGTGTTTGAGGGCAGAGTGATAACGGAGGGCTTGTCAGCAGCTTCTTTGGAGTCTCAGCAGAGAGAAGTATGACTGTCTGTACTTCACAGCACTGGCTTCTTTGTATTCATTTTAAGGAAAGAGAGAACCAAGAACTATAAATCCTTTGCTATCTGCTATAACTACTTTTTTATCCAAGCACTTCCTCTCTGGCTTCTCAGGGAATGCTCTTCTTCAATTCCACATTGCCACTTGATAAATTCTGGCATAAGATTCAAACTAAATGGTTTCCCATGAACTGAGAGGGATGCTAGGTTGCCGAGCTGAGATCTCCTAATTATATCCTGCCTCCCTGGAGAAGGGAACAAATAAAGACCCACCAGAAAGTTCAGATTCCCTGAACAATAGATGTTTATATTTATTTGTGAAAATTGCCTGCTGGAAGTGCCTACACACCTTCTTGGTCTACAATAGACCATGAATGCTTTCTACTGTCTCTGAAGGAGACTGCTATCAGAAAACACAGTTATGTTCACCCTGTGATCTCATTTATCATAGAATGCACTTCAGTCACTACTTGCCATGGTGTAGGTTTTTCTTCTGGGAAGGAGCTGAACATCACTTAGTCCTTCCAGGAGTGATAGTAAACTCATTGCTTTCATTTCTGCCAGTTTTTTTTTATAAGACTGGGGCAATGTGTATCATTAATGGATTCTGAGGAATAACTACCTGACTGGAAATCTGCATAGTGTGGAGGCGAGTTAGGGTGGGTGAGTGTAGGGTCATAAATCCAAGGCTGTGATGTCCAAATGGTACAAATAGCAGGTAGGGGACCAACAGGTTGACGTCTGCCAGGATGGCCATGAAGGGAGGGGGACAGTAAAGCTTTCTGCTTCTTTCCTGGAGTCACGATAACTTCCAAGCTGGAAACACATCTGGGTGAAGGGCATCTGTCTCCTCTGTTTGGACTGCTCATATATCATCTGGAATAAGAGACATAGTTGGAGTAACAGATATTCTCCATGAAATGAACTTTACTAACTCATACTGCTTAGTACAGAGGATGGCTTGTAGAAGAATGCATTTGAATTATATAATATTGTGGCAATAAATAAAAGTACAATTTTAACTATTGATATGCACATTTTAGTGGTCATAATACATTCACATTATTGTGTTACATCACCACTACTAGTCTCCACACTATTTTGATTTTGCAAAACTACAACTGTGTATATGCATCAAATAATAACTTACCATGCTATCTTTTCCCTAGCCCCCATCTCTAGCAGTCACCCGTTTCTGTCCTGATTTTATGAATTTGAATGCTATGAGACTGTTGAGACTCTGAAACTATGGGACTCTGTTGAGATTGAAGCAGTCATCAAAGACCTAGCCAAACAGGGGGTTCAAACTCAGTACAGCAAGATCCTCTGCGAGCTGTGTTATGGATTTACCACAGGATCTCACCATTCTCACAATTCTCACCATTCTACAAGGAAGTGACCATCGATGTAAAGAGAGGGGTTCTGCAGGGTGATACTATTTCACCGAAACTCTTCAGTGCCATCTCAAGAACATCATTCGACAACTGGAATGGGAAGGGATGGGAGTGAAGATAGACAGTCAGCAATTACACCACATCCACTTTGTTGATGACATGGTTCTAATAACACCAAACATTAGCCAAACGACACAAATGCTGGCCGACTTCGACTGCGAGTATGGAAAGGTCGGACTACAGCTGAATCTCACCAAGACAATGTTCATGAAAAATGGACTAGTCCTTGACGTTCCATTTGCTCTCAATGGAATGAAAATCTCTGAATGCAGCAGCTATGTGTACCTGGGTCGAGAACTCAACAGCTATGTGTACCTGGGTCGAGGAACAACTTGGTGCCAGAACTGCGCAGAAGGTAGAGGACAGGTGGAATGCCTTCAAGAACATCAAAGAAGTTGTTAAGAGGATGAAGAAACTTCTGCTCCAGGCACATCTTTTCGACTCCACTGTTCTTCCTGCACTAACATACGCCTAAGAGACCTGGACCCTGCGAAAACTGGATGTGAACGCTATTCAGGTATCCCAAAGAGGAATTGAAAGAGCTATGCTTGGAATCACATTTGACTCGAGTGAGAGAAGGAATCCGGAGTTCTGACCTCTGCCGACGATCAAGAATCAGGGACGCTGTCTCATTTGCCAAGGCATCGAAAATCAGATGGACCAGACACATAACATGATTTAGAGATGACCACTGGACTAGAGCTGTTACCAGCTGGATTCCAAGGGACGTCAAAAGACCGTGTGGCCACCCACCTATGAGATGGTCAGACTTATTTGTCAAAACCCTGAATGGTTTGAGGCTCTTCATGTACCTGGAGAGAGCAGATACCATTGGGCTACACTAGCATGCAACAGGGATGAGTGGAGACGGTACTGGCGCCCGCTTGAGCAAATCGAAGATCAACAGGATGACAAGTGATAGAAGTGATGATGGTGTATACTGAAAGTTTGAGTTCACCCCACTCCCCAAATTTATTTATTTTTTTGAGGTGAGAGGTTTGGGTCACATGCATCAGTGTTCAGGGCTTTTCTTGGCTCTGTGCTCCATAAGTACTTGGGGGACCACATGTGCAACAGGGCTTAGAAACAGGCTAAACCATGTCACAAGGCAAGCATCTTACTCCTATACTATCTCTTGGTCCTCTAATCCCCAAATTTATGTATTAATTCTTAATGTGATGGAATTTGGAGGTGAATTTGGGAGAGGTGATTAGGTGAGTTGGGTGGGGCCCTCCTGAGTGGGATTAGTACCCTTATCAAAGAGAGTGTAGCACTGTAGCACTGTCGTCCCATTGTTCATCAATTTTTTCGAGCAGGCACCAGTAATGACTACATTATGAGACTTGTTACTGTTTTTGGCATATCAAATACACCACAGGTAGCTTGCCAGGCTCTGCCGTGTGGGCAAGATAATCTCAGTAGCTTGCCAGGCTCTCCAAGAGGGACGAAGGAATAGAACCCAGGTCAGCCGCATGCAAGGCAAACGCTCTACCTGCTGTGTTATCGCTCCAGGCCATCAAAGAGATTAGAGATATTTTTCACATCCTTTTAGCCATGTCAAGACATGGTAGTGAGAAGATGAACAAAAATTTGTGCTCTCACAAGATTTTATTTTATTTATTTATTTTCTTATTTATTTATTATTTTTATTTATTTATTTTTAGTGAGTCACAGTGAGGGTACAGTTACAGATTCACATCTTTTCGTGCTTGTTTTTCTTTCATGCAATGTTCGAGAGCCCATCCCTCCACCAGTGTCCATTATCCACCACCAATGAAGCAGTATCCCTCCCACCCCCCATCCCATCCCCCCTACCCCGCCCCGCCTCTGTGGCAGGGCATTCCAATTTGTTCTCTCTCTCTCTCCTTTTGGGTGTTGTGGTTTGCAACAAGGGAATTGAGTGACCATCGTGTTCAGTCTCTAGTCTATTTTCAGCATGCATCTCCCTTTCTGCAGGATCTCCAATCACATTTTACTTGGTGTTCCCTTCTCTATCTGGGATGACTTTCCACCAACATGTGAGGCCCGCTTCCAAGCTATGGAGCCAAACTCCTGGCATATACTACTATTCTTGGATGTAAGTCTCCTACTCTGTTATTTTATATTCTACAGATGAGTGCATTCTTTCTATGCCCGTTCCTCTCTTTCTGGCTCATTTCCCTTAGCATGATACTTTCCATGTTGATCCACTTATATGCAAAGTTCATGACTTCATCTTTTCTAACAGCTGCATAGTATTCCACTGTATAGATGTACCAAAGTTTCTTCAACCAGTCATCTGTTCTTGGGCACTTGGGTTTTTTCCAGATTCTGGCTATTGTAAACAATGCTGCGATGAACATATAAGTGCAGATGTCATTTCAACTATACTTTTTTGTTTCTCCAGGATATATTCCCAGCAGTGGCATTATTGGATCAAATAGAAGATCACTTTCTAATTTTTGAGAAGTGTCCATATTGTTTTCCAAAGGGGCTGGACCAGTCGGCATTCCCACCAGCAGTGTAGAAGGGTCCCTTTCTCTCCACATCCTCTCCAACAGCGGTTGCTTTTGCTCTTCTGGATGTGTGCCATTCTCTGTGGTGTGAGGTGGTATCTCATGGTAGTTTTGATCTGCATCTCCCTGATGATTAGTGATGAAGAGCATTTGTTCATGTACCTTTTAGCCATTCGTCTCTCTTTCTTGGAAAAGTTTCTGTTCATTTCTTCGGCCCATTTTCTGATGGGGTTGGATGTTTTCTTCTTGTAGAGTTCAACCAGTGCTTTGTATACTCTTGATGTCAATCCTTTATCGGATGGGTATTGGGTGAATATCCTTTCCCATTCTGTAGATTGCCTTTGTATTCTGGTCCCTGTGACTTTTGCGGTGCAGAAGCTTCTTAGTTTAATGTAGTCCCATTTGTTTAACTCTGTTTTTATTTGATTGCTTAGTTCTGTGTCATCTTTGAAGATACCTTTAGCTTCAATATCGTGAAGGGTTTTGCCGACCTTGTCTTCGATGTACCTTATAGATTGTGGTCTGATGTTGAGGTCTTTAATCCATTTTGATCTGACTTTTGTGCATGGTGTCAGGTCGAGGTCTAAGCCCATTCTTTTGCATGTGGTAGCCCAATTATGCCAGCACCATTTGTTGAAAAGGCTTTCTTTGCTCCACTTCACATTTCTTGCCCCCTTTTCAAAGATTAGATGATCATACATTTGGGGTTATGTGTTGGGATATTCCATTCTGTTCCATTGGTCTGCGGCTCTGCTTTTGTTCCAATACCATGCTGTTTTAATTGTTACTGCTTTGTAGTAAAGTTTAAGGTTGGGTAGGGTGATGCCTCCCATCATCTTTTTCCCAAGAATTGTTTTAGCTATCCGTGGGCATTTATTGTTCCATATGAATTTCAAGATTGCTTGATCCATTTCTTTGAAGAATGTCATGGGTATCCTTATAGGGATCAAGTTTCTCACAAGATTTTAAAGCTGGCACCTTATTCATAGATTTTCTAATCTGCAGAAATATAAGAAATACATTTCTTTATTTATAAGTCACAGAAACTGGTATTTTTGTTTCAGTCACTGTATCACTGTCACTGTCATCCTGTTGCTCATCGATTTATTTGAGTGGGCACCAGTGTAGTCTCCATTGTGAGACTTGTTGTTACTGTTTTTGGCATATCGAATATGCCATGGGTAGCTTGCTAGGGTCTGCCATGTGGGCGAGATACTCTCAGTAGCTTGCCAGGCTCTCTGCGAGAGGCGGAGGAATCAAACCCTGGTTGGCCATGTGCAAGGCAAATTCCCTACTGCTGTGCTATCCTCCAGTCTTTGTTTCAATAGTATAAAGATATTAAGAGATGTAGAGTCAGTGAAATCATTTCATATTTGTCCTTCTGTATAGGGCTTATGTCTTTAGTATGACTTCAAGGTTCAGCTGTGTTGGAGTACATGTTAGACATTTTTTTTTTGTGGGAGATTCTTAAAGGCAATACTTCCTTTCCTAAGGAAGTTGAGTGCTACTCCCAGTGATACTTAGTCTATATGTATGGGCTGAGTTTTTCAATGTTTGGTCCCATTGATGCAGTGTGGCTCGGCTCCAGTGATTCCAGGGAACCATCAGGGCTATCCCATATCCTGTGGTACTGATAGAATTGCTTTCTTGTTAAAGCTGAATGATATTACATTAGATTTTATCTCATATTTTCCTCATTTATTTGCTTATGTTATGAATCTGTAGCTAGATATTTTGCTTATTTATAACTTTTAGTTATTTTTAATAATATTGCCATTAAAATTGATTTACAAATATTTGTTCAACTCCCTGCTTTTAATTATTTGGTTCTATAAACAGAAGTAGAATAGCTGGATAATATTCTAATTGTGTTTTTAATATTTTGATGAACTAAAATATTGTATTCTCCAGTGGCAATTATTGTTTTTTATGTTGGCATATTTTCAACACATTTTCAAGATAATATTTTGGATCCGATAGTTGAATAAGGCCAAGAGGTGCAAGACTCTGGGAAAATGGTCAAATGGCAATATTCTTTTACATTTTTCCTTTTTCGCTCTCCCAGGCCAATGATGCTGATATCAACTAGGCATTCAGCTAGAAATGAGGAAGGGTTCAGTTCCCTGGGACCTTACATGCCTTTTCTGTTAATGTCTGCTAAGTATTTTCTCCTAAAATATTTAGTTTTCCTGTAGTTTACATTTTGTTTACACTCTCACTCAGAATGTTTCTTGTTTTGCATTGGCAAATGAGGTCTTAGGAAGATGCATAAGGAATAGCTATACACAGATATCACAAGGAGAAAAGGAATTATAAATTGCTCTAAGTTTGAAGGTATTTTGCCCTTCAAGGTCCTAGACCTCTTTTACGAATAAAGATACAAATACTTCTGCAAGGAGATGGATATGGAAGACAGGTTCAAGGAAAGATCTTTTCCCAGATGTTAGCACCCATTTTCCTACCTTCCCTGGGATATACAGTTTCTCATGGACACGAAAAGCTATTCCTTCCATGTGGATGTGTTACTTTAAACTTAATGTATCATAGATGATGCTGGATCAATGTTTTACTGTCTACTGAGGTTATTGGTCTATCTAGCACTAATCTATTATAGTTGAAAGAGATGTGAATGGAGAGTGAAAAATTAGAGAACCTTAAAATGAAACTTCAGGAGAGCTTTCTCAACATGATTTCAAACTGAACACTTAGATGTCTGGTAATATAAAAATCATGCCAGTTCCCATTGCAACACACATTGCGACATGTTTCTCTTCTCGTAAATGGTGTTTTTTGTTTCAGGGTTGTTCCAATCTTCTTTGATCCCTTTCACTTTTGACTTTCTGTCAAATTCTGATGGTAAATGAGTAGAGCCCCTTTTTGGCTTCTTACCTGCAGCTAAGGATTGATCATGAAGAAGAAAGAGTCACTGTTTCTTTTGAGTTGCAGAAGCTTCTTAGTTTGAGATAGTCCCATTTATTTATCTTTGTTTTCACTTGCTTGGCCAGTGGCGTGTCAGCTTTGAAGATACCTTTGGCTTCAATGTCGTGGAGGGTTTTGCCGACCGACCTTATCTTCAATGTACCTTAGGGATTCTGGTCTGATGTTAAGGTCTTTAATCCATTTTGATCTGATTTTTGTACATGGTGATAGATGGAGGTCTAAGCCCATTTTTTTGCATGTAGCCGTCCAGTTTTGCCAGCACAATTTGTTAAACATGCTTTCCTTGCTCCAATTCACATTTCTTGCTCCCTTATCAAAGATTAGATGATCATATATTTGGGGGTGTATGTCAGAGTACTCAACCCTGTTCCATTGGTCTGCCGCTCTGCCTTTGTTCCAGTACCATGCTGTTTTAATGACTACCGCTTTGTAGTAGAGTTGGAAGTTGGGGAGGTTGATTCCTCCCATTTTCTTTTTCCCAAGGATTGCTTTAGCTATTCGTGGGGGCTGCAGTACCCATCCGATAAAGGGTTGATATCAAGGATATACAATGCACTGGTTGAACTCCACAAGAAGAAAACTGCCAACCCGATCAAAAAATGGGCTGATGAAATGAACAGAAACTTTCCCAAAGAAGAAATCCGAATGGCTAAGAGGCACATGAGAAAATGTTCAACATCACTAATCATCAGGGAGATGCAGATCAAAACAACAATGAGATATCATCTCACACCACAGAGACTGGCCCACATTCCCCAAAACAAAAGCAACTGGTGTTGGCGTGGATGTGGGGAGAAAGGGACTCTTCTTCACTGCTGGTGGGAATGCCGACTAGTTCAGCCCTTTTGGAAAACAATATGGACGATTCTCAAAAAGTTAGAAATTGAACTCCCATTTGACCCAGCAATACCACTCCTGGGAATATATCCCGGAGAGGCAAAAAGGTATAGTAGAGATGACATCTGCATTTTCATGTTCATTGCCGCTCTGTTCACAATAGCCACAATATGGAAAAAACCAGAGCGCCCGAAAACAGATGATTGGCTAAAGAAACTCTGGTATATTTACACAATGGAATACTATGTAGCTGTCAGAAAACATGAAGTCATGAAATTTGCATTTAAGTGGATCAACATGGAAAGTATCATGCTGAGTGAAATGAGTCAGAAAGAAAGAGACAGACATAGAAAGATCGCACTCATATGTGGAATATAAAGTAGCTGAAAGGTACAAGCTTACAATGTTGTGATTCCTGGCAGACATTTCACTAGACTTAGTTACTAAAATACAGAAATCCAAAACTATGCTGCTGCTAAGTGCGGCCTCCTGACCTCATATCTCTTCATTCTCAACAATGGAAAACAAATTACCAAATGCTTTCTTTTCAGCAGATCGACTTTAGGGGGGAGAAACTCCAAATCAATAATAGTGAATTTTTTTATTGAAAAATATTGAATGTAATCAAAGTAGAGTGAAAGTAAAGTGAAATTTACCAGTTACACATGCGGGGTGGGGGGCTGGAGAGGTGGGGGGAAGGGGGGAGGTATATTATGATTCTTGGTGGTGGAATATGTGCACTGGTGAAGGGACGAGTGTTTGAGCATTGTATAACTGAGACTTAAACCTGAAAGCTTTGTAACTTTCCACATGGTGAATTAATAAAAGAAATAAAAAAAAGAAGAAAGAGTCAGCATACGTCCAACAAACAGTATGTGTGGTCTTTATGCTCCAATGCACAGAGGACTGACAGCCCCTTTTATCATACAGAAAGTTAGTTTTTTCCTCCATCCTTTGCCACTCTCCTTCATTTATTTTCGATACCTCTTCCTCCATCTCAATATCTAGCCATATGTCCTACTTTATGTTAAAGGAAACTTTATCTGGCCCCATACTCAAAACTTCTCTGTAGTTTTTTTGTAATCCAAAGCAAAATATACCACCCCTTCTAAAATCTATGTGTAATTCCTTATGTCATATTTCCACACCTCATCTGATTTCCCTGAGATATTATATTTCTTCTTTTATTTAATTTGTTTCTCAAATCCTCAATTTTCCCTTCTTTGAATCAATTCCCATGGATTATGAACATGAACATGTTTAAAATACCAACAGTTAAAAAATGGGAGGTAAAACAATGATTTATTCTCCAAAGCCTGCTTAAGGCTTGATTAATCTTGTCAATTATGCATCTCACAAGGGAACCTGGCACATGTTGCCCCCTTCCAATCTTTCTGTTAGTCATTGAGTCTAATGTCTACTTCCCAAACTTCCCAGGAAGCAGGAGAGTAACCACACCCTGATTGTGCAAATAAAAGATTTCTCATCTTTTTTAAAATTGTTCTCTTTTCAGATTCTGGAAGTATGATCTTTGCATTCTCTGTGACAATCCTTTTGCTGCCTAGTAGGGTGGAAAGAACCTGGGCTTTGCAATAAGTTTGGATCACAGCTCTGCTACCTTATAAATGATTGATTATGAATTAATTAGTTACCAGCTACAAGACATACTTTTCATATTTGATGTATGAGGCATCAAGCTATCAAATAACAGGGTCAACAGGGTCTTTAGAAAGGTGAGTGAGCAATAAAGACAAAGACCTGGAACTCAGGAAGCACCTTAACTCTAGCACTTGCTCATTCACATCTCATTTTCTGGCTCTGGATCTTGGACTATGTGTTCTACTACAATTTCTCCAACTGCATTTTTCTCTTCCAAATTTATATATCTTTATTACACAAACTCCGAAAGAAATATGTGCTCTACTTATATTTGCTCCCTGCTAATTTATCAGATGATCTTTCAAAGTAACTAAACAACAGAGGAACAACACCAGCTTGCTGGTAGAGAGCTGCATTGAACTTACTTGCACAGTTAAGACTCAGATTATTTGCTTCCCTTGGTTCTACTTCTTATCCCCCAATTCAATTAGAGACACCACCTTGAATTCAACTCCACATCCTTCTCAATGGGGTTATCCTAATGCTTCAGCTTCTTAACCTTCATAACAAAATAAAGATCTTTGTAATTCACTTCCCTTTAACAGTACTGTATTATTCCTTTCTATCTATTTCTACTTCTTAGCATAATGTTTATAGATTTTAACCTTTGCACAAAGCAATTCTTCTTTCTGACTTGCTTTTCCCTTTTTCTCTGCCAAGTAAGTCTACACCTGATGCCCCAGCCTCGCTCAAAGTACCGTCTTGAACTTGATGATCACCTCATTTATTATTGTCCCTAAAACATCACACTTTAATTATGACTAGTAGTCCCTGAGAGGCTGGAGCTAAAACATTTCAACAATCTCTGTTCCTAGCAAAGAAGGTTTCTATGTGGGTTCATAGATTTAATTAAGTTTTGGGAAAATTACTTCAAAGTAATGCTTCTATCTCAAACAGTATTCAATTAAATAAAAATAGTTTAAATAAGATAAATGTAGTCTCTATGAAATTTGGAATGTGAGCTTACATAGATAATATTATCTATTGAAGCCAAAAGAGGAATTTGGATGAGCCTGCTGGGATGCCAGTGACAAATTTTGTCAATACAATTAGAATAAGTGATGTGTACCAATTATTCCTTCTGGGGGAGAAATCTGTGCTAACAAAAACTCTGTCTGGTAAGGTCACTTGCATGAAAGGGGGTGCTGTAATCCAACACCATACCATAATAGAGAAGTGGGACCCTTGACACTTAGAGCATATTATATGAACGCCAGGGACCCCTGACAAAGTTTATCAAGACCAGGTTTTAATCTTGAGCCTTTCTCAGGCCTCCTCTAACTTTGGGTACATTTTCTAGGCCAGCCTTTCACCCTTAGCATGAGCCCCTCTCCCAATTTCACTCTGCTCAGGCCTTCTTGATCCTAAATCCTGCTCATTTTTTGTCTTGCTTGCTTTCAATTTGTAGAATCCTTACTGCAGGCTGAGTATCTAATTCAAATGATAGTTTTGAAATATTCAGTTCCTTGGTGATGAGCTGAGGACCTGAAGAGGTCAGGACGGTGTGTGCTCTGCATGCAGGATTGGCTCTGATCTGGCACTGACTTTCCTAAGACCCCAGACTTATCCTTCACCCTCTTCTCTCATTAACTTATATCCCTCAGCCACTCTCTCAATTTTACTTTTGGTGCCTATGGTTCTTCCTAAATGATATCATAGCAAGAAAGTACTTGCAAAAGGATCACTGTAAATAAATTGTATAAGAAACATCATGGCTAAGGTCTTATTACACTAACTTGCTCCACATGGGGAGTATTTTGATCACTTTGATGATCACTGCTAAGTGACCTTGGATCTCCAGGGAAATCAGTGTCACAGTAAGTGCATGTATGTAGAACTTTCAGTGATCACAATCCGATGGGAGGAAATGAGATCAGCACAGGGTCTATTTTAAGCAGAGACATGATTGGACAAAAATAGGATCACCAGCCTGCTACTTAAAAAATAAAAGAGTTAAAAGCAGAATTGGGGGCTGGAGCAATAGCACAGCGGGTAGGGCGTTTGCCTTGCATGCGGCCTACCCGGGTTCGATTCCCAGCATCCCATATGGTCCCCTGAGCACGGCCAGGGGTAATTCCTGAGTGCAGAACCAGGAGTAACCCCTGTGCATTGCTGGGTGTGACCTAAAAAGCAAAAAATAAAAAATAAAAATAAATAAAAGCAGAATTGGTTTTGGCTTTGTAAACCTACATGCACATACTAGAGTAGCTCACACATGATATTCTGGATGTCCACATATCTTTTGTTTCCCTTTTGGGTTTAATGTTGTTTCTGTTTTCCTTTTTTCTGGCTTCAGTGGGTCTTTAGTTGAGATGGAGGTGAGGGAATAATAATTCATTCTTCTATCTTACTGAAACTAAAATTCTCCCATCAGGAAAAGGGGACTGCTTTTTCTCTCGAGAAGTTAATTCATGGGTACACGTTGACTCTTTCTCATGTCTTTAAATGGCATGGTCTTGGCAGTGCTTTGACTCCCTCCCTTTTGCTCTCAAGCTGCAAGGCAGAGAAATTCCATCTATTGGCCTCAGTTTCACAGCTCAGTGTCTTCAACCACTCCCAAAGATGTCTCTTCTCCAACTCAATTTAGTCTAATTTCCACTTCCCACTGTCTTCAGTACAACACCTGTTTGAGGGATCATCCTCCCTCCCCCAACTCTCATCCCACACTGATGCAGCAGCACTCAGATTATCAGGGTGTCATTAAGTGACCCACCGTCTATCAAATGTTCATCAATTCCTGCCGCTGATAATACTCCTACTCTCCCCCCACCATGTGAAGACCTCTATTTTCAGTTCTCAGTTTAGAATTCACTTCCTCTATAAAATCATCTTACCACCTCAAAATGGCTAGTTCCAGGATTCTTTCTGGACATGCTCAAGCTCTTCTAGAAATGGGAGATCTCAGCAGAGGGTTCTGCCGGAATTCTTTAAGTTTTAATTTCCCCATGGCAGTTAGCATGGGGATCCTTGTGTATGTATGTGTGTATGCACATATGTATGCACACCTACACAAGCACATGTCTTGTGTATGTACAGTTATTGATTCTCTAGGCAGTCTATAAAATTGTGAATAAATTCATTCTGACTCATCAGGTTATTCCTGGTAAATCCACAGGACTTTTACATACCTTCTACAACACTTGCACTTTCCATTTATTATTGAGACAAGGTTTCCTATAAAATATAGTGAAAACTGATTTGAGGAAAGAAATGTATTGAGAAAATATCATCAATCTGAGAAAAACTTATTTAAAATTATTTCACAGCTGAACATTTAGAAATAAAGATGTGGCAAAAATTTGTATCCATAATCCTTTATGGGAAAGATATGACCCATGATATTGATCGACCATTATTTAGTTAAAAAGTGTTATCTTTTAGAATGCAACCTTTATTGTTACATTCTAAAATAGAAGGAAAGGAATGCTTTTAGACAAACAAAAGCCATGTTAGCCAACAGGGGACATTCACTTGCCTACTCTGATATCTCCTTTTTCCAGATAGGCACCCAGCCCATCTCAGCAGGCTTTAAGACTTTAGTGTAACCCAGCTACTGGGCCTCTTACTGATGTGACTGGGCTAGAGGGGTCTGACTGTTACTCTTCAGAAGAATCATGTTGTATTCTATGTTAAGGCTTCTGGGCACTGGACCTACAAGGAGCTTCTGCCTTTGTGCCTTTAACACTTTGACTTTCTCCCATCAAGAGAATTTCTCTAATGCCAAAATATCTCTGATTTCAATTCCAGCACACAGAGATGCTGCTATCTAAGGATTTTAATTTCCTTATAAGATGTTATCATAAGCTTTGAGTTCAGTGGAGTTGGTCTTCTCAGGAGTGACTTTTATTTTTGTTAATCAGAGCTTAACTTGTGAGTTGCCCTCAGGACTTCAGCCAAAGCAAGGTATGTCTTGCCTCCTCCTATCTACTCTGCTCTATTCCATTTGGGAAAATTTCCCCTTCCCTTGAAGTGTAAGAAATAAGGGAGTGTGGCTGAATATATCAAGGTCTACATCTATGTTAGCAAAGCTAGAGGAAACTGTTCTTCACACAAAACTCTAGGGCAAGATTCTGATTGACCAGGTGGAGGAACTGGGTTCCCTGGGAGTAGATCTTTGAAGGTTGGTTCCAATTAGATGTCCCTTCTGTGACTCTTTTTCATGGATGCAGATGATTTTACCTAGAAAAAAGTAAGCCATGGCCAGAGAAAAACAACAGTTGCAAACATATCTTTAATATTTTACAAAATTCTTTTTTCGCAGTCTTGATTTTTTTTTGTAATAAAAATTCACTAAAATTCTGAACTTTAAAATTGGAGGACAGGGTGTTTCTTTCTCCTTTCTTTACTTGAACTAAGGTTAGATCACTGCAAACTTACTCTAAGTATCTTTTTTTTTTTTTGCAAGGGGAAGATGTTTTCTCCAAGTGGTGTTCAATGACCATTCCCAGTTATACTCAGACAACTGGGTCATTGATTCAATGATGATAGGGCCTTAGGATGTGGTTTGTACCACCAGGATGGCTCTTGGTGATCTAGAGAGTGCTTTAGGGCTGAATCCAGTGATGCTTAAGTGGCCATGTGGTGCTGGGAAACCTAACCCAGGCCAGTTGCATACCTTACCATTCTCTCTGTCCACTGTCCTGTCTCTCAGTCCCCACTCTGGGTATCTTAATTATGGGTGTTTCTCAGGGAAAGAATCAGGATGTTTTACTCTATCATGACACTATTCTCCTTTGTTCCAATGTAGACATTCTTTACAATTGAGAGGGAAAGAAGAAGAAATCCTTCAGGCCTCACTTCATGGTGTTCATCCAACTTTCTAGGCTTTACATTGTCCCTGTTTTATACCAGAAGACAATGTAAAAGATTCACTTTTCACAGAAAAGTCTCTGAGATTTGGCTGTGGCTCTGACCCTCCTCCTTGGTCCCACCCCATCCAAAGATACAGGGTGACATTACTTTGTCCTCTCCCCCCTTGCCACGAGTAGCTTGTCCCAGTTTTTCCCAGAATTTAGGCTTACCCCAGTCTCACCCATCTAGGTGTTCCCAAATCTCTCCCATCTTTTTGTTTAGCTGTAATCACTTCTCTATGCTCTCTTCCCCAAAAAGAGTTAATCAGCTTCTTCCCCTAATCTGACTCTGCTAATTTGTAAGGTCAGACCTTCCTAGGATACTGAATTTATATATAAGTTAATATTGCCTTTCTCCTTTCCTTATGCCTTTTGAATAATTTACTTTAAAGCAATGCCCTTTTTGTATAGACACAAGAAGACAATATTATGCTTTTGTAACTTGGGACTTAATTGGCTTCGAATATTATTCATTCCTGGGCATCTGCTTTCTCCACTTAAGCCTCAGTTGCCCTCAGTTCCTAGCACCCCAAAAGCAGGGTCCTGATGAGGGACGGGACAGATCCAAGGCAAGAGGTGAGTTATATGCTACCCTGGCATCGAGAAGGGCCTGGCCAAAGTGCCTAATTCTTAACTACAAGTTAAGAGCTTGATCATAGACAAATGCTGTCATGATCCAAAAGTAATGATGAGACTAGGACCCTGCTAGGGATAGGAAAGACTGATCTGGCCTGAGCACTATAGTCTTAGATCGAGATGGTCCCAGGAGAGCAATTCTATAAGCTTTAATGCATTTCTTATTGTGTCCATACAAAATGATTAATATTATGAATGCTAATATGTTTGCTGGATAAGGAGAGGAGAAACACACTCATGGGACTCTGCCCTTGGGTGGATCCTCCTGCTGAAAGAGAATCAGTCCTAGGAGAAGCATCCCCTGAGGGAAAGGAACCTCACCCTTATTGATGGTGACCACACCTATGTGTATGCCCCAACCCCCTCATGCTGGGGGGATTTAACTAGGCTATAAGAGTGGGTTAGGGGGGCCAGATCCAGAGATCCTGAGAGAGATTGAGAACCGGGAGAGAAGCAGAGAGAGAGAATGAAATAAACTGATCGAGCAACCAGTTTGGCCTTCTTCCTTCTGTCTCCGGCCCTTGACCTACAGCACACACAGTGGTTCCAGAGCACCGAATGTGGGTGTTGAGACAAAGCAGCTTGCCCAGAGAGCCCACGAGTACACACGCCCCTCGGTGTGCTTTTGTTTTTTACACACAGAGGTCTGTAGGGCCCAGTAGCCACAATTCACACTGAAGTCAAAATACCTGAGTAATGATTTCTAAGTGTGTGCATGTACATGTTGTTTTTGCCATTGCTCATATGTGTTTTGTGGGTATTGATTGTGAGAATGTGATTGCATATGTTTTTGTGGGTCTGCATTTATGTGTGTATATTTCTGTGGATCTTGTGTATATATAAGCTAAGTGGGTCTATGGCTGAATTTAGTATTTATGTTTAGATTGCATTTGTGGGTGTATCAGAATAGCTGGAGGAACAACATTCTTTGACTTACATTTACTAATTTTGTCCTTAATGTGCTTAATTTATGAAGCTGCCAGCTGCCATCCTCCCCACTCCCCTTAGCCAAGCAGAAGGCAATTTGGTCCAGCTGTCTTGCTGGAATGCATTCTGTTCTTGAGCATGCTTTATTATGATTATTTCTAAAGCTCTTGGAAGGCCTTGTGAGAGAGGTGCCGGGAGTTCATTGCAGATTATTTTTAATAACAGAATTCTAGAGGGAAATGGAGAGCTGTGTTTTATTGGCAAGCTGTCTTCTCCATCTTTAAAGTAAGCAAGACTCTTCTATATTTTCAGTGTGTCATGCTTCCCTCCCCCTTTTAGTAACCTTCCAAATGGACTATAAAGGTTAAACCCCCAGGCCTGGGGCCTTCTGTGTGAGCACATGTGCTCTGTGATAGGGCCTAATTGGGAGAGGCTGTACCCAGTGGAGTGCCTCCAGGATTTGAATCTGTCCTGACTCAGATCCTGCTTGGGTCCCTGCTCAAAATGGCAGTTTTAATTGAACCCCTCTGTGGGTAATGTATAAAGATTTGTCAAGAATCAGAATGTGGGTAGTCAAGCAAACCCTTGGAGAAGCTTCTGTGAGCTTTTGAGGATAACACCCTGCTCTTATCTGCCACCTGCCATTTCAACTCTAATTATTTTGATCCAAAAAAACACATGGAGCAGCAATTTGTTCCTAGATATTGTGTTAAGCTTAGGGGTACATTATGTGCATGTATGTGTGTGTGTGTAACTGAGTCAAACATGTTACTGTAATTGATCGAGATGTCTGTTTTTTAGGTTTCAATAAAGTGCCATGCTGTTCCTTTCAGTCACAGCTGATGCCCGTGATGCCTTTTTTGCCTGGCTGTTGACCCTGGTTGGTAAGCTAGCTTGCCAGTTTCTGCAGCTTCGGAAGTGATAACCAACTTGGGATTTCTTTGCCTTTGTACCGTGCTGTGGGAACCACTGGCTCAGATGCTTGTATTCCCAGTTTTGTCCAAGTTTCTTCTCTTCTGTTCCTCTTCCCCAAGCTCAGTTATTCATAATTAGCCTTCATGTCCAGACAAAATTCTTCCTCAAAAGCTCAAATCCAAAACCCGATTTCTTGGAAAAACCACTCAGCCTACCCTTCAGGCAAGATGTCTTTCTCAGAACAGAGAAAGATTTCAAGTAACACATTGTTCTAACTAATGTGTAAAATTCGCAGACAGGTAGAAGCTAGTTTTTGAACTATTTTTTGGGGATGGACGGCTAATAGAAGAAAAAGTTAGGACTTAACCCATTCAGAAATCTGTTACAAAATACTTCTAGCAAAAGTCATCAGAGAGGAGCATACAATATTTGTTTCCTCAAAGTCATCCTTCTATTTTCCCTCCAGCCCCCTCTCCCTTTTAAAACTTGCCTTCTCTTCTGTCCTTTCTCAATTGTCATAAAATTGTGAAAGCATATCCTGAGAAACATTGGAGAGCAGATCAGTTCATTTTAGAACACGTGAATCAATCATGCTTTAGTCAAAACTCGTAAGTCTGAGTGCCAGGAACTGGGTTCCCAGTGCTGAGAGAGTGGAGCTGTCCTTCAGTGGTTCCCAGGGAGGGCAGATGTGATGTGATTTGTGCATATGACTCCAAGGGTTCTGAAACACCAGAGTTCGGAGACATTCCTCTCTGGAGAGGACTATGTAATCCATTTCTGAAGACTGAATGAAATTTTGTCAGAATCTGGGAACACAGAGAGTTGATGATGGTATCTGGAATGACCAAAGCACAGAGTTCAAATTCAGGGTCCTGAACTTGCAGGGTGGCTGGCACTTCTCTTCCTCTGACTGATGGCAACAATAGGAGAAATAAGAGGAAAGTGGCCTGGTCCACCTCCAGAAAGAACCAGAACAAGAAGGGATTTGGAGACAGTCACTGAAATATCTTGAATAGAAAACAATGCAGATGATCATCCTGTTGATCGTCGAATTTCTCGAGTGGTCTCAGTAACGTCTCCATTTGTCCTAGCCCTGAGATTTTAGAATCCTCTCTATTCGTCCTTCCCGACAATGCCACATTGGAGGTTCTTTCAAAGTCAGGGGAATGAGACCCAGCTTGTTACTGGCTTTGGCCTATTAATACACCATGGGGACCTTGAGAGGCTCTCCCATGTGGGCAGGAAACTCCCGGTAGTTTGTCAGGTTCTCCCAGAGAGAGAAGTAGGCTATAAGATATTTCAGAGCTTGCTTTTAATTTTAAGTCTCTGGATGTGGTCCAATGATGGGATTACATGGTGCTGGGGGCAGTCCCTGGGTGTGACCGCCTAGCTACTGGGAAATGGGAAATATGGGAGGAGGAGGCCCAGTCTCGATCCAAGCAGGTTTGGAGGTTTCAGCCCTGGGTCCCACACATCTGGGTTCCTCTGCCAGTACCTTCATGCTGAGGCTCGTCCGCACGTGTGGAGAGGGGTCTTGAGCATGGCTGTGGCTCGGCTCTGGAGGTCTTTGGTCACTGGGAGCTCTGCTCATGGTGAGGAGGGAAGCTGGAGCCCATCCCCTCTGAAGGGCCCTGGGGAAGATAGCTAGGCACTCGGGCAAGAGACCTCTGGTTTAATGAGAAAAAATAAGATACTACTTTATAGAAAGATTAGTAGTAGCACAAAGGCACATTGCTGCTTATATTGAAAGTCTAGGACTATGCCAGGTTTGCAGTCACTTCATTGACTTAATGTTTAATTATTTTCAGAAGTCTTATATCAGCCACATTATCCAAGTCCTTTGCTTCCACTAACAACTATTGTGATTCTTTCTCCTCATTTGTATCCAGAACTAAAATGATGCTCATGAGTAGGATAATTTGATGGTTTTAAAAACTTGAAGATTTGCTCAATGCAGATCTGAATTTATGTTTTGGATCTTCTGTGGCATCTTACACTATAGTACATTTGAATACTTACCTAACATAACTGTAAGGAACTGGCATGCAGGCAGTTTGGAGGAATGAAAATGAAGCAAATGAAAGTATATATTTATGGGAGTCCACTCTCACTTCTCCAAATGCGCATCCATTTCCATCTACTTTTTGGTCTAAGATTTTAGAACTCCCAGAAATTCATCTTGCTGCTTCACATATTATATTTTAACCCCTCCCTAGATCAGCCCTTTTAATGATAACATGGAATGTGCTATAGAATCACTAGTTGCAGTTGGAAATGTCCCAAGAAAGAATTATTCTCTGAAAGCACCTGAAAACTATTTATCATACTGAATTCTATAGGAGGTGAGATGGGGATGGATTTGGAACATGGTCTCAGTTCTAAAAGAGACACTATCCACATGGGACAGGGGTCTAAGAGAGTTGGTTGCTCTCACTGGTGTCCTGTTTACTCAAAAGTTTCCAGTGATATATCTGGATAAGGTAAGTTTTTGGTCAGAAACTCATTCTGCAGGACATAGAAGGGAGAGTGGAGCAGGAAAGTTGTTTGGGGATGCTGACTGCTAATTTGGAGAGAAGCTATTTCTAAGCAGCTTTGATGGCATCCTTTCTTTACTGCTCTTCTTGGTAATCTTTGCTTGTTTCCCCTCATGGGCAAGATAAATAGATTTTTTTTGTCCTCTTCTGGCCATTAAGCCCACTGAACAGTGAGAAGTTTAACAGCTCTCCCACTCTCCCTGTCATAGCTGCCTGCAGTCACTGCCCTGGGCTCCCTCACCTGCTTCTCTTTGCTTCTTAGATAATACCTTGGACTGAAGTATGAGAGTGATGTGAATGGCCAGAGGTATTGGTATATAGAATGCATGCATAGTGAATCCCTAGCAAAGAAGAGTGTTATGTCAGAGTTCAGTCAACTTCCATCTGAGATCTCTAGGTGAAAGAAAGTATAGCTGTGGATAAAAGTGGAATTAGTGGCTGGAACAATAGGACTCAATGAGGAAGAGGCCTGTGAGCTCACTAAGAACAGGGATGTGAGGTTCTTGACACAGAGGAACACTGAGATATCTTGCTTCATGAAGGGAGGCATTACTTCAAGCCTTGGAGGTTTTGCCACAGAGTCCTGGTTCTAACCTTCTTTGGACCTGAGGCCTATGCAGCAGATAGGTGGCACCTTTTATTTTTTTCTGTTTCGGGGCCACATCCAGATGTGCTCAGGGTTGTGCACTCATGAATCATTCCTTGCAGTACTAAGGGAGCGTTATGAGGTGCCCAGAATTGAACTTGGGTTGCCTGCATGCAAGGCAAACACACTCCCTGCTGTAGGGTGATTAGTAGAGAGTAGTAAGGTAGAGATTCGACAGGGCTTAAATAACCCACCCTCCGGCCCCAGGTGGTACTCTTGAGTTCAGCCTTTTCCTCAGTTTTCTAGGAAGGAAAAAGATGTATCTCTGAAACCCCAATAGCCTGAAATCAGGTGAACAAGAGGTCCTGAGTCCTGACTTTCAGAGATTCTGGGCAACTAGCTTCACAAACTGGCTTAACTACCTTCTTTCTATGTGGTGCTTTTGACTTGTGACCCTGCTATCTCAAGCTTGGTTTAATAGCAACTTCAGGTCTTAAATACCTCTGCTTACTCTTGATTGTTCATTACTGAGAATCTACTGTGTGTTGGATTCTGAAGTCTGTGCTGTGGGATCATCAGAGAATCAAACTAGCTGTGGCCTGAGGGAGGTTATTTAAGCCCTGACTAATCTCTTTTATGATTTATCTTTAAATAAGCACATATATATAGAAAATCACCAGAAAACAACATGCACACATACTCACAAACCCCCACACATAATGCTGTCAACAATTGTTAGCCTCAGAAGACTTGATATTATTTTCAGTAACAATGAGACAGATTCAGAAGCACAATTGATGACATTTTCATTGTTATTAAGCCAGTTGGCCATAGGTAGCTGAGATGAGGGCTCCATGACCCTCTCATCAAAGTCTGGAGAGATTCCTGAACCTAGAAGAATATTGTATAACAATATTTTCACCCACTCTTATCCTCTCCAATTCTTGCCAGAACCTTATCCAGCCTCCTTCTTGTCCACTGCTATCTGGGGAAATAAAAGATTTGTTGTGAGAGGTATGGTCTTTAAAGGTACAGTGCTATTGTTAGACTAATGGAAAAAGGAAACCACCTTTATTTCTGTGCATTGTATATTTTCTTCTGTTGGAAGAAAATGAAAGCCTAATCCTTATATTTACAAGAACATCCATAAACCCTATGTATCCACAAAGCCCTGATATTGGTAGGAGAGGGGTATGAACAAAATTTATTTTTAGATTTTAAACTAAATCTAACATTTAGATCTAAAATATAAATATAAAATATAAATCTAAAATCTAAACTAAAATCTAACTCTAGAGTCTTTATCTCTCTAGATATATTCTCCAGAGACCAGGATATTCTGGAATGGACCATAGCACTGTAGCACTGTTGTTCCATTGTTCATCGATTTGCTCAAATGGGCACAGTAAAGTCTCCGCCGTGAGACTTGTTGATACTGTTTTTGGCATACTGAATATGCCATGGGTAGCTTGCCAGGCTCTGCCATTCGGACAGGATACTCTAGGTAGCTTGCTAAGCTCTCTGAAAGGGACGGAGGAATAGAACCTGGGTCAGCTGTGTGCAAGGCAATGGAATGGACCATAAAAGCAAAGGAATGGACCATAAACATTTAAAATTACTCTCCATGTCTTCTGAAAATAATATTTTTATGGAGAAATAATATTTTATGGGCAAAGAGTCTCTTGCCCGGGTGCCTGACTGTCTTCCTCAGGGCCCCTCGGAGGGGATGGGTTCCAGCTTCCCTCCCCGCCTCTAGCAGAGCTCCCAGAAGCCGAAGAGCTCTGGAACCTAGCCACAGCCATGCTCAAGTCCCCTCTCCACACATTTGGACAAGCCTCATGCATGAAGGTACCGGCAGAGGAACCCAGGTATGTGTAATCCTATCAACGGCCAACATCCAGAGGCTTAAAAGCAAGCTCCCAGAAGCGTTATCTTATAACCTATTTCTCCCTCTGGGAGAAAGCTTCCCATGGTGTATTCATATGCCAAAGCCAATAACAAGCTGGGTCTCATTCTCCTGACCCTGAAAGAGCCTCCTTTTGCATCGTTGGGAAGGCCAAGTAGAGCTTAGGCTTCTAAAATCTCAGGGGTAGGACGAATGGAGAGGTTGCTGAGACCGCTTGAGAAATTCGACGATCAACGGGATGATGATGATGATGATGATGATGATGATGATGATGATGATGATGATGATGATGATGATGGAGAATAAATACAAATTGCTAGAGAACATATGAAAATTTCTAAACTGAATATGCTAACTACATTTGAACTGAATCTTTTAAATAACTAAATAGGAAGCAATAAATTGGAAACCAAAATTTTTAACTTTGTGTCTTCAGTCTTCAGTAAGCTGTAAGAATATAAGTAATTATATTTAGGGTGGTGAGATTATAATGATGGAAAAACAATAGACTGGCATACAATGAGTTAAGGTATAAAATGGTGACATTCATATAAGAAACAGACTGCCAAGAAGCAAAAATGCAATGACAGAACTAAAATACCACTTCTGAGAATATATCCTAAGGGTGCAAAAAAGCACAGTAGATATGACATCTGTACCTGTATGTTCATTGCAGCACTGTTCACAATAGCCAGACTCTGGAAACAACCTGAGTGCCCGAGAATAGATGACTGGTTAAAGAAACATTGGCACATCTACACAATGGAATACTATACAGCTGTTAGGAAAGATGAAGTCATAAAGTTTTCTTATAAGTGGATGGTCATGGAGAGTATCATGCTAAGTAAAAGAAGTTAGAAAGAGAGGGACCAACATAGAAGAACTTTTATTCCATCATTTGTGAATAAAAGATAACATAACATGAGACTGACACCCAAGGACAGTAGACACATGGGCCAGGAATATTGTTCCATAGTTAGAATCCTGCTTCATGAGCTAGGGGAGAAGGCAGCTTAAAAAAAAAAAAGGGATCACTAAGACAATGATGGTTGGAGGGATTATTCGGAATGGGAGATGTGTGCTGATAGTAGATAAAGGACCAAACATGATAGCCTCTCAGTATCTATATTGCAAACTATAATGCTCAAATGGGGAAAATTGCCTGCCATAGAGGTGGGAGTGGGATGGGGGAGGGCATACTAGGGACAGTGGTGGTGGAAAATATTCACTGGTGGAGGCATGGGTGTTCGATCATTGTATGACTGAAACTCAAGCACGAAAACTTTATAAATCTATATCACGTAGATTCAATAAAAAATTGTTGTGAACAACTTTATAAAAATAAAATAAAATTTAAAAAATAAAAGAATTTCAATTATAAATCAAAATCTCTTATAGGGACCAATTTAAAGAGCAGAAGATTGCAGAAACATGAGGATACACTTGAATTGTCCTTGAATTCAAAGAAAAAGCATAAGGAAATATAATGGTTATTGTATAAATAAAATAAAGAAGAAATACAGTGATTACAGATTTTAATAAAATTTTCAATAATATGGCTGTTACGAGAAAGAAGTATAAATGAGTAGGAAGTGGTAGATCATATGCCTAGCATGTATGAGGCCATGTTCAACCCCTGGCACTACATGGCCTGCAAACTGCTACGTGAAGTTCTGGTTTCTCCCAAGCAACTGGGCAGCAACACCTCAGTGTCAGACCTCACGAAGGGGGCTGAGTGCTACCAGGAGAAACTCCGGGCCTCCCAGTATTGCTGGTTGTGATGTCATTAAAAAAAAAAAAAGTCTGCATGCTCATTTTTTTTTTTTTTTTGGCTTTTAGTGTCATACCCGGCAATGCACGGGATTACTCCTGGTTCATGCACTCAGGAATTACTCCTGGCGGTGCTCGGGGGACCATATGGGAAGTTGGGAATTGAACCAGGATGGGCCGCATGCAAGGCAAATGCCCTACCTGCTGTGCTATTGCTCCAGCCCCATGCATGTTCAATTTTTAATGAAAAAGCCTGAATCAGAATGAAGGCTAAATATACATAGTAAGCAGAAACTGTCTCCTGATAGCAATGGTGTGGTTCTTGAATTAATGAAGGGTACATGAAACTGAAAGAGATAACATTTAGAAATAACTAAGGCAAATAGAATTTTTGCTTTTATGAGATACATATTTTAAATAAGGCACCAGAAAAGAATAAAGTGATATACTCCCCCCTTCTCTTGCCCTACTGCCTCTTTAGCTATACCTTGCTATATTCAGGCCTTACTCCTGGTTCTGAGCCCTGTCAGAACCAGGAGTCAGTTATTCACTGTTTGGCTCAGAGAACAATACATAGTAGTACGGATTAACCTAGGCCAGCTGCATTCAAGTGAAGCACTTTACCTGCTCTACTATTTATGTCTCTGACCCAAATATTTTTCAGATAGTGATGAAGTCAATGAAGAAAACAACACAAGACAAAGGGTGTGTTGGAATGGGAAGACTGTGAAGCAACTCGAAGAATACTAATGATTTTTTCTGGCCATGATAATTTGAAGAAGCTAGTTGGGCAGTTGAACATGTACCTGGGTCTTGGTGGGGGAGTATGAGGTATTATCATTTTTGGTACTGTTAATTTATAGCTGATAATTGGAGTTGTGGGAATTTAAGAGAATAAGGTCTGAATCCTACTCAAAAGAATACTTGGAGAAAGGAGGTTAGGGTCTGGCTGAGTAGACTAGAATGGATATGCAGTTGGGGAGGAAGAAAAGAAGATTGGGTTATTTATACAAATTTTTAAAGTTACAAAAGTGTTTGACTTCTAAGTAATAACAATCAAACATATCTGGAATCAGTTAAATTTTAATGCCCTGTAAAAACTGAGATGGATCCCAAGATATATTATGGATGCCTCACAGACATTAGGGACACAGATACTGTTCCAGTTTTTACTATTACTTTGTTACTTGTTAAAATTATTTTTATTTAGAGAATTGTAGCAAAACATAAAATTTTAATATATGAAAGAACATTATTGATTAAATTACTAGCATGAATTATGCTCATATTCCTAGTTTTGTCTCTTTTTGGGTGAAGTTTTAGAATTTTAAAAAATTCATTGCAATGTTGACAAAGACCAGAAATGTTGATAGAAGTCTAGAGTTAAAATTGATTATATAACAAAGCTCCAATATTGAAATCAGTAAGTACAAAAAATCAATTTTTTAATGTGAAAAATTATATCTCACTACAGAGTTCTTAAGTCCTTGCCTAAGAATTTACTAAGCTCTTTATTGCTACTTGTTTTTTCTGTGTCACTGTTTTTGTTTGTTGAGTTTAGTTGGTTTCAATGTTACTTTCACATCTAATTTGCTGTGCTCACACAAATTTCAGTATTGGGGAATTAGGAGGTGTCATATGGCCACATATGCAGCCCCCAAATCTAGAGACTTTAGAATCTGTGGACTGGGCCAATGAATTGACATGGTGGTGGCTATGGGAGGTGGGTGTGACTGCCAGGGCTTCTGAAATTATGAGGGGATAGGAGGAGTATGTCCACCCGACTCCAAGAAGACATCAGAGTTCTCATCCTGAGAACCTGACTACTGGAAATTATTCAGTTTGTCACCTGCAGAAAATATTAGTGAGGTGGTGGAGTTCAGTCCCTGGCGTGGCTATGGCAGTGGGGTGCTGGTGTAGCTGCCTACGCTTCAGCAGGGCAGGTACTCAGTTTACCCACCTCTGTAGGGTGTCCCAGAGTTTTAAACTGTGAGGACTGGTGTCTCCACAAATTTTAGCTGCTTGGCTTGCATCTCCTCAGAGATATAGTCGTGAATTGATAGGGTTGTGAATTGATAGGGTTAGTGGGTAAGTCAACATAGCAGTGGCTGTGGGAAGTGGACTAAATTTTAATATTTTTAGCTTCTTTTTCTTTAAGATCAATTCAGAGTCTGAAATGGGAACTTCTGAACTTCTGGAACTCCAACCATCCTATCTATAGTCTCATGCTTATGAATAGAAGCACCAAGATAGGAAGAAAGTCTCATGACACATCTCAGTCTCTCTCTTAACCAGTTTCCCTGAAACTTCCACCTATAATTTCCATTTATGTCTCCCTTTTCACTGTTACTGCAGGTATACTGTATAATATAGTTTCTTCACCTTCCCCCACCCACTCTAACTCTTAGTAACTTTATCTGAAGCAACAGGGAGTTCTCATATTTGTGTTTTATTTATTCATGAACTATACCAAGCACCTAGGGCTGGAGCAGTAGCATAGTGGTTGGGTGTTCGCCTTTCACGCAGCCGACCTGAGTTCGATTCCTCTGCCCCTCTTGGAGAGCTCGGCAAGCTACCGAGAGTATGGAGCCCGCGCGGCAGAGCCTGGCAAGCTACCCGTGCATATTGGATATGCCAAAACCAGTAACAATTAGTTTCTCAACGAGAGACGTTACTGGTGCTCGCTCAAAAAAATCGATGAGCAACGGGATGACAGTGACCAAGCACCTAAGCAGATCTATTGTAACTAGGTAGGTATTGTGCCTGATGCTACCTAACCCATGTTGACTGTTGGCCTGGTTGGGTATAAAGTATGTGTACTTCAAATAAGTTTCACCAAGGTCCTCTGCTGCCCTGAATCCTGTCTGCTGCCTGAAAATAGTGGGCTTGCAGGGGTGAACCTGAAGTATTCACCCAGGCATCTATTGGACCTTGCCTGGTGAGCTTGTCTTCTCCGGGAGGCCTGCTGTGAGCCCTCAGACTTGCTGACGACCAATCCACCAACCGGTAACAACTCCGTGCAGGGTGCAGGAAGTGTCAGAACAATGAATCCCTGCAGCACAGAGGTCTGGGCACGCCCACAGAGATTTCCCCTGTGTGTTCTGGAATGTTTAGTGTGGTTGACCTTGCCAGTGATTTATGAAGTACCTTAAAAATAGTCTTTACCTAGAGATAAAATATGACTCTGATTCTTGTATGTACAATGACCATTGTACTTGATGATGACCTCACCTATAGTTGTTTGAAATTCGTATTCTATTCATCCAGAATACCTAATAAAATAGTTTCCCCAGCAAGCACCCAGTTTCTAAGAAGAATTTCCTCTGGCGGTACAAGAGAACTATTCATGTCTTATCCTTAAGAGGTGATGGATAAAATTATCCTGATTACAATTTTTTTATTTGTTCAGGGAATAAAACCTGCTGAGTCTATTGTATGGAGATTCACATTTTTTTCTGAACCTGACCTCACTTGGCTCCAGCAACAGAAATCTACTGCCCCACCTGCTCTGGGACATCCAGGATTATTTTATCCCACTCAGACCTGGTTCAGTTCTGTTCTGGACTTCAGTATTCACTCTACTTCTCAACATATAGAAGGCACCTGATTTACAGTACCTTAAATTATGTTTCTCATGAATCATCATTTCTCTTCAAGTGCTCCAAGTGTTTACTGTTTGTATATTAGCAACAAACAGAAAGATGGCTCCATTCTGCTGTTTGTCACACATGACCCTTCTCATCTGTCAGTTGGGCACCATAAGGGCCATACTGCTGAGAGATTCCATTGTTCTTATGACAAAATCAGTGCAGAGACTGGTAAAAGGAAACTTGATGCATAAAGTCATCAAGACCAATACTCAGAGGCAAAACTAGCTTGGGAATACTCTTTACTGGATGCATTAAGAAGTCAGGTGATGGAATTAGAGAAGGCTGGACTCCAGATATAATGTTGCCAATTTTTGGCATCTAACTTTGGCCAGGTTACCAAACCAATGCAAGTGACTTTATTTATTTATTTTTATACTTATTGTTACTGTCTCTTTTATCTATTTATTTAATTTTATTGAATCACCATGAGATAGTTATTAACTTTCATGTCTGGGTTACAATCACACGATGATCAAACACCCATCCCTCCACCAGTGCACATTCCACACCACCAATATCCCTGGTATACCCCCCTTTTCCCATCCTCCCCCTGCCTCCATGGCAGACAATATTCCCCATACTCTCTCTCTACTTTTGGGCATTATGGCTTGCAATACAGACACTGAGAGGTCATCATGTTTGGTCCACTATCTACTTTTAGTACACATCTCCCATCCTGAAAGATTCCTTGAGCAAGTGACTTTATTTTGGGTATTATGATCTTTTGTGTATACCAGTTACATTTAGGACTTGCTTCTGGTCCTTGGCTCAGGGATCACTCCTATCAGGGCTCAGGGGACTGTATGAGGTGCCAGGGTTCAAACTCTCTTTGACCATGTGCAAGGCAAACACCCTAATCACTGTACTATTTCTCTGAACCTTATTTTAAAAATATTTTTAGGGAAATTTTGGTTCATATTGTAATCAAGTGAAAAGCTTGAGTTCCAACTATACTGATTCCTACATATACAAAGTCTTATTGTTATCAATTCCCCCCCTATAAAGCATTTATTACCAGTGGGTCCACCTGCATTGACACATTATTCCTGCATTGACACATTATTACTTCAACTCCGTAGTTTGGGATTCTTTGTAGTTTTGTGCACCTTATGGTTTTGGAAAATTGTATAATGAAAATATTAATTACTATATAGAACTGCTTTAATATCCTAAAAATCATCTGTCTCTCTGGTATCACTGTCACTGTCATCACATTGCTCATCAATTTGTTTGTGTGGGCACCAGTAACGTCTCCTATGTGAGACTTGTTACTGTTTTTGGCATATCGAATATGCCACGGGTAACTTGCAAGGCTCTGTCAATCTCTGTAAACATCTGATTTTTAATTTACTGCCTCCCTCTTTTAGCCAGAATGTCACATCATTGTGTTCATACCATATACAGCTTTTCCAGACTGGTTTCTTTCACTTGTAATATGCATTGCGTTTTCTCCTTTTTGTGACTTGATAGAATATTTTTAGTGCACTGGAGCAATAGCACAGCGGATAGGGCGTTTACCTTGCACACGGGCTACCCGGGCTTGATCCTTCCATCCCTCTCAGAGAGTCCAGCAAGCTACCTAGAGTATCCTGCCTGCACGGCGGAGCCTGGCAAGCTACCCATGGCATATTTAATATGCAAAAAATAGTAACAATAAGTTTCACGATGGAGATGTTACTGGTGCTCTCTCGAGCAAATGGTGAACAATATGATGACAGTGCTACAGACAGTGCTGAATAATATTTCCTTATGCCTAGGAATACAGCACAGTTGTGTTTTTCTTTACTCACTGAAGGATAACTTGGTTGCTTTTTTTTTTTTCAGCAATGACAGATAATTTGTTATAAACATGCCTGTAGGTTTTTAAGCGTCCCTTCTATTCAGCAGAAGTTCAATAGGGATTTAGGTAGCACTGAAAGAGATACACACAAATATAATCTAGCTGGAACCTCACACATTCCCAGTTTTTTCCCTTCATTTTGCAATTATTTCCTCTCATGTACTAATGACAAACAGGTTCATGAGCATGTGAAGCACAGTCTTTAAGGTTTCATTTACTGGAAAGAGAAGAGAATTTGAAGTAACATGACTTTCTAAAGAAAAATAGCCTAACAAAATTAAATAATTATGTTGCTTGGGGTAAGAGAATGCCCTCAGGAGCCATGCAATTTGGGTTTTAAGGAAAGGATTGCTGTGAGAATGGAAGGAAGGAGAACACGTTATAGATAGATTTAATTCATGGAGGGCACAGAGTAGGTATGTGGCACTAGAAAAGCTGCATACCATCTTGACTTTCAGAAATTTGAAACTATAATCAAGGAAAAAGCAACATGCATGAGAAACATTTTGCCATGGAAAAGGGGTATGAGAAACTCAGGATGGGGGCTGGCCTTAAAGTGGCATAGGTAGCTGTCTCATTTCACTACCCACTTTTCAACCTCCTCCCACAAACTCCTGAGGAATAGAGCATAGCAGGGGGAAAACTCTTTTCTTTTCTCGTCTTTTCTCTTATCTTCTTTTCTCTCCATTTTTTCTTTTTTTTTAAAATAAAATTCTTTTGTTTGGCCATACCTAGTTGTGCTCAGGGAATACTCCTGCTTCTATGCCCAGGGATCACCATATGGAGGACCATATGGGATCACAGGGATTGAATCCAGGTTGCGCTGCCCACTGTACTATCACTATAGTCCCTGGATTTTTCTAATAATATTAGTTAATGTGTTCCAGTCCTGGATTACTGTGTAATTTTTGGGGAAGGTGCTTGGCCTCTCTAGTGTTCTACTAAGAGAGGGCATCATAATATCAACCATACAGTGTTGTGAGGGGGTTCAGTGAAGTAATATTTATTTATTTGAGGAATGTGCAGTCATAGTAGAAATTGGTTGTTTTTACAGCAGGATGTGGGGGAACGGCAAACTAAAGTTGGGTGTTGCTTTACCCCAACTTCTCAACCTTAGCTGAACTGAAATAAATAGTTCTGTGCCCGAAGAACATGAAATTAAATCATGTCTAACTCCTGTTGTATGAAATATTTTGAGTTGCCTGATAGTGATGACAAGCTCTTTCTTCTCCATGACCATACCCTTGCCTGGCTAAAGTGTCCTCAGTGCTTCCAAGCATTTTGTCCATGAGACATGGTTATGTTGATGATCCAGCTGGAGATTAAGAACAAGAATTTGACAAATAGAAGCTCAATTATTTATTCAGAACAACAATATAATGATGGTAATTGTACCTCATTATTATGGAGCATTTTCAGTGACATTTTCCCAAGAAATTTTCTCATTTGATTCTCATTAGATGCTTGTGATTAAGCATGGGAGTTATTGCCATTCTGCTTGAAAAAATTAAGAAAGTGGTTTTCAGAGCAGTGATTTTATTTCCCTAAGAAGAAGGACATGGGACTTGCACCATGTCTTTCTCTGACTCTCGGCTTAACAACAGGCTACATTCATTCTCGCATCAGTGAGATAATAATCGCATTGTTAGATTATTATCCAGCACGGAAGAGAGTCAATAGTACATCAACAGCAGATGCCACCTCAACTTACAACACCTCGATAGGCACATTGTCTATAATTAAGAATCTGGAGAATCACAGAAAATAGGGCTGAAGATTTTTAAGACCATGTTCAAAGTAAAAGTTCAAATGTTTTTTTTTTTTTTTAATTTATTTATTTTTAATTAGAGAATCACCGTGAGGGTACAGTTACAGATTTATACACTTTTGTGCTCATACTTCCCTCATACAAAGTTTGGGAACCCATCCCTTCACCAGTGCCCATTCTCCACCACCCGTAAACCCAGTGTCCCTCCCACCCTCCCCAATCCCATCTCCCCCCCACCCCACCCTGCCACTGTGGCAAGGCATTCCCTTCTGTTTTCTCTCTCTAATTAGCTGTTGTGGTTTGCAATAAAGGTGTTGAGTGGCCGCTGTGCTCAGTCTCTAGCCCTCATTCAGCCCGCAACTCTCTTCCCCCACATGGCCTTCGACTACAATGTAGTTGGTGATTGCTTCTCTGAGTTGACCTTTCCCCGGAACATGAGGCCAGCCTCGAAGCCATGGAGTCAACCTCCTGGTACTTATTTCTACAGTTCTTGGGTGTTAGTCTCCCACTCTGTTATTCTATATACCATAGATGAGTGCAATCTTTCTATGTCTGTCTCTCTCTTTCTGACTCATTTCACTCAGCATGAAACTTTTCATGCCCATCCACTTGACTACAAAATTCTTGACCTCCTTTTTTCTAACAGCTGCATAGTATTCCATTGTATAGATGTACCAAAGTTTCCTCAACCAGTCATCCGTTCTGGGGCATTCGGGTTTTTTCCAGATTCTGGCTATTGTAAACAGTGCTGCGATGAACATACATGTGCAGATGTTGTTTCGATTGTACTTTTTTGCCTCTCTGGGATATATTCCCAGCAGTGGTATTGCTGGGTCAAATGGGAATTCAATATCTAATTTTTTGAGAGTCGTCCAAATTGTTTTCCAGAAGGGCTGAACCAGTCGGCATTCCCACCAGCAGTGAAGAAGGGTCCCTTTCTCCCCACATCCTCTCCAACAGCGGTTGCTTTTGTTCTTTTGGATGTGTGCTAGTCTCTGTGGTGTGAGGTGGTATCTCATGGTTGTTTTGATCTGCATCTCTCTGATGATTAGTGATGCAGAGCACTTTTTCATGTGCCTTTTGGCCATTCGTATTTCTTCCTTGGTAAAGTTTCTGTTCATTTCTTCGCCCCATTTTTTGATGGGGTTGGAAAAGTTCAAATGTTTTTATGTTACCATGGAATCTTGGGATTTCTTGCTTTATATCATTGGACATAAGAGAGCTTACAGATTCTTTTCAGGAAAATGGCTATTATCAAGTAGGGTCAAATTGGGCAGAGCTGGATTTTGAACAGTGACTATAGAATCAGACATATAGTGATTTGATGAAGGGTGGCCTGAAACAGAGGGTGTCATGTGGGAAGGAATAGGGATGAATACTTTGAGTTGCTTTCCTATGAGTGATGAATAGACAAAGCAGCATAGTGGTACAAAGGCCAGAGAGTCACGCAGCCCTCTTCTAAAGTATGTTGGTAAGAGGCCCCTATTGAGCAACCCAAGAACAAGCAAACAGTCAGATAAACAGCATCATGAAAGACCACACAGCCGTGTCTGAGCTGCCGCCAAATGTGGTCTTTTAACTAAACATGTGAAGGGAGATGTGCAGTTCTCCTCTGCAATCTACAAAAGATTTAAAGCACGAGCAGATCCAAGGTCAATAAACTAATGCCATTGGGGTAGAGCAAGAGGGCAAAATGGAGGGAGAGAGTGAAAGTGGGACCATGATTTAGTAATTCTGGAAAGGACAATATTGAGTATGACAGAGAAGTTATTTCAGTGGGAGGTAGGAGAAAAATCCTTACAATCAGAGGAAAAGAAATGAAAGTGGGAAAGAGCATAACAAAATTGAGGCGTTTTATGGAAAGAAAAAAATCTATAAGCTAAGTTGAGAATGTCTGAGATGGTTTCTGATTCATCATTTTTGAATTAAAATTTTAGATGTAAAATTAAGTTATGTTTAGCCATTGTGGACAGAATGTGTAACATCTTTGTTGATAATGTGTGTAGCTGCATGGGTTTACAAGGATAATAGAATCTAAAGTCAATTGCTTTATCCCCCTGCCCCCACCCCCTGCTTCAGCCCTCTTCCCAGGAGGGAAATCTGGAAGTGATTAGGAAAGACTTTTCTTTGGTTTCCTCAAGTTGTAGTTAAGAGAGAAGAAAGAACTCAGAAAATAGTATGTGCTACTACGGGCTGGCATTTCAATGGTTTATCTGGTGTTTTAGAGGAAGAGATTCTAGGGTAGGAGAGGTTACAACTATTGAAAGAGGCAGAATGCAGGGACACGACCTGAGGTTCAAAGAGATAAATCTGTCATGAAGTTGAAGTGAAAATAATAACTGTTACATAGCACAGCATGACAAGTTACCACCTATGAGTCACCTACATTCCTACATTGGAACCAGGTTACAGAGATATAAATGTTAGGTAAAGATTTTGAGCATTAAGTCAAGAGATGGGGAGACAACATGGGCCTTGAATTAAAAGAAATCTTTCTTAGGGTTCTTTCTAATGGTAAGATCAAGTAGTAGAGCACATGACTAGCATTTAAGAGGCCCCAAATTCAGTCCCTGGCATGACTGTATGACTCCTGAATGTGACCGGGTTCAGCCCTGAAGGCTCCTCCAAACACTGCTGGGTGTGGCTCTTTTTTTTTCCAGACTAAATAGAATCTATGAAAACGGTCAATCTAGCAATTTACTTATCATCTATGAGAATTATTAAAGGAATTGAATTGACATGTTAGTTTGTAGACTTGAGACATGCTATTATCTGTATGATGAAACTGTAGGATGAGAACCATAACAGTCTGTGGTGTAGGTCACTTAGGTCCAAACCTGAAATTAGGTATGGCGGAGCTGATACTGTAAGTTGAGTTCTAAGTCTGAAAGTCTAAGAATCAGGATGATCAATGTTGGCCATAAAAGACAACTTTCCACTCAAGATCAGAATGTGAATCCTCCTCTCCTATAATGAGAGAGAGAGAGAGAGAGAGGAAAGAAAGAGAGAAAGAAGATGATTTATTCATCAATTCAAATAATTAACTCTTTCAGAAACACTTTTATAGATATACCCCAAAATAATATTTTATCAGTCATCTTAGAGTTCTTAATCTCACCAAGTTTAAATACTTAATTATGCATCATGATCACTATCTAATATTGAGTCATATATCTTTCTATTATTTAAAAATATGCATGGAGCCCAGCCAAGGCCATGCTCAGGGCCACTCTCCACATGTTCGGACAAGCCTCACGCATGGCGGAGCCGGCGGAGGAACCCAGGTTTGCGGGACCGGGGCCCGAGATCTCCAAGGCTGCTCAGATGGGACTGGGTCTCTTCCACCCAGATCCCCCATTTTCCAGTAGCTAGGCATTCACACCCAGAGACTGCCATCCAGTGCCGTGTAATCCCATTAATGGCCAACATAGAGAGACTATAAAACCAAGCTCCTGGAAACTGTGCGACATATAATAGCCTAGTTATCTCTCTTGGAGAACCTGACAAGCTACTAAAAGTCTATTACCCAGTTGGGAGAGCCTGGCAAGCTACCCATGGCGTAGTAAATATACCAAAAACAATAACAATAGGTCTCCTTCCCCTGACCCTGAAAAAGCCTCCAATCATTGGGAAAGGTGAGTAAGGAGAGGCTGTTAAAATCTCAGGGCTGACTGTAATAGAGACGTTATTGGTGCCTGCTCGAGTAAATTGACGAACAACGGGATGACAGTGATATAGTGATACAGTGATGCATGCGTCATAGTTGATAGGTATTTCCAAGAGCCTAAACTGTATACCTAGAAGTGGTTATACAAGGGCCATTTTTCTCTCTATCAAAGGCAGTCAGATGTTTGTTCTGTGACTGATATTGGGGTAGGGAATTTAAGAAAATTAAGAATCAGAAATAGAGTTACAGGAAAATTACAAAAACAGCATGAAGAGTTACCTTAGAGTACCATAGCATTATTAGCAAGAAATTTCTAATGGTTAATTATTATTAAGTCATCAGTAGACTTTAATTTTACTTCAAAATTTTTTCAATAGATATCCCATGTCTTCTCTTGTTTCCTATCTAGAACACCATGTCATGTTCCCTCAATATCCTCCAAAATGCAGCTGTTTCTCAGTTTTTACTTTTTCTTTCATGACCTTGACATTTATGAAAGATAGTGATCAGGGATTTGTTAAAATAGCACTCAATTTGAGATTTTTATGAATGTTTATCATAATCAGTCTGAGGCCAGCCATTTCTACCAAGAGTTATACAGAGACTACATGCTTTTTTTCAGAGCATTGTATCAGGAGTAATAATGTCAATAAAGTTTAGACCCATTTTTATAAGATAATTATTTCAGTAATAAACCCTTACAAATCTTCATGATTATTAGGTAAATCTTTGCAAATTTGATATTTGAGCAAAGAGGAGAAACCTATTTTCCTTCTTTTGAATCTAAAAGCAAGTGAATACATCTGAGGAACAAGGAGCTTTTAAGACATACTCTGTCATTCACCAGTCCGCACATTCACAATGAGTCTGCTGTTTGGCCTGATTCAATTGCTTATAAATCTAGAATTAACTGCAGAGCTTTCTCATGATATAGTTATCCAGTGCCTTTTCCAGTAAGGGTATCGTATCCCATTGTGGACTATCAGGTCTGCTCCATCTGGACTGGAGGGACCTTCCCATTTTGTTCACACATGTATTTCTAGTGATTTGTATACAGAAAGAGTCAGTATGAATTTGCTGAAGTAACTAGTATAAGATCATTCTTTTTTGTTAAGCTAATTTAAGACTCCCTGCAAATTTCACCCCTTGTGTTTCTGTCCTCTGAACCACATGCAAACACATACTTGTCTCATGTAACCTTGGATAAGTTTCTTTCCCTGTTAGATCTAGTTTTCTTTGTTACTAAACAAAGCTAAGTTTTGTTTCCCTCCATTTAATTATCTTTGCGTTTGTATATTTCAATCAAATGGTACTATGCAGGACAACGGGATTGCTCACTGAGAATTGCTAAGTGTATGAGCATGATTAGTGTTGTGTCAGTTTCATTAGTCTGATCATACTGTAACTGATCCTAGAGGCCTGACCTATGAAGACAAGGGGGCCTGTGAGAGTTTTAGGAAGCTCTGTTTGCCTAATACTCAGATTCCTTTTCTGAGATCCCTGAGCCCCAAATATGTGAAACTGGCACAAGTGTAGTCACTGGGACCTAAGAAGAATTATCCATCCCACACTTTATAATGGAGCACTTCTCAGACCAAGTGTGTGGGCAAATCCAGCTGCAAGGTTTCTCTATATGACCTAGTGTCTTTCATAGGTCAGGATCCTTCTGAGGATAATCTACTTGTGACACAGACAATTTAGCCTTCCAGAGACTTAATCTTTGTTAGCATACCTCCTGACCTTCATGAAGGCAAAGGAGTAAGGCCTTTGAGAAGGCATAGTGAATCTGAGAAGGGGAAAGAAGCAAGAGTTAATGTTGATTACAGGAGGCATTCTACAGAGAAATTGGGCTTGAGTTGATTTTTGCTTTAAATTTTCTGATTAATCTCCTATGTAACCTTAATAATAAATTAAAATTATTTTTTAGTTTCATTGATACTTATTGGACAAATAACTTAAACTTAACATATCCATGTGATTATTGTGGACATATGTATTATGGAATGATCACAACAGTATAGTTTAACATATATATGAATTCCCATTTTGCAAAAAGAGTTTTAAAGATACTTATAGTACATATATTTGACATACTTCATGTTTTATTTATAATTATATCATCTATTAATAAATACATTACATATATCTATATACATAAAAGAAGATACAGTGCGTAGGGTATTTGCCTTGCACGCAACCAGTCCAGGTTTGATTCTTCCGTCCCTCTCAGAGACCCTAGAAAGCTATCGAGAGTATCCCGCCCACATAGCAGAGCCTGGCAAGCTACCCGTGGTGTATTGGATATGCCAAAAACAGTAACAAGTCTCACAATCGAGACATTAGAAGTGCCCGTTCGAGCAATTGATGAACAACGGGATGGCAGTGCTACAGTGCTACAGGACTTCATAAAAAAACTTAGCAAGAGTCTAAAATACAATTTATTGAAGGTTCCAGGAACACATTTAATTTACTAAGTAGGTTGGGTAAGGGCCTATTTCAATGAAAAATGAGTTGGGACACTCACTTTGAAATTTAAAGTTAAATTATTGCATGGGAGTTCTAAGTTAGTGTTTCTCTGTGAAAATACTGAAAGATGTTGCTGTTTCAAACCAAACACATATTGTGATATGTTTCAAAAAATTCTGGTTGGCTGACACCCAGACCATGGAATTTTTTTGTCTTTTTCATCTTAAGCCATCTGAGCAAGAAGTACTTTATTAGAAATAAAAAGTAAAATCCTAGTCAATATTTCTGATAGGTTCATCTCTGTTAATGAGTTATAAAAGTTGGCCTTGCTCCGAAGCAAATTCAAATGAGATGACACCCACACAGTAGTGACACACACCCAGGTTTGTCCTCAGGAAAATCCCTGTAGTAGCAATGTGAAATCTGACCAGTCAGGAAAAATCCTGGAGGGCGCAGGCTCTTCTCTAAGGTACAAGACAGCAAGGAAGGACATGATCAAGAAAACCACCAGGCAATTGGACAACAAAGAAAAAGACATCTATCAAAGACAGTTTTTATATAGCTCTTAGGTATTTTTTCATTGCAGAAATTTATATAATTATACATTATAAAGATGACACTAGAATTATTTTATCTTGTATTATTATAATTGCAAAGGATAGAACTTGTATATTGTAAACACTGACAATTAAAAATATTGCAGCATTAAAAAGTTTATTTATTAGGGGCTGGGATCGGTCACCGTCCAGAACTCACAGCTCTTTCCCCCAGAAGGGAGCATAAAATGAGGCCCCCATAACCATGCAACCAGACTCCACACCAGGCTGTTTTCACTAGAGGCACCACAGGGGGGGGGCGGGTGAGAGCACTCCCCGCCCCAAGGGACCCAGCCTCATCAGCTGACCTCCACAACCCAACTATTGCCATGTTCCAGGCCACTTTCCACACACTCGGGCCGAGCTTTACATATGAATGAACATATTCCTAAACCAGCACATCATAAGCCACTCCCTACTCATTTTCCATAATTAACACACCATATTTGATTGGAGGCAAGATTGCACCGACACTGCCTGAATCCCTTGCGCTTTCCTGAACCTGGCTCACCCTCTCACCTTTGACAACGTGTGCTCAGCACGCCAGGCATGGAAATCTATGTGTGATCCCTGCTGGAACTTTACACATGATTCCTGATGCACATCGCCGGCTATTTTGCAAGGTTTGGACAAAATGGTGTTGGTGGGGCATGGAGAACCTATGGCAGTGGCAGCATCACCGCCTGCCCTGGCCAGGCCGAGTAGTAGCGCTGTCACTTTCAACATGCATGAGGCTTCACTCGTGCATGAGACTCGGCCTGAGTGTGTGGAAAGCCTGGCAGCAGTGCACTCCCAGGTGACCTGGGACTCGGCGCAGGTGTTCGACCTGGCACAGACTCTCTGTGATAGGGTCTTCCTCTGCCAGCCAATCAACAACCTCTGGGTGCAATCCATCAACCTCAAGGAGATCAACCTGAAGCTGCAGATGTTCCAGGTGCTGCTCAGAGATGCAGGCAGATGCTTGTTTGTCAGTGTGCAGATCATGACAACATGCCAGTCGACTGAAAACTTACATTCAGTAGACTGGGAACACCTGTAAAGGTAATTAGAGGCCACCCCAAAAGCCTTCATCCCGCTTGGAGAGCCCGGCAAGCTACCGAGAGTATCCCGCCCACACGGCAGAGCCTGGCAAGCTACCCGGGGTGTACTCGATATGCCAAAAACAGTAACAATGATGGTCCTCATTCCCCTCACACTGAAAGAGCCCCCCAGTGTGCCATCGGGCTATGCTAGCACACGACAGGGACGAATGGAGACATTACTGGTGCCTGCTCAAGAAAATCAATGAACAACGGGATGACAGTGATACAGTGATACAATGATTAGGGGCTGGACCGATAGCACAGCGGGTAGGGTGTTTGCCTTGCAGGCAGCAGACCTGGGTTCGATTCCCAGCATACCATATGGTCCCCCAAGAACTGCCAGGAGTAATTCCTGAGTGCATATGCCAGGAGTGACCCCTGTACATCGCTGGGTGTGACCCAAAAAGCCATAAAAAAGCTTATCTATTAAAAATTAAATAGCTTACAATCTGGTATTATTTTGTTTAAAACAGTTTTTGATTTTAACTCTTTAATATTTTGAAATTTTACAGTGTTTTATTTTCTCCTCAATAAAAATAAGAATTTTTATTTCCTATTTCAATTATTTAGTTTTATCCTAATTCATTTTGTGAAAAAAGTCGGTTATTTTTAAAATATTTCCCACAAAGTATATGTATTTAAGTAAAACATGGTTTTTTTTTTTTTTTTTTTTTAGGATGAGGGGCATATTCAGCTGTGCTCAGGACTTATTTCTATATTCAGCTATTACTCCTAGAAGTGCTAAAGAACCATGTGTGGTGCTAGGAATCAAACCAGAGTCGGAATTGTGCAAGACTTAACCCCTATACTATTTCTCTGTGCCAACATGGATTATTCTTAAAGGACAGGAAAGCCAGAGGCTAAGTTAGTCCAATTCAGTGGGCACGATGGTTGCAGTGAAGTGAGGAAAGAAAAATTACTGCTTACCTTTAAGTTGTTTTGAGGACATTAGAAGATTTAAATTCATTCTTAGAAATGTTCTCTAGAGAATAGGACGCTGGGGTCAAAGAGAAGGCTCAAGTGGCAAGACTCTGAATTTGATGTCTGGCACCACATGACACTAGAGCAGCTCAGCATATAGGACCTCATTTTAAAAAAAAGGTTCAGAAGTTGCTCGTGTTATCTATCTTATATCCCCAAAATATCCAAATGCACTTTTCCAATATTACATTGTCTGAATTGGAGAAGGCTTAACTGACAAGTTTTTGCCATTAGACAAGTGTGGAGGATGTTCTTGTTTGTGCTTCAATGATTTCTGAATAAAATTGACTTTATTTGAGTAAAACAGACCCAATTTTAGGTTTTCATAATATGAGTGCAAAGCAAGAATGTAAGAGACTAGAACATGAATTAGGCTGGACTCAGTGGAACTGAAAAGATTTTTGTAGTCTCTAAACCCTTGTTGACACCTTTCCTCAACATCACCTTGCATTGTTTGTCTTCCAGGATTTTTCTTGGTTTGTCTGTCTGCCCAGTGCTCAGGAAATCAACCTCCTGGAAGACAAGATGTATAATTCATACTCTTTAAAAATTTTTTTTCTAATAATGTGACATTGATGTAGTTTTTAGGAATATGAGGGACAGCGGGAGCCATTTTATTGAGTCAGTTTTGTTGAATACAGGTATTAGAGCAATAGCACACGTGGTCCATATGGTCCTTTGAGCCTTGCTAGAAATGAGTGCCGAGTCAGGAGTAAGCACTGAGCAGTGTTTGGTGAAGCCCCAACCAAACATACAGAATGACAGAATTTCTTATTTGTTTGGCAATATGTTTAGAAATGTGAAGAATATAGAAATAAATCACATATGGTCCCAGATTTAAGGAATTAGAAGTTGGCATCATAGGTTATAGGTTATAGGTTATAACCTATAAGTTTATAGGTTATAAACTTAGGAAAACAAGGACATTACCATTAGAAGGAACAATGAATAAATATAAAAACTGAAATGGTAGTTGCTGTAAATAAATCAAAAGCTAACTTTTATAAAAGGCAAAGTTATTTAAAATGTACTGAAAAACTGAATTATATATACTTATTCCTGATAGGCATAACAAGGCAAAGTGGGAGACAATTAGATTTAGATATAAAGGGATTTTAAAGATTGAAAATACTATCATATATGATCAAAGACATCAAATAAGAAAGATTAAAGTAGTAAAGAACCTTTAGAAAAATCTAACTCACTAAAATCAAGTCAAGAAATACACAAGTAAATATATCAATAGTCATAGAATAGGCAAAAAATATAATTAGATACTTACATTAAAAACCCAAAGTGGATTGTGAAAGGTGATATCTAGTTATTGTTTTGAAATGATACAATACTATCTGTGTTTTATTAATTTGAAAAGATATATGCACATATATGTTCATTGCTGTTTTAGTATAATAATCAGGATATGGAAACAGCCTAAATGTCCAACAAAAGATGTAAGTAAGAGGTTTTGGCATATATACACAGTGGAATATTATGGAGCCTCAAGAAAAGATGGAATAATTCTTTGCTGAAACTTTGATGGAACTGAAAGATACATGAAGTAAATCAGAAAGAGAAGGATACACATCAGATGATTTTATTCACTTCTGTCATATACAGTGAAACTAAACAAGTGAACCAATAATACTAAATGACACTAAACTCAACTTTAGGTTACAGATCTGAGAATACTGAATTAGGGGGGCAGTGAGTAGGTGGACTATGGTAAGGTGACTGGATGTAACAAGGGTGCATTGGTGGAAGTGGTGATGACAAGGTGAGGGAGGGATATCTACTAACAAATGACATAAACTATAGTTTCACGAAAAATAAACAATTAGTGATATTTCTGTTTTAAACTGTTCCAAGACACAGAAAAATTTGGAAAGTCTTAGCATTTGTTTTATGTAGCTATCAAAACTATAATTCCACATTTCTAAAACATATGATTTCACTTAAGATTATAGATGAGAGTTATAAGTAATAATTATCAACATTTATGTAGAATAATTTACAATGATATAACAATTCTGTCAAATTTGTTTCATGGAGTAATTATCCCTATATGAAAGCAGTGATAAAGCTGGAAAGCAAATCAGATAAATAATTGTTGCGATTTTCAAACTTGGCAAAAACACAGCCAGCATATTTGCCCAAAACTTATAGATTCTAGAAGCTAAATATACACTAATCATGTAAAAAACTAGATAAACCCACACCAAAATATACTACAAACTTCTAAAATAAAAAGACAAAGAAAACACACTGAAAGCAATCAAAGAGAAACACTTTCTGACCTATAGGGAAATAAATACCTCAACTCAAATCACAGTGGATTTTACTAATCTCACTGTCGTGAAGAATAGAAAAAGAAGCACAGCATTTTTAGAGCTGAGGAAAAGAAACTGTCATCCCAGAAGCTTATAGACAGTGGACTGACTCATCGTTTAAAAATATAAGGTAAATGAAAACATTCTAAGATGAAGGAAAGCTAAGAAATTGTTGTAAGTGAACCTATCCAAAGAATGGCTAAAGGAAGTTCTTTGAACATAAATAATTAAAAAAGAATTAGAGGAACAGCATAAAGGAAGGAGAATACAGTAAACAAAAATATGGTTGAATACAATAAAAAATTTCTCCTTTCTGGAGTTTCCTAATTTATGTTTGACAACTGAGGCAAAATTATAACTCTATCTGATATATTTCTAGCCTTGTATAAAGAGGATGTAAGTTGGAATTCTGATATAAGTTTCTCAGAAAATTTTCTCCTTTTTAAAATTAGTGGAAGAATTTCAAGGAATATTCAAAGTCAGTTCTTCAGCAATAGGAGATTAATCATAAGTCTGCCACAATCCAGGGAGAGTTTGTTCAACAACAAATATATGAAAATTTTAGTAACAACAGCAAGATTTGTGGCGTTTTAATTTGCTGTATTTCCATCTCCCTTCCCCATCTCCTCAGTAAACTTGGAAATCAAGATCCCACAACAAAGGTAAAATTCAACAGACTAACAACAATTGGAGGGGGCAGAGTGAGGTTGGAACGCCTCCAAAACCCTTTCCTAAAGAATTGTCATTATTTGATCTGCTGGGTAGTTCTCCACTGTCTTTATTTGACCTGAATCAGATTTTGCACAGTGGGGGGAGTAAAAGAGGTGCTTGTCAAAAACAATTACTGGTGATGACCTAGCATTCCAGCTACCTGAGGTGGTGAAAGCAGTTGAGACAAACAACAAGCTCTCCTAAAAATTTCAGAAGGAAAGTTAGGGAATGAGACATTTGTAGGTTTTGTAAAGCTCTGATATCTTCCTGGGAGTTTAGAAAGTCACAAGATGCTTAGGTTCTTATTCATGCCCAACACTGTACAGAAGTTCAGAAAAGATAAAGTAAGCTCTAAAATCTCATTTAATGATTTAAAGATAATTAAGAATTATGAAATTTTGAATTGAGTGTTCAGTATATGTCTCCAAAGGCACACGTCACTAAACACACAAGCAAACAAATATCAGAGGCAGCCATAACAAAAGACAACAAAAGTCAAATTCTGCAGAGTGGGGAAAATTTGGTCTCGAGAGCAGCTGATTACATGATTGAAAGTTTCCAATTTTCAACATAATAAGTAAATATTGACTATGTATAAGTGGAAATGAGTTAATAAAACTATCCTTGAGTAACTCCGTATATTGTACATATTAACATTTATATAAGCTATTATATACCTAAATAACAAAAGGAAGTAACATACAAAGATCTACAGTGAAAAGTGAGGATAATGTTTCACTATGAAAAAATATTAATAGTATATAGAACTGTAGGAAATAAATGAAGTTTTAGAGATGAAAATCATAATAATTAAAATGAAACATTTTGCTAGAGGCTCAAGAACAGATTTCATCTGCCTGAAGAAATAATCTATAACTTAATTGTATGTTTGCTTAAAATCTGCTGTCTAAGACAAAATAATGAAGAAAAATTAACGGAACCTAAGAGAATTGGTGATGCGAAGTATGCATAATTAGCCCCCAAAGGAAGAGGAATGAACACAAATGATTTTGAATAAGGCGCACTGTCTGTCTGCACTGTTGTCTGTTGTTCATTGACTTGCTCGAGCAGGCACCAGTAACATCTCCATTGTGAGACTTGTTACTGTTTTTGACATATCAAATACACCACAGGTAGCTTGCCAGACTCTGCCATGAGGGCAGGATACTCTCAGTAGCTTGCTGGGCTCTCCGAAAGGGATGAAGGAATTGAAACTGGGTCAGCCATGTGTAAAGCAAACACCCTACCTGCTGTGCTATCACTACAGTCCTTGAACGAGGCGAATAATAAAAAGCTTCTAGATATGATAAAAAATATTTATCTACACATCCATGAATCTGAATAAGCTTTAAGTGCAATAAGTTTAAAGAAATCTATACTAGACACATGATAATCAAGTTATTGAAAGCTTCATACAAAAAATATTGAGATCAGTGAGAGGGTAAATTCAGTATATACTAGGATCCTTGATAAGATTAGTATTTTTCTATTGGAATGAAAAACCTATTAATTATATCTCAATCAGGCTGAATAAAAGGAATAGGTGGAAGAAAGCAGTGGAATGATATGTTTTAAAATGCTAAAAGAAAATGCGAAAAAATAGAATTTTATGAACATTGAAACTTCAAAAATTAACATAATAATTAATAAGGAGTTAAGTGTCAAGTGGAGCAAGGAATGCATCTCCAACAAAGAGTGGTAAAAGAATTTTACAGAAGAGTGATAGTTTACAGGAGTGCAAAGAACGTTTTTAAAAAGGGTACACTAGTGGCCACCAGAAAGATAGATAGATAGATAGATAGATAGATAGATAGATAGATAGATAGATAGAGAGAGAGAGAGAGAGAGAGAGAGAGAACTTCTTACCATAGTCTTGGGAATTCTCTTATTGTTTAGGATGCTCAGGAGGGAACTTTTTGCCTTTTGTTTGTTTGGGGGCCATATCCAACAATGCTTAGGAGTTATTTCCGGCTCTGCACTTGGGAATTGCTCCTGGCAGCGCTCAGGGAACCATATGGGTTGCCAAAGACCGAACCCAGGTTGGTTACTTGCAAGGCAAATGTCCTACCTACTGCACTATTGCTCAAGCCCCAAGTTTCTACTTTGTATACATTTTTAAATTCAGATATAGGTGAGCAGGACACATGCATCCAATTCTGTGAAGAGAGTGAGTTGTATATGAAGTGTTCTGAGGCAATCGTGTGATGAGAGTGAGGTGTACATAAAGTAATTTGATCCTCTCCTGGGAAGAGTATGTCTGGGTCAGTTCTAGGAATTGAGCCACAATGGGGCCTATAGTGTCTCTTGGGCACACTTGATTATTTTAGGAGAGATAGCACAGCTGATTGTGCCAGCAGGGATGTTCTCAGCTTGCCAGGAATTTTAGACATGGGAATAAATCTATACATATTTTTAGGGAACTTATGCTAGACCACTTTAATACCCAGAATATATAAAATACTCATAAAACTCAACAACAAAAAAGTTCAACAACCACATCAAAACATGATTTAGAGTTGTTGAACAGGCACTTCCCTGATGAGGTCATGTATGGCCTGTAAGCATGTAACAATGAATTTACTATCATCTACTATCAGAAAAATGAGAATAAGAACAATGTGATATCTCACACTGTAGAGAATATCAAGAGGACTGGAAATAACCATGCTAGTAGGGATTAAAGGGAAAAGGAACCCTCATCTGCTATTAGTGGGAATATCAGCGTATCTCCTCTATGGTTATATTTTTTAGCAGTGTGGAGACTTCTAAAAAATATTAAAAACAGAACTCCCAGGACCTGTGAGATATGTAGAGTCCATTGTTAACATGGAGTCCCTTGTTAAGGGGGATCAGCATCAACTTCCTTTGTGATAGCAATCTGAGTGAAGGAAGAAAAGCATTTTACTAGCATTTTTCAAATGAAAATTTTCTAGGTATTTCAGGGCTTGGCACCAGGGAGAGGACTCTGGACTGGCACTCATGTTTGGAACTCATACATGGATATGTTGTAGAGGAGGCTGAAGTTGTGAATGTATTCATTTATGAGAAGGACAGGAAATATGGAAAACATATGTGAAATATGTGAAAATAGCAGCTTTACTGTTTGTGAGGGGCTTTCTCTTTTTTGAGTATATTTCACCTAACTACCTCTTTGTCATATATTTGTCACAGAATTCTAACTGGCTTGTTCTAGAAGAACACATCCCAAAGCCTGTCCATTTTCCATAATCCTTTGGGCTAACCTGGGGGTGGTCTTGATACTGGCATGATTGTGTCTATGATTCATGAGTTATCCACTCTGAAATACTGCCCTACTATCCTATATTGATAATAAGACTCATAAACTAACACCTGTGTTCTTTGTATGCATGGGAAAATGATCATGCTTAAGGAACACTCAAAGACTAAGCTCTACATTTGGCAAAGAGTAAGTGCTCAAAAAAGTGTGTGAAGGTTAAATAAACTAGAGCCTAAAGAAAACGTTCTTTTGATGTATTGAAACATTGGAAAATTTGACTTCAATTTTCTGTATTCCTCTTTCTCATCTAAAATGGCACAGTCATAGTTTATGTATATATACATTGTACTTGGAATAGGATATGAAAAATACAAGCACTCATTTGCTGCTTACATGTTGCATTGTATACATAGTACAAGAGTATAAAAATCTCTTTCAGTAATCTTTTGTACTCGTTTGTGGTCTGTTTAGACCAGAATGGAGATAGGCTGAAACTAACTTCTACCGGATTAGAATTGGAGCCTTTCTATCATCTGGTCTTCATTTGTTTTTATTTTATTTTATTTTATTGAATCTAGAGCAGTGTAAACTCTTCAGCCTTTCTTTTTCTTGCAGTGAAAGGAGTCCTGAGCTGGGAAAATAAAAGTCTTCCACTTGCAAATTCCTAGAAAAACGTGTTTACTTCCTTTACTCACATGCTTATGAAAGAAGTAGATGCTGATTCCTGTCAGGACTGAAGTACTTCATTTTGGCAGCTGACATTTCTCAGCTAATCATCTCTCTGGAAATTAAACTCTGTGTTGTCCAAGATGACTTACTTCTAGTGTACGGCCTGCTGGTATCAAGAGAGGTAAAGCAAAGCCTGGAAGCCTGCTTGTGAGGGAAAGAACACCAATGAACAATTCCAGTTACAAATAATCCCAGAGAAGCAGCTGACCTTTTAACTGCAACCACTTTTCCTCTTCCCAACTTTACTTCTTGCACTCTTTGTGTTTCCAAAAGCCATCCTAACAGCACTGTTTACAAAATAACCTCAGAAGTTTAGAGATTAGTTTGGGTTATATTTGCTATTTGCTATGAGAAATGAATTTAAGAACATTGGCCTATTGGCAATAGAGACTGTGTTATGGGGGCAGGTAAAGAACTGATAGGCTCCTGGTATGAATATATTGCAAAATTGTTGTAACTTTCAACAGTAGTGAGCCCAAATTGGGTGCTGGCAAACTGATAGATTCAATGTCTTGTATATTTAAGAGGAGATTTGTGGCTGGTGGTACTCATCAGAGTATTTGGGGATCAGAAGATTTTTACTAGGACCATGGATACCTTGAAAATAAATGATCAGCTTCCAAATGATTAATTACTACTGTAAAGTGTGAATGACATTTCCTCAGCAACATATAAATGCTTCTCTCTTTATTTTGTTTGGCCTCCTAAGCAACACTTATTGATACAGGGACTACTCCTAGTGATATTTGACTATTGGTACTTCTCAAATCCAGCAATGCTGGGGCCCACCTGGCCCGTGACAGTGCTCAAAGACCTTCTAATTTAACCAAAGTGGTCCTGGGAAGCAACAAAGTACCAGAGATATAACTCAAGGATTTGCATATGTTTCTGACCCTAGAGTCATCTTCCAGGCCATTAGATGCTCCTATTTTTTTTTTTTCATGTAGAAACTTTTTTTATTTATTTTTATTTTTTTTTTATAATTTATTTATTTTTAATTAGAGAATCACCGTGAGGGTACAGTTACAGATTTATACACTTTTGTGCTTATACTTCCCTCATACAAAGTTCGGGAACCCATCCCTTCACCAGTGCCCATTCTCCACCACCCGTAAACCCAGCGTCCCTCCCACCCTCCCCACTCCCATCTCCGCCCCACCCCACCCTGCCACTGTGGCAGGGCATTCCCTTCTGTTCTCTCTCTCTAATTAGCTGTTGTGGTTTGCAATAAAGGTGTTGAGTGGCCGCTGTGCTCAGTCTCTAGCCCTCATTCAGCCCGCAACTCCCTTCCCCCACATGGCCTTCAACTACAATGTAGTTGGTGATCGCTTCTCTGAGTTGCCCTTTCCCCGGAACGTGAGGCCAGCCGCGAAGCCATGGGGTCAACCTCCTGGTACTTATTTCTACGGTTCTTGGGTATTAGTCTCCCACTCTGATATTCTATATACCATAGATGAGTGCAGTCTTTCGATGTCTGTCTCTCTCTTTCTGACTCATTTCACTCAGCATGAAACTTTTCATGCCCATCCACTTAACTACAAAATTCTTGACTTCCTTTTTTCTAACAGCTGCATAGTATTCCATTGTATAGATGTACCAAAGTTTCCTCAACCAGTCATCCGTTCTGGGGCATTCGGGTTTTTTCCAGATTCTGGCTATTGTAAACAGTGCTGCGATGAACATACATGTGCAGATGTTGTTTCGATTGTACTTTTTTGATTCTCTGGGATATATTCCCAGCAGTGGTATTGCTGGGTCAAATGGGAGCTCAACCTCTAGTTTTCTGAGAATCGTCCATACTGTTTTCCAAAAGGGCTGAACTAGCCGGCATTCCCACCAGCAGTGTAGAAGGGTCCCTTTCTCCCCACATCCTCTCCAACAGCGGTTGCTTTTGTTCTTTTGGATGTGTGCCAGTCTCTGTGGTGTGAGGTGGTATCTCATGGTTGTTTTGATCTGCATCTCTCTGATGATTAGTGATGCAGAGCACTTTTTCATGTGCCTTTTGGCCATTCGTATTTCTTCCTTGGTAAAGTTTCTGTTCATTTCTTTGCCCCATTTTTTGATGGGGTTGGATGTTTTCTTCTTGTAGAGTTCAACCAGTGCTTTATATACCATTGATATCAACCCCTTATCTGATGGGTATTGTGTAAATATCCTTTCCCATTCTGTGGATAGTCTTTGGATTCTGGTCACTGTATCTCTTGCGGTTAGATGCTCCTATTTTTGACATGTCAAAATACAGAATGACCCAGACAATCTCTAACTCCAGAGAAATTTCAGAGAACAACATTAATAGGTTCATCATCTTTCTAGATAACAGTGCCCTAAGTTGTCTTAAAGTCCTTGACTCACTTCTATTGAGCTGTTTTTCTCTGATTATTTATTTGTAAGAACCAACTATATATTTTATTATATTTTTTGACTTTAATTTTGTTTTGGGGTCACACCTAACAATATCCAGGTCTTATTCCTGGTGGTGTTTGGGAGACCATATGTGGTACTGGGGATCAAACAGGTGTCAACCATGAGGCAAGTAAGTTAACCTCTGATCTATCTCTCTGATCCCTGGTTTAACCCTTTTATTGTCATAATTAATATTTCAATTGTCTTTTTTAGTTTGATTTGTACTTCAGTTATTATTTACTTATAGACAACATTGCTATATTAATTGTTATTGAAATGATTCAATGTAATAGGTCAGTTCTACACTTATTTTTTTTCTATTACATTCCTCCTTTTGTAAAATACAGATTTTTTTCCTGGCTAATATTCTCTGGAAAAATTTTGCCTGGAAAATTTTTTATTTAATTTATTTAATTAATTAATTAATTAATTTTTTAAAATTTATTTTATTGAATCACCATGTGGAAAGTTACAAAGTTCTCAGGCTTATGTCTCAGTTATGCAATGCTCAAACACCTGTCCTTTCACCAGTGCCCATATTCCACCACCAAAAAAAGAAAAAAAAACAGTATACTTCCCACCCTCCACCCCCAGCCCCTCACCCCCACCTGCATAACTGATAAATTTCACTTCATTTTCTCTTTACCTTGATTACATTCCATATTTCAACACAGAAACTCACTATTGTTGTTGGAGTTTCAACACATAACTCACTATTCTTCTTGGAGTTTACTTATCAAGGAAACATTTGATAATTAGTTTTCCACTGATGAGAATGAAGATATAAAGTCGCATGGCTGCTACTGCACGACTTTATATCTCTTTAGGATTTCTGTATTTTAGTATTAAGTCCAGGGAGATTTAAGTTGGAACTTGCATCACTTCCCTTCCTGGGGCAGCATGGAGCAAAAGCTTAGTTCACAGTCTGGAGAAATGGCTGCAAGCATTTGCTGGGACCCGAAGTAATATAGCTGGCTCTGGATCCTGGTCGTTCAGCATCAAAGCGGCTGTGTAAAGGCATGGCCACCTGGGTCGAATCTCGGTGGCGCGCGAGTCGGTGCCGGCCCCGGCCTGAGACTGCCCAAGCGTCCCGCTGTTTCAGGTTCAAAACACATTTTTTTTTTCTTCCCGTGCCGCCAAGTTCATACCTTGGTTTAAAAGTTCCATAATGTGGTGGATGCCACGCTGCTTCCTCCCGGAGGGAAGAAAAAACAAGGAAGAAGGATATTTCCCCCCTTAGCTGGCATGGGGCAAAAGCTTAGTTCACAGTCTGGAGACATGGCTCTCCCCTGGTAAATTTAATGTCTTTTTGTCTTAATGTCTTTTTGGCAGAGAGTTTCTTGCCCGCATGCCTGGCTGTCTTCCCCGGGACCCCTCAGAGGAGATGGGTTCCAGCTTCCCTCCCCACCCCGAGCAGAGCTCCCAGTGGCCAAAGACCACCAGAACCTAGCTACAGCCATGCTCGAGGCTCCTCTCATGTTCGGAGGGGCCTCATACATGAAGGTACTGGCAGAGGAACCCAGGTGTGTGTAATCCCATCAACAGCCAACATCCATAGACTTAAAAGCAAGCTCCCAGAAGCGATATCCTGTAGCCTATTTCTCCCTCTGGGAGAAACTGGCAAGCTTCTGAGAATTTCCTACCCACATGGGACAGCCTTGCAAGCTTCCCATGGTGTATTCATATGCTAAATCCAGTAACAAGCTGGATCCCATTCCCCTGACCCTGAAAGAGCCTCCAGTGGGACATCACTGGGAGGGCCGAGTGGAGAGAGACTTCTAAGACCTCAGGGAAAGGACAAATGGAGAATTGATTTATCCTTTCCCTGAGACAAAAACTGAGCCCGCTTGAGAAAGCGATGATTAACGGGATTTCATGATCATTATCGTGAAATTTAATGTCTTTTTGTCAGATTCTTTTATTTTTTATGAATTTCATTGTGTCCTTTCACAATTGACATGTTGAGACTTAACACTTAAGATAATTGTATTTGCAGATATGATTTTTAACGAGCCAATTAAGATTAAATGACACTGTAAGAGTTGAACCCTAATCCAGTATGACTGTTGTCCTTTTATAGCAGAAAAGAGACATTAAGAGTGCATATGCGTAGTAGAAAGGCCAAGGAAGCTGAATAGAGAGGTCTCAGCAGAAGTCAATACTGTCAGTACCTTGATTTTGAAATCCATCTCTAGAACAGTGAGAAGTAAATTTCTTTTGTTTAACTTGTCCAGCCTGTGGTACTTTGTTATGGTATACTGAACTCAGACATCCTTCTATTCCTCACCCCGTAACTTTTTTTTTCTTATTTTTATTGGGATCATATGGATGTCTAGATGAATTTAGCCAAGATTTAGATCTTTAAAATATTTAGTTTTCCTACACAAAAGGCATAGTTTCCATTTAATCAAGTTTTCTTTTTATGTTACTCATTATAATTTAAACATTTATGGATGTGGAATGATGAGGGATATTGTATATAATATAAGGATATGGATAGAGGGTTTTGGCACTTTTGTGGGGATAAGATGAGGTAATGCATGCACAAAAATCATAAGTATTAACACTGCTATAAACATGTGGCCCAATTATAATAATTAATTACAAAATAAAGTTTCATAAGGGAGTAGTATGGTATTAGGGTACCTTTAGACATTGGAGCAGTGATGTGGACTATGGTAGTAGAGTAGGATCATTGTATATTTGAAACTCTATCATTAACATGATAGGCTATGTCTGGTATATCAGGTGATGTTTGGAGGACCATGCCAGTTTTGGGGGATTGAACTATGGGTTAACTACATGCAAGGCAATTTTATTTATTATAATTCTAAAAAAATTTAAAAAAATTTAAATTCTATTTTGGTTCATAGTATTATTAACAATGGCCTCTGATGGACATAATTCCAACAACACAAGCAGCACCAGTGTAACAATCTCCCTCCCACATCTCACCCACCTCCCAACTTGTGTGTGTTAATTCCACTGTTATCTTTGAATCTTTGTTCCTACTTTGATGTGTTTCTTTAGGTTCCACACAGTGGAATACTATTCAGATCCTAGAAAGAACAAAATCATGCAAGGCACATTTTTACAGAAGCCAGTGGCCCTCTGTACTACTTGCTTGATTTGGGGAATTATCCATGCTTTCTTCTTCTTCTTTTTTTTTTTTTTTTAGCTTTTTGGGTCACACCCGGCAATGCACAGGGATTACTCCTGGCTCATGCACTCAGGAACTACTTCTGGCAGTGCTGGGGAGACCATATGGGATGCCGGGGATCGAACCCAGGTCGGCTGCCTGCAAGGAAAACGCCCTACCCGCTGTGCTATCCCTCCGGCCCCCATGCTTTCTTCTTATAGCCAATTATTTTTGTATTTATCAAGATGTTTCTACAAAGTATATTTTGTTGCTAATTCCTGATTTTATTTTTGTCTTAGCTATTACCCATTTTAAGTGTGGAAACTAAGATTTTGTCCCTCTTTCTATACTCTTTACTCCATGAACTCAGACTTTCATTTACATCTCTTAAATGTGGTTTCAGCATTTTAATTTTGATTTTCATTCAGTGTCTACATAACCTTAATAACATTGTTACAAACACATTTAAAACATTATGAAAATTAAAAATTTATAAAAATTATTAAAATTATTAAAAGCAATTATTAAAAGGAATTTTGTGGGGCCAGAGAGATAGTACAGTGGGGTGGTGAGCTTGGCTTGCATGCAGCTTACCTGGGTTCAGGCCCTGGTACCCAATATGGTACTTTGTGCTCTATCAGGAGTGATCCCTGAACGTTGAGGCAGGAGTAAGTCCAGATAATTGTGTGGCACCAGAACAAACAGCAAAAAACAAAACAAAGAAAAAGTATTTTGTAAGTTGAATAAATGAATGAATTTATGAGTTTTCTTCTGGCTGATTTTTTATTCTTTTTAAACTAATAACTGTCTTATTATTTTTATTTGCTTAATTTTAATCTGTATTGATTGACATACAATCACACATTCTTCCTCAGATTATATATCTTTTCTCAATATGTTCATACAAGTTAGGAAGTTTTCAAGTCATATTTTCTCAAGGAAGTTGTTCCTATAACCTTATGACCTCTTCCAATCTGAAGAAGTTGTCTTCTCAGTGTGCTCACATCACCATCCTGTCAATCCCTGTCTCCTTCCTCTTCCTTTGTCCAGCCTGTATTCGTATTCCTTCTCTTCCTCTGTTTTGTGTTACTGTCTCATTTGGTATAGTCTATCCATTCTAAGTCTCCTGAAAAAAAAAAAAGTTATGTAATAATCTTTAGATAAGACAGTAGTTCTTGGGGAGCAGAAAAAAAAAGACAGTTCTCTCTTTTCTTGGAGCAAATACTGCAGAACAATTTGGAATTGAAGTAAGATAGCATATGAATAGTGATAAAATTATGGAAGATGCTGAGTATGGAGAGTGAGTTATTGTTAGTTACTTCACTGGGAATAAATCTAGGGACAAATTGTTATTCAACCAATGGAAAGTGTAGATCAGCAGTGCATTCTGGACTGAGGGAATAATATAAATAAAGGTCAAAGAGCATAAATCTGTTACATGATCAGTTTGTGTGGAATGTAAAATGCCAATAGTGCTTGATTTGAAATGATCTGTGCAGAAGATTCTTGATGCCAATAAGGTGATTGAATTTTATCTTTTTGGCCATGGGCAACCGTTCAAGACTTTTAAAATGGAAAAATACCTAAGCTAGTTTTGTAGCAACTTTAAGCAAAAATAAAATATTTTTAATGTATTTTTATTTAAACCTATTCCAATTATGGCAAGTCAAGTAGAATATGCTTGGTTGATAGAAAATTTCAACTGATTTGTGCAGGTGAAATTCTCTCCTGAAGATGGTAGTCTCAGTATATTATTGGGCATTGTCAATGTGCAACATCAATTCACAATATGAAACCAGAAAGCCAGAACCAAGATGTGGATCCTCCAATATCTGAGCAATAAGAGACTTAATTCATAGCCTTAACCCCACTGCAATGGCCCAATGTTCTATTTTACTTAATAATCCCCCACCCTTTAACATTTGTTGAAAATTATAAATTTACAGCTTCTCTCTGGGTTCACAATGTGCCCTTTACTTTAATTTTTCTCTCTGCCAGTTCTTTTTTTTTTTTATAACTCCCTCACACTGATAATTTGTCCTTTTTACTAATGGTCAATTACAACCATCAAATTTGTGTTTCACTTTCTGAAACTAAAATTCCGGTCTTGCTTTTTTTTGTGTAAAAGACTCCCCACTCTCGGGCTGTGTAAGCCCCTCATGTGCGCGTGGGTTACAGGCTGTTTGCAGACTCTTCAGGGTAATCTCTCTTACCGCCCCTGTTCAGTGCTCTTGAGCTGCTACTACACCCGGGATGGCTGTTGCTTTGGACGGTCAAAGGAAGAATGAGGGCCAAACTGATTGCTGATCAGTTGCCTCTCTCTCTCTCTCTCTCTCTCTCTCTCTCTCTCTCTGTCTTTATCTCTCTTTAACTGCACAACTCTCTCTTCCTGCTGTATCTGTGTCCTCTCTCTCTCTGCTGTCTCTCTTCTTCTCTCCTTCTCCTTCAATCCCCTGACAGGAAGCTTCAATCAATCAATCCCCTTTTCCCCCACAGCAGCTCATTTTTATCCTCTCACCATGCCTCCCCAACCACACCTCCCCATGGGAAGCATGATTAAAAACATTTTTCCCCACGGATAGCTAAAACAATTGTTGGGAAAAAGATGATGGGAGGCATCACCCTCTCCAACCTTAAACTCTACTATAAAGTGGTAACAATTAAAACAGCATGGTACTGGAACAAAGGCAGAACTGCAGACCAATGGAACAGGGTGGAATATCCCCACACACAACCTCAAATGTATGATCATCTAATCTTTGATAAAGGTGCAAGAGATGTGAAGTGGAGCAAGGAAAGTCTCTTTAACAAATGGTGCTGGCACAACTGGACAACCAAATGCAAAAAAATGGGCTTAGAACTCGACCTGACACCATGCACAAAAGTCAGATCAAAATGGATTAAAGACCTCAACATCAGACCACAAACCATAAGGTACATTGAAGACAAGGTAGGCAAAACCCTCCACGATATTGAAGATAAAGGTATCTTCAAAGATGACACGGAACTAAGCAATCTAGTAAAAAGAGAGATCAACAAATGGGACTACATTAAACTAAAATGCTTCTGCACCGTAAAAGATATAGTGACCAGAATACAAAGACTATCTACAGAATGGGAAAGGATATTTACACAATACCCATCAGATAAGGGGTTGATATCAACGGTATATAAAGCACTGGTTGAACTCTACAAGAAGAAAACATCCAACCCCATCAAAAAATGGGGCGAAGAAATGAACAGAAACTTTTCCAAGGAAGAGATACGAATGGCCAAAAGGCACATGAAAAAGTGCTCTACATCACTAATCATCAGAGAGATGCAGATCAAAACAACCATGAGATACCACCTCACACCACAGAGGCTAGCACACATCCAAAAGAACAAAAGCAACCGCTATTGGAGAGGATGTGGGGAGAAAGGGACCCTTCTACACTGCTGGTGGGAATGCTGGCTAGTTCAGCCCTTTTGGAAAACAATATGGACGATTCTCAAAAATCTAGAGGTTGAGCTCCCATTTGACCCAGCAATACCACTGCTGGGAATATATCCCAGAAAGGCCAAAAAGTATAGTCCAAATGACATCTGCACTTATATGTTCATCGCAGCACTGTTTACAATAGCCAGAATCTGGAAAAAACCCGAGTGCCCTAGAACAGATGACTGGTTGAAGAAACTTTGGTACATCTATACAATGGAATACTATGCAGCTGTTAGAAAGAATGAGGTCATGATGTTTACATATAAGTGGATCAGCATGGAAAGTATTATGCTAAGTGAAATGAGTCAGAAAGAGAGAGACAGACATAGAAAGTTTGCACTCATCTGTGGAATATAGAATAATAGAATAATAGACTGTAAGACTAATACCCAAGAATAGTAGAAATAAGTACCAGGAGGTTGTCTCCATGGTTTGGAGGCTGGTCTCTCATTCTGGGTAACTCAGAGAAGGGAACACCAAGTAAAATGGTTGGAGGTCATGTGGGGGAAAGATGATGCGGGCCGAACATAGACTAGAGACTGAACACAATGGCCACTCAACACCTTTATTCCAGTCTTTCCAACCACCTGCAGTCTACAAGGGCAAAACAGTCTTTAAGGTGTGTTTCTCCTCTCCTCAGACCAGCAACTTAGTTAACATCTTCAATTCTGCACTGCACTGTACTGCACTGTCATCCAGCTGTTCATCAATTTGCTTGAGCGGGCACCAGTAACGTCTCCATCATGAGACTTGTTACTGTTTTTGGCATATCGAATATGCCACGGATAGCTTGCCAGGCTCTGCCATGTGGGTGGGATACTCTTGGTAACTTGCTGGGCTCTTCAAGAGGGATCTTTAATTCTATTTCCTAATATTTACCATTCTGTATGTACACAGTAATAGACACTGTGGGCTTACAGGGTGACTCTCCTGGGGACATCTTACCACAGACTCAGACTACAGTGCTCATGCCAGATTAATCATTCCTAACCCCATCAGGGTCCCAAATCTAGTTATTAATTTTGGATCATGACAGAATTTGTCCATGACCAAGTTCTTAACTTATAGTTAAGCATTAGGGCACTTTGGCCAGGCCCATTTTAGCTCATAGCTCATGCCAGTTTAGGTCATAGCTCACCTCTTGCCCTGGGTCCATCCAGTCCCTTCTTAGGACCCACTTTTGGGGATCTAGGAAATAAGAGCAACTGAGGCTTAAGTTGAGAGAGCAGCAGGAGGTAATATTATCTGGAGTCAATTAACTCCCAAGCCACAGGCTTGTCTTTTATTTATTAATTTATTAATTAATTTATTTTGGGGTCCACCTGGCGATACACAGGTCTTACTCCTGGCTCTGCACTCAGGATTTACCCCTGGCGGTGCTAGGGGACCATATGGGATGCTGGGTATCGAACCCGGGTTGGCCTCGTGAAAGGCAAACGCCCTATCCGCTGTGCTACTGCTCCAGCCCCTCAGGCTTGTCTTTTAAACTGTCTTCCTGTATCCAAACAATTGCTCTGAAATAACTAACCGTGCAAAGGACATTGAGGAGAAGAGAAAGACAATATTTGCAAGTCAGGGAGGTAGGGCAAATCAACGTTATCCTACACTTTTTGAAATGGTTCATTTGGGTCTATATTTGAAATAACTGAAATACTTTGGGGAGTAGTGATTTTGAGTTGGTGAAATTGTAGGAATCTGAACCAAAAGGTGTAGTAGTAGTAGACATGGAAGGAGGTGTTAGTATGGAATTTTCAAATATAGGGTAAGGAGTCAAGGGAGAGGTAGAAGAGTAATATCACTGGCAAATTTTAGATATCTGGTGAAGTTAGTGGAAAACCATGAAGAAAAAGGTGTTTGGAGAGAATACATGAAGATAACTTTGTTAATCTGAATTTGTGGCACCATGGAGACATACTAATTCTAATACCTATGAAAATGGGCATAAATGTTGCCAGAGACCCTACACTGATCCCCAGAAACCTCCCAAAATGTTTGAATATCATGAGTATTAAGGAGGAATGTACAGAAAAATATGGATTTAGAAGTTTTGTATGCTCTGTTGGGCATTTCCAATACCACCTGAATTTTATATGATTCACTAAATAAAGTTTTCATAAGCCCAAACACTCTTTTACTCATAGTTATGTTTTTTTAAATATTTATTATTGTAACAGAGGACACACTGTGCTCAGAAATCACTCCTGGTGGCACTTGGGGAGACAATGCAATGCTAGGGAGCAAGTGGAGTTGTTCACGATCAAGGCAAGTGCTTTCCCTGCTGTGTTATTTCTCTTTTCCCATTGTAATGATTTATTATAATGAGGGGGGAATTAAAATAATCAAAGACAGAAGCTTTGAAGGTTAGTTGGGTAAGTTTAATACATGAGCTTATAGTTGCTTCTTTTGGGAATCTGTGCAGAGAGCACTTACTTATCACAGATAAAGCAACGAATGAAACATCGTGGTAACTAGGGTATCTCAACAGATCCATCCATGAGCATAGGGTCAGTCATGTAGGGAAAGGGTGCCCATATGACTGACATAGGCTATTCAGTCTGTAGGCCTTCTAGAATTCAAATGATACTGTGTTGCACAAGACATTTCTTCTTTTCCAATCAGTCACATTTTTAATAGGAACTATCTGACATAGCACAAGTCTTCAGAAGAAGTCTTGCCAGGTAGATCTAAGGGCTTAAATTTATATTCTAGGAGTCAGGTGAGGGCATACCTTTATTTGAAAAATATGGGGTTTCAGTGTCACAGACCTGAGTCAACCCCTTCCTGAACATAAGAATTGAATTAGATCCATGTGACTGTCACATAGGCTTAAGAGAGGACCACTGGCAGAACTTTAGAGCATACAAATTTCCTTGGGATAGCAGAGAAACTGGGGCTTATAATACAATATTTACAGAGTTCAAAGACAGCCATTGAGCAGTACTGTTTCAGAACACAAAGGAGCATGAGATACCAAAGCAACCATAGCACATATGACAAAGAGTTCTGGTAAGAAAATGACTTGGAAACAGGCTCTACTGAATGAGTAGAAATTAGAGAGTGAGTGTCATTTTTCACAGTTGTCTCCATGGGAGCGATTAGGACTGGTCTGTCAGGCTAGAAATCAGGAGTTAGAAGAAAGGAACAAGGACAAGTATTTTGAGCTACTTATGCAGGATTCTGAAGGGAATAAGAGTGATAAGGTGGCAGTTGGAGAAATAGAGTAGGTTATGAAATATATTTATTTGACCATGGGAAACATGGGGAAGATTTGAATATGTTTAAAGATTGTGAGAAAGAATCTGACAATAAAAGTGAGTGTGATAAAAGGACTTAAAAATAGAGAAGTAAAGACAAATATTGTGTGGAGAGTGAGAAGAGTCACTAAGGGAAAAGAAGAGGGGATTGACTGCCAGGTATAGTCAGGGAATGTCATATTCCACCATAAAATGGAACTTGAAGTTTAAATGTCATAAAGTATATAGGGACAAGGAAGAGAGAAGAAAATAAGTCAGCTATGGTAAGGAACTGTGGACAATTGGACAATTTCCCACAACAGTCCTTATGCATAGTGTCCTTTCTTTGGCCAAAGGGCCTGTCATTGTCACTGTCACTGGCATCCTGTTGTTCATAGATTTGCTCGAGTTGGCACCAGTAACGTGTCCATTGTGAAACATGCTGTTACTGTTTTTGGCATATTGAATACACCATGGATAGCTTGCCAGGCTCTGTCATCTGGGCAAGATACTCTCTAGCTTGCTGGGCTGTCTGAGAGGGGCGAAGAAATTGAAGCTGGGTTGGCCACATGCAAGGCAAACACCCTACCGATGTGCTATCGCTCCAGCCCAAAGGGCCTGTAGGAACTTTAAAATTACACCTAATTTAAGTATATTATCTAAATTGAAGACTGAAGAGATATCAGAAAATGTTAAGTACTTAATATGACTTCTCCAATAGCCACTGTGATTAAGGGTCTCCACTGCCTCCCAGAGTCTGTGTAACTCATGTTCCTTAGATAATGCCCCTCTGGTGGTTAAACCTCCAAGGATATCTTAGCCTGGAGTCCAACCAAAGGTGCTAATAAAGGCATTTTCTCCTGGTGCTGTTGATCTGACTGCTCCACTCTAGGCCTGCTGGTCTGCAATGCTTTGACCTCCTCTTGTGACTGTCACCTTGATGTATACCACAAACTTCCAGGACCTTAGCAGTAAATATTTGAACTTTTCACAGTTGCTATTGTTAAACCAACTCAACATCAGAGCATCCTGTGCTCCATTTAAGAAATATTGATTTTGAACATCCATAATGGGAAAAGAGAACCCAATTTGGAAGTTCTGTGTTGTGACCTTCAAAAGCCTACAGCGTGACTCAGATTGGTAGTAGGTCAAGTTCAGTGAAGTTCAGGGGATAGTAAACTAATAAAGGCAAAGAGTTTCAATGTGGGTCTGGAGTGGTAACACAGTGGGTAGGGCATTTGCCTTGCACGTGGCTGACACAGGTTCAATTCCCAGCATGCCATATGGTCCCCTAAGCACGGCCAGGAATAATTCCTGAGTGCAGAAGCAGGAGTAACCCATATATATATATATGTATATATATATGGGTTATATATATGTATATACATACATATATATATATATATATATATATATATATCTCTCGCTGGGTGTGACCCAAAAAGCAAAAAAAAAGAGTTTAGATGTGTAATTTGTAGTGTTCTCTTCTTCAACAGAATTCAATACCTTTTCTAATGAAAAAGAGGTGTTGGATAGGAATCTTACTATAGGTTGAAATCTGAAAGCAGTTGTATCTTCTTTCATGTATAGTGTAGCAGTGAGGAAAACTCATCAATATCAAAAGGCTAAGAAACTGGTTTAGGTGCCATGTAAATATGAAGTGATCAACTTTGTGTATAGATCAGTGGAACTGGGTTTACTTGCATGGTTCTGTCATCATACTATCAATCTCTATGATTATGGGAATACTGGCCATTTATAACTATGAAACACTAAGTTACCATTTTTGTCCTCTCCCCATTTCCCTGACAGCAAGCTTGGTATTATTAGTCTCTGTAAATTTGAATATTCAAGGAGTATCATAGAAGTGGAATTATAAAGTTTTTATTTCTTTTGGCCTGGATTTTTTTTATTTTCCATATTATTCTCAGGTTCATCCACATTGTAGCATGTGTCAGAATGCTACACCACTGATCTGTCTCTCTCCTTCTCTCTCTCTATATATATGTATATATACACATATATACATATAATATATATCCACATTTTGTTTACCATTCATTCACCAATGGACACTTTGGTTGCTTTCATCTATTGGCTCTTGTGGACAATACTGCAGTGAACACAGTTGTACATATATCCATTGACATATAATAGTCCCATTTTCATTTCCTAATCATAGAGGTGGGGTTGCTGGAGATGATAATTATATATTTAAGTATTTGAAAAACCACCAAACTTTTTTGTGGATGCTATATATTTTGCTTTCCCATCAATTATGAGCTAATTCTCTGGCTACTCTCCTTTTGGTGGTAAATATTTCAGGCTTTACCTCATGAAATTATGATGTAAAGGAAAGGCATCATAGTCTCAAAGTCTTGTTGAGTGTTCTGAACATGAGATAGTTTCTGCCTGGGCTACATATGCCAGATGACTAGTGCTGTAGAGGTGAACTGGTGGGCTTCAGAAATCCAGTGTACCCTACATTTGGCATGCTGTAGTGTGGTCAACTTGCTCATAAGTATGCATGCTGCATGAAACTTTGAGTTAGTGGACAACTTATATGTCCACTTATGTTAGTGGGTAACTAATATAAGCGATTGAGCCTTAGTTATTTCAGGAAAAAGACATTTTTATGCCCCTATGTGTTGTGTGGCTATTTTTCTAAAATATGAATTAAAAAAAAACCTTTCCAAAAATTATTTTTTGTCTTCTTGATTAACCAAAACAGATATTTCTCTGACATTTGGAGCAGTGGCCCAGTGATGAAGGGTTGTTATGAAAAAAGGCTGACTTATTTTTAACACATGGTTTTCTTTTATTAATTTTACAATGGAGGGGGAACTTTTGCCAAATGTCAGGACTTTTCTTCACAGTTTGTCATCTACAATGGGAAAAGACATTTTGGACCATTCCTCTGGTCTCAGAAATAAAAAATAACTACCAAGAAGCTAGCTATGTCCTTGGAAGGCTCTTTGTTTACGGCTGATGGTCGGCAACCTCCAGCCTCCAAGCAAAGGAGAAACAACCATTTGTGAGAAACTTGGTCTGGGTAGTGAGGGACCCGTTTTCACAGTCTCTGCATCACTTAAGATTACATTAGGAAAGAAACTACACATGCAGGTTGCTGTTCTACACTGAAACAAAGATCAAAAGGGAAATATTTTAGGGAATAAATATCCTCACTCGCTCTTGAAGAAGCAAAATGTCACCTGCTTCCAGCTAAACTTCGAACCCAATTTAAAGGTTTCATTGTTAACCAGTTCTGCGAACATGAATTATCTCCTGAAAGTCACAGCAGCCCCTTCTCCCAGCCTTGACAAGGAAAACATGCAGCCTAAATATAAAAGAAAGGGTAGATCCCACTTCAAGTGCTCAGCTGCTCTGGGGACTGGTTGTCAGTGTGGTGACTTTCTGTTTCAGAGGCCTGGGGGAATCAGTAAGTAGGGATGCTTATACATTGTAAGTTCCTTTCTCCCTTCACTGTCTTCACCCAGAGCTCAGCCAGTAGAGCTCCTCAATGTCTTTTTCCCAAAAGTACACTCCTTTCCTTTCCCTTGAGAAAGAAGTCCCTCTGGGTCTTAAGACACAAGACTCTCTCTCATCAGCAATTTTTCTTGTCTATATAAAGGCATTTATATAAATGGCATTTATATAGAGTCACTGATATAAAGCAGCACACATGTGTTTGGTTTTTACATACTTGCTTGTATTCTATGATATACATTCTCTGTCCCTCTTGAAGAGCCTGGAAAGCTCCTCATGGCATATTCGGTATGCCAAATACAGTAAAAATAAGAGGTCTCATTCCCTTGACCCTGAGAGAGCCTCCAATTGTTGGGAAAGATGAGTAAGGAGAGGTTGCTAAAATTTCAGGGCTGGCAGAATCTGGAAAAAACCCAAATGCCCCAGAACGGATGACTGGTTGAGGAAACTTTGGTACATCTATACAATGGAATACTATGCAGCTGTTAGAAAAAAGGAGGTCAAGAATTTTGTAGTCAAGTGGATGGGCATGAAAAGTTTCATGCTGAGTGAAATGAGTCAGAAAGAGAGAGACAGACATAGAAAGATTGCACTCATCTATGGTATATAGAATAACAGAGTGGGAGACTAACACCCAAGAACTGTAGAAATAAGTACCAGGAGGTTGACTCCATGGCTTCGAGGCTGGCCTCACGTTCCGGGGAAAGGTCAACTCAGAGAAGCGATCACCAACTACATTGTAGTCGAAGGCCATGTGGGGGAAGGGAGTTGCGGGCTGAATGAGGGCTAGAGACTGAGCACAGCGGCCACTCAACACCTTTATTGCAAACCACAACAGCTAATTAGAGAGAGAAAACAGAAGGGAATGCCTTGCCACAGTGGCAGGGTGGGGTGGGGGGGAGATGGGATTGGGGAGGGTGGGAGGGACACTGGGTTTACGGGTGGTGGAGAATGGGCACTGGTGAAGGGATGGGTTCCCAAACTTTGTATGAGGGAAGTATAAGCACAAAAGTGTATAAATCTGTAACTGTACCCTCACGGTGATTCTCTAATTAAAAATAAATAAATTTAAAAAAAAATTTCACATGTAAGAATAAAAAAAAAAAATAAAATCTCAGGGCTGGGATGAATGAAGATGTTACTTGTGCCTGCCTGAGCAAATCGATGAACAATGGGATGACAGCGATATAGTGATAAAGGCATTTGCAAAGTTAAAAGAGTCTGAGTAAATCCAGGGCAGAAAATATAGCGAGAAAGCCCTGCTGTATGTTTCCTTTGGTTCCATATTCCCAGAATTCCCAACTGTTAGCTCAAATAGTGGTTGAGCAGCGGCAGGTTCTGGGGGGAAAGCACAACCCAAAACTTCAGGGAAGCTCGATACAGGAATCCTACTAGAACTGACATGAGAAATAAAGCTCTTGGGGCCTCCTTACTCTAGCTCTAAGGCCATGAAAGGAGACCTAGATTCTGTGGGTGGTGTGCAGAGGTAATAGGATGCTTTGACCTTCAAGCCACTGGTCCAGCAGCCTTGGCTTTGTGTGGCTCCAGGCAGGCGGGACTTGCTTCACCAGGACCTCCCAGAGCAGCAGAGAAAGACCCTCAGTCTCTTTTCCCACCCTCTGAATAAGAGGACTTCAGCTTCCCTGGGTGTTTCAGACTCTTCTTGTTTCAGCAGGAGGATCCTGCTCGTTTGATCTAAATCTGGTCTCCTGCTGGAGAGACCAAACAATCTAAGTCAAAACAGTATTAACAGGAAACCTGTCTCTTACAGCCAAGAATGCAACCAAAATAGCTCCAAGTCTAGTTCATAAGGCAGCTCTATCTAGGGGAGGCCTTTACCTGAGAAAAACAATAAATGGACTCTGCCCCGAAATATTCTGTCTTGAAGAACCTTGTTGAGTATGCTGTTCTTCTCATTACTCCACATTGGATTTCCATGTTCCCTTTGTCACAGCTGGTAGAGGAGCTGTTGGTATTCAGCTGCTGGATCACCTGGTACATAAGGTCTAAGTCGCAGATACACCTGAGTAGAGAGATCTGGAAACTCCAACTCCCATTGACTGACCCATTAGATTAGTTGCACACGCAGAAGTCTTTTCATTAAGGACACTGACCAGGTATTTTTGTTTAGTGAAGGAAGAGAATTTCATAAAGAAAAAAAAATACCATCAGCACCCAGAAAGGCACTTTATTCTTTTATTCTACTGTGAAATATTTATGAGCTCAAAACATCACCAGGAAAGGAAATAAGCCCATAATAATTTCTTGTTCATTTTTGGGAGAGGTGTGTTCTCCAGTATTGCTCGGGGGTGGAGTGTGGGGTCTGTGGGCCATTCCTAAGTGTACTTGGTCAACAGGTTCAATAGCAGGGTGGGCAATGCAATGCTACCCAGTTCCAGAGGTGCTGGGAACCATGGGGAAACATCTGGTGGTGCTCAGGACATTTTTAATCTTAGTCTTAAAAGAAATGTCTGGGGATACTAGTGAAAGGAAGTTGATGTTGGTGGTGGGACTAGTGCAACTTCATGAATAGTCATGAGCTCCGAACTCCTGAACTATTATTTCCAGCTCATAATCTTATAATAAAGAATGCTCTGTGGAATTCACGTATACAATTTTCTCACTCTTAAATATTTATGCAACTCTCCTACTTTATCTGTAAGCATCCTGCTTTTCTCTCTTATGCAGTTGAGTTGTTATGGCCCTCTTCTGAGATGTTTTCACTACTTATTAGCAAATACATAATTTTTAACATTGTTACTTATGCAAGGGCTCCAAAGTGCAATGTGTTTACTTTAGTCTGTTTTTAATATGATACTATATCACAGAAAAACTTCTCTATATACAGAAAAGACTTCATCCTTTAAAAATGTTGTATGGGGCTGAAGAGATAGTATAGCAAGGTGTTTGGCCTTGTATGCAGCTGATCCAATCCAGGTTCAGTCCACAGTAACACAAGTCACTTGAGTACCTCTAGGAGTGACCCTTGAGCACAGTCGAGGCTGAAAAACCAAACATACAAAAAGTTGTATATTTTACTTATGATTTGGTTGTACCATAATACATCAGGTCCCCTACTGTGAACATTTCATGCATTTTAAGACCTTTGATGTTAAGTACAAATAATGATACCGAGTAGATGACATTTATTTAGGAAACAGAAGAATTTCTGTTACTTAAAAACCAAGAAGCAGGGTCCTGGAAGGCAGCTGGGGTGGCCCAAATAGCCACCCAGCACCACCTCCTCAAGTTTGGCCCATTTCTCAGGAGTGTTCTTCGAGCTCCCTGAGCACTGCTCGATTGGTCTTCCCCATCCAGTAAAATAAGCAGGTTTCCACGGTGTCCCTGGTCAACATTCCTCATAAACACTTGGAAGACAGAGACTGTACAGTGCAGTAGATTTATGCAAAAGCACATCATATTTCAAGAGCATTTCAATTTTGTTTTGTTAATTTTTGCACCGGACTGGAGCGATAGCACAGTGGGTAGGGTGTTTGCCTTGCATGCCGCCGACCCGGGTTTTATTCCTCCATCCCTCTCGGAGAGCCCAGTAAGGTACCAAGAGTATCCCGCCCACATGGCAGAGCCTGGCAAATTCCTTGTGGCGTATTCAATATGCCAAAAACAGTAACAACAAGTCTTGCAATGGAGATGTTACTGGGGTCAATGAGCAATGGGATGACAGTGTTACAGTGCTACAGTGCTTGATGTTAAGTGTTATAAGAGCATCACTCAGTGACAGGTTTCCATTTGCGGGTAGTTATTGCCAGGTAACTAGTGTTAATCTGCACTATTCCATGAAATGAGGATGTTTATTTCTTGGGAAATGGTTTTATGGACCACAATTTTATATCATGATATTTGAATTTTTCAAATGTCATATGTGGAAATTATCACTATGTAATAATTATGTAGTTAGTTTGAATTTCTTTAAAAATGTTTTTTATTAAGAAACTAATTTATAGTTATTTATACTTGAGCTTTAGGCATGCTATTTCCAGCACCAATTTCACCAGCAGTGTCAACTTCCTTCCATTAGTATCCCCAGGCATATCATTTTAGACTAAGTTTGAAAATGTTCTTCCATATTTATTTTTTGTTTATTTGAACATTCCATACTAAATGCTTACTTTCCTTGCTGTTATTCATCTTTTCCCTTTTTGAGAACATTGGTTTAATATTTTGACCATTACTCTTTTATCTTTCTCTGTCCACCAAGAGGGAAACCAAAGAGCTACTCACAATAGAGATTTCAGTTCTTTCTTCCTCCTTCCCTCTCACCCTTCCTTCCTTCCTTCCTTCCTTCCTTCCTTCCTTCCTTCCTTCCTTCCTTCCTTCCTTCCTTCCTTCCTTCCTTCCTTCCTTCCTTCCTTCCTTCCTTCCTTCCTTCCTTCCTCCCTCCCTCCCTCCCTTCTCTCACCTTTCCCTCCCTCCCTCCCTCCCTCCCTCCCTCCCTCCTTCCCTCCTCCCTCCCTCTTCTTTATATCTTTATCTCTTTTATTCTTTCTTTGTTCCCTACTTCCTTTTTTTGTTCCTTCCCTCTTCCCTTCCTCTTTCTTTCTTTCTTTCTTTCTTTCTTTCTTTCTTTCTTTCTTTCTTTCTTTCTTTCTTTCTTTCTTTCTTTCTTTCTTTCTTTCTTTCTTTCTTTCTTTCTTTCTTTCTTTCTTTCTTTCTTTCTTTCTTTCTTTCTTTCTTTCTTTCTTTCTTTCTTTCTTTCTTTCACATTTCTTTTCTTTTCCCTGTCTCACACACTGCTTCATGCAACTATAGCTTTGCCACATGATTTCTATTCAACCTGGTTTCTGATGTTCCATTACAGTGACAAACCCAGATCCAGGTGACTCCTGCCACTGCCCATCACCCAACTCATTTGGAAGCAAACAATAGATAGCAGATCTGCACCTCAGTTCGTGCCCATTCATTGTCATCCTGTTGCTCATCGATTGGTTTGAGCGGGCACCAGTAACGTCTCTCATTGTGAGACTTATTATTACTGTTTTTGGCATATCCAATATGCCACAGGTAGCTTGCCAGGCTCTGCCAAGTGGGCGCGATACTCTCGGTAGCTTGCCAGGCTCTCCGAGAAGGGAGGAGGAATCGAACACGGGTTGGCCACATGAAAGGCGAACGCCTTACCACTGTGCTATTGCTCCAGCTGTGCCCATTCCCCCATGAGAATTGTTTCTCTAGATTTTTATTTTTAAGGAACTACAGCTGCAAATACTCTATATAAATTCTTTGTGCTTGGAGTTAAATGCCTCTTTATTGTATGCTTCATGACTTCAGAATTTTCCTAAATCTTTCAAGGATTAAATTTAAAGTTGTGCTTTTTATTTGCCTTTTGTTTTTGTGTGATTTATTAGAAGAAAAAGTGCTGACTATTCATTTCTTTATATGCACACTATCCCTATAATTTTACTTGTTATATCTCTAGTTTATGACTAGATTGAAGCTCTATGAGCAATTATTATAACCTAATATTGATATTTGATATTGCTCCTCACAGGTAATAACTAACAGTTATTTTTCTCTATAAGTACATGTAATCTTTTTACTATGTCTGAATCCATATATTCAAAATCAAAATACCACTATAATAAAGTGAGAGCAATAGGTAAACAGTGAACATATACATGCATACATACATCTGCTATAAGTAAGTATATATGGAATTAGTCACAACATAGAGAACAACAAGGCATACAAAGCTACCCTAAACCCAAACCTAGGGGATCTTGAAGACACTTCTCTTCAGACATTATTAAATAACTAGTGTGTTGTATTATTTGCTAGACAGAAACATTATTTTTTATCACAAATGGGAAATAAATTTTAAGAATTCAATTTAACAGTATTTGTGATTCTTTTGAATATATTTAGTCATTGACACTTTGCTGTCAGCTAGGATAGAGAGCAATGATGCAAATGAGCATGAAAGATAAGGGTCACAGTCAGCAATTATATGTCACTTAGCATGTGATGGACTGCCTACACAGTATTTTGTTCTTATTAGCTTGTTTAATTATCACAACAAATGATAAAAACACTTACTGCTTTGATTCTATGGATAAGGAAATTATAGAAAGGTTTGGAAATTTTTCAGGGAGTACTCCTCATTAAGTGGTGGAAATGGAAATAGATTTGAGTGGAGGTCATCCAGTGGTTTGATTCTGTGAGAGAGGGATAGGAAGAGAAAGACAGAGACTTAGATAAATATATATCTATATACATATATGGAGAAATATATTTATGTTTATTTACTGCAATTAATCTGTTTATGATGTTATGAGACAACTTGTTGAATCAGAAAGTTGATATTATGATAAACTCATCAACCAACAACTAGTTTTGAGATTGGTCCTAACTCTTCAGTGTGTCATGGGTGATTTGATACTGACTCACAGCTGGGCTTAAGAATATTAATTTTCTTTATTTTGAGAACTTTATCTTTTATTTCCCCTTTTTCCTGACATGTCTTTATATGGAATTCCCTGGGAGAATTCACAATGAATGGAATTTGAAGGCTGCTATTAATAATTTTTATCATACTATGAGGATTATTCATATGTTAATGAATTATAGATATCCCTTTCTAAATAAAAGCCTCCAGTGTGTAATTATTGCAGACTATCTGAGTGACTGAATGAATATTCTGTTATAGTGTATTGTGTCTCTTTTATAGCTAGCCTTTTTCTTCACAGAGCCTATGAATCTAACCTGACAAATATTTATAACACATACATTATAGCTTTTTAATATACTTGTTACTTCTTATAATTTTGTTCTAAATTGCTTTAAGTATTTTCTTAAAAAAAAAAACCTTTGGAAAAAGGCTAAATTTCAAAAGGCTAACAAAGTAACAGCGACTAAATTTCTAATATGATAGATACTACAGATTGATTAATTCATTTTCAAATCTTCAGGTAATACCTAGTTTTATATGTACAACACCAAATACCTAATTATAGGACCACAGATGTGCATGCAACATAGCAGAGTAACATTTGGAGTTCGAATTAGAGGCAAACTACAGCAATATTATCAAATATCTTTTTCCAGGCCACAATATTAAGTTAGAAACTAACTATAAAAAGGAAGGCAGGAAAAGCTCTTAGATCTGGAAACTTAAAACATACCTTTAAACAACCATTGAGTCAAAGAGAAACTAAAATAAATGAAAGATTCTTCAAAATCAGAAACATAAGCAAAAATGGCAAAAAATAAGAATGAACCCACACAAAATTTCAGAAAACATGGGAAAAAAGCAGCATAAGGGGGAAGTTTATAGTAATATAGACCTATAGAAGAAAGCAGGAAAAGATTCAGATAACAATTTAACTTCATAGCTTGAGAAATTAGATCAAGTATAATGGAATCTAAAAATAATAAGGAAACAATAAAAATCATAGCATAAATCAATAACATAGAATCAAGAAAATGGTTCACAGAGAAGTGAAACTAAGAAATGGATTTTCCAAAGAATAAATGGCCAATACCATTTGTCAGACTCACAAGAAAAAATGAGAGAAAATCCATATTAACTGAATCAGAAGGTAAAAAAGAAAAATTTCATTTAGGCAGTTATTTGCAATTATACTATAAGAGTTTCAGGCACACAATGCTCAAACTTCAAGTATACCACAATGTCAGTGTCTCTACACCTATGACCCAAAGTTTGCTTGACCTCCATTCTGACTTCTTTTCAAAGTCTTGTGACTGGGGGCTGGAGCACAGAGGGTAGGTCATTTGCCTTGCACGTGGCTGACCCGGGTTCAATTCCCAGCATCTCATATGGTCTCCTGAGCACTGCCAGGAGTAATTCCTAAGTGCACAGTCAGGAGTAACCCCTGTGCATTGCCAGGTGTGACCCAAAAAGTTAAAAAAAAAAGAAAAAAAACCTCTTGGGGTCATTTTATTTTGAGTTTTCGTCCGTACTTGGCAATGCTTAGGGCTTACTCCTAGTTTTATCCTGAGAAATCACTTCTGTTGGCTTGGGAGATCATATAAGGTACCAGGGATTAATCCCATGCTTACCCCATACAAGGCAAGTGCCCTTTCTGCTATACTATCTCTCAGACCCTTAAAGTTTCAGCTTTTGAGTCTGTCATCCATCTTGAGTTAACTTTTGCTTAAGACACCAGGAATATGCCAGTTACTTTTAAAAACATTTTTTATTTTTTTTTATTTAAAAAAAATTTTTTATTTTGTGGACTGGTGTGATAGCACAGTGGGTAGGGCATTTGCCTTGCACATGGCCAACCTGGGCTCGATTCCTCTGTCCCTCTCTGAGAGCCTCGAAAGCTACCGAGAGTCTCCGCCTGCATGGCAGAGCCTAGCAAGCTACCCGTGGCATATTGGATATGCCAAAAACGGTAATAACAAGTCTCACAATGGAGATGTTACTGGTGCTTGCAATTGGATGACAGTGATAAAATGATTTTTTGCATAAAACTGTTTCACCCCTTTTGCTAAAACCATTTTTTTTAAATTGTTTTATCTTTGCACTTTGGTTAAAAATCAACCGTTCATACATAAAAAGCTCAATTTTTGATCTATCTATTTTGTTCCATTGTCTTGATTAGTATTAATTTATAATGACCTGTGAATCAGGCCTTTTGATTTCAAAGTTGCTATATTCGTTTTTTTCTTTGTAGCTCCATATGAATTTTACAACCATCTTGACAATTTCCATAAAAAATTTAAAGGCATTGTAAATGAAAGGCATTCTCAACTAAAAATAGAAAAATGGCAAAAATTATACAATGTTATGGGAAAGAAAAAATATGTTTATTTACTATTTACATGTAGATTAATTTGTAAATGGTTAGCAATTTACTCTTATTGAATTCTTTTATTCATGAACCTCTTCTATATATACATCTGTATACATGCTAATGCATCTTCTTAAATCTCCATTAGCAAAGTTTTAGAATTTTTAGTATATTGATTTCACATGTTATTCTCATGCAGCCCTAAATATTTCATATATCCTTTACTATCATTGCTTTGTATTTGAATTTGAAGTCCTTATTTTTCTTTGCTAGCTGTAGAAACGTGATTATTTAAAAATTATTGATGCCTTATTCTGCATTTCTGCATACTTGTAAAAATACTAGTTCCAGGAATTATTTTTTTGGTAGATCCATATGTTAATATCTTCTATGAATAAAGGCCAATCTTCCTTTAAAGCATTTGAGGCATTTTTCTTTCTCTCTCTCTATCTCTGCTTTGTTATACCAGATAGAATTTCTCATAAAAAGTTGTATAGAAATGATGAAAAGCAACATCCTTGACTTGTTCTCATTCTATTTTTTGGAGTGGGGGAAGGAAGGTAAGTGGGTCACACCTGGTGATGCTCAGATACTACTCCTGGCTCTGAATTCAGGAATTAATCCTGCTGTTGCTCCAGGGACCGTAATTGATGCCTGTGGTTGAACCTAGCTCAGTGCATTTGAAGCAAACGTCCTATCTGCGGCTCCAGCCCCTGGTCCCGGTCCTGATGGGATGTTGATATTGACATTGGAGTTGATCAATATTTTCCTACATTTAGTAAATGCATAAAATTTCTTGCAGATAAAAATTTCTCTAAATTATAGTGCATAAGTTCTTTTGGACTGACAATAATTTTAGCCTTGTTGAACAAATTGAGAAATTGTTATTTTTGTTAAATTATATGGAAAATTGTGTATATTTGATATTTTATCTTCAAATGTTTGATAAAACATACTGGTGATAGATAGTACCAGCCTGATGAACCTGTAGTTTTATCTGTGAAAATATTTCTAATAATTAAATTTCTTTGCTTTCTTCATATTGTTAATTTTGTGTTTGGTTCTCACCAGGCAATGATCATGCCAGTGTGTGGTAATGGGTATTGAAATCTGGCCTCCAGCAAGCAAAGCATATGCACTAACCCTATGAAAATTTCTATAGCTACAAATTAAATTTCTTCATAGCAGTTTTTCAAGGTATATGTTTTATTTTTAAGCAATTTTTCTTTTCAATCACTGTGAATTACAGAGTTGCAGTTGCTCATGATTAAATTGCAGGCATACAGTTTCCAATACCAATCTCTTCAGTGATGCTCGCTTCCCTCCACCAGTGTCCTGTTTCCCTCCTGTCCCCCAGTCAGCCTCCAGAGAGGACATTGTCTCCCTCCACTATTGCCCTTGAATTCCCTTCTCTAATTTATTCAGCCTTTGAGGAAGTCACTATTGTCTTTTGGATTTAGTAATTTAAATTAAACTAATACTTTAACCTTCTTACAACACAGCAATCCCACTCCCCAAAATACACCTCAAGCTATATATTTTCTTAGCATCATTTCTGCGGTATGTATCTTTCCAGTAAATTGCATTTTACTTAAGCTTTTAAATTTGGGGATTAAGTGTTTTATATGTATTTGGCATATAAATACATATGAAACATTTAATCCCCCAATTAGATGTTTAAATTAAAATTAAATTTAATTCATATGCTAAGTACAATAACAATGATGGGTCTCATTCCCCTGATCCTGTAGAGCCTGTAATGCAGCACTATTGGAAAGGACGAGTAAAGAGAGGCTGCTAAAATCTCAGGGCTAGGATGAATGGAGACGTTACTGGGCCCACTTGAGCAGATCGATGAGCAACAGGATGACAGTGATACAGTGAAATGTTTCATAATATCCCATATTTCTTTAGTACAGTAAACTCTATAATGATATTACTTCTCTCATTCTTAATTTTGAGGGTTTTTTTTTTATTTTGGTCTCTTATTTTGTTTATTAGTCATTTACATAAGAGTCCAAAACTTTGGGTGCTGGAGAGATAGTACAGCCTGTAAAGTGCTTGCGCCATCCCCCTCCACAAAAGTCCATCACTTTCATGTCTCACCCCAAGACCTTTGGTTTCATTGTTCTTAATTTTTTTTAAATTTATTGCATTTTTGAGGTTTTTATACTATTTTTTTTCTCAAGGTCTAATCCTTTGTCTTATAATTCTGAGTATGTCAATTTCTCCTTAGTTATTTAACATTCTTATCAGTTTACTTAAGTTTGTTTGTTTTAGATATATCTTATCTTCCCTTTATTTTCTCAGTTATTTACTCTTTACATGATATATTTTACAGTGTTTTTTTTTTTAATTAGCTGTGATCATTTGGACAATAGTAGTGAGTTACTGTATTAGTCAACTAGTCTCCATCATTGTACTGACTTCTTTTCTTTAAAGATGTTCTTAGGACATTCAGTTTACTTGGAATCATTTTCTAGTTCCAACCATATCTTCGTGAAAAGACAACCATTCCAAATTTTATAGTCTCTAACACGTGTAGTTCTTGGCATGAGAATGCAGGGATGTAATTTTGTTGCCAGGTCTGGTGTAAAGGACAAGAAAAGGAAATAGACCTTTGGAAGCTACTTTTTAGAACATCTGCAGGAATTATGTAGGTGACATTTCTCCCCAATCTCTGTTCTGTATCACTTTTATTTCAAACATTCCCTTTTGGGTAGGATAACTTTTTTGAATTCCTTCATCTCTACATCAAGCTCACTAAGGGGCTACTTGGATTACACCCACAGGCTTCAGAGCCCAGAAAACCCGAGATACTCATAAATGAAATAATTGTCCAAGCTGCAACATCAAAAAAAAAAAGCCAGTCTAATGAAAATGTGGTAAGATTGTATAACTTGGATGATCTTTGACTATAGTTTAGGGTGTTAATTTACAAAATGTGGATTATTGAGGAGTATTCTATCTTCTCATCATATCCATAGAAAAGAACTACTTGTATTGTCATACTGATCTCAGTAATTCTTTTTCTGTTCTATGTGGATCTAGAGAAGATATTGTTCTTGGTAGAACAATTTTATCTTTTAATTTTTTGAGCCCAATAACTGCATGTCCTTTAAACCCTACTTCCCCCAATCCCTCTGAATTTATGAATTGCTTGCTAACCAGTCCATTATTTAACACCATGACTTTCAGGGTTTCCACAAGTTTTTTTTTAAGTATATCTGAGAGACGTTCATTTTATTATTTATTTATTTAATTTTAAAATTTTATTGAATCACCGTGAGATAGTTACAAGCTTTCATGTTTGGGTTACAATCACATAATGATCAAACACCCATCCCTCCACTAGTGCACATTCACCACCACCAATATCCATGATATATCTCGACTTTCCCACCTCCCCCTGCTTCCATGGCAGACAATATTCCCCATACTCTTTCCCTACTTTTAGGCATTATGGCTTGCAGCACAGACACTGAGAGGTCATCATGTTTGGTCCATTACCTACTTTCGGCACACATCCCCCATCCCGACTGACTCCTCCAGCCATCATTTTCTTAGTGATACCTTCTCTTTCCATCTGCCTTCTCCCCTGCACTCATGAAGCAGGCTTCCAGCTATGGGGCAATCCTCCTGGCCCTTGTATCTACTGTCACCACAAGATTCTTTATGTGGGGCCAGTTTGCAAGAATAGAAATTTTTCTATAGGTGCTCTTAGAGCTTGAAACACAGTGAACCTTAGGAATTTAATAGCAGATTAATTTTTCCTGCATAGATTATTTAAAATGCTTTTCTTGATCTAAACACATGGGAGATTGTGTGAAAATTAAGGTTTCCCACAGATTCAAAGTGGTTTCCTGAAAAATGCAATCCTATCAACCCTATCCAAGAACTAATTTTATTTTGTTTGCATCAGTGTGCATATTTTATGTGTGTGATTATAGAAACTCTCATATTTTGGTCTGATTTATAGCTAAGAGATGTGGAGTTTTGAAAAACTTCTCTACATCACTGATCATCAGGGAGATGCAGAACAAAACAATCATGAGATACCACCTCATACCACAGAGATTGGCACACATTCAAAAGAACAAAAGCAACCACTGTTGTCGAGAGGGAACAACATGTGGGGAGAAAGGGACCCTTCTACATTGCTGGTGGGAATGCCAACTGGTTCAGGCCTTTTGGAAAACAATATGGATGCTTCTCAAAAAATTAGAAATTGAGCTCCCATTTGACTCAGCAATACCACTGCTGGGAATATATCCTGGAGAAGCAAAAAAGTATAGTTGAAATGACATCTGCACTTATGTGTTCATTGCAGCACTGTTTGCAATAGCCAGAATCTGGAAAAAACCCAAGTGCCCCAAAACAGATGACTGGTTAAAGAAACTTTGTTACATCTATACAATTGAATACTATGCAGCTGTTAGAAAAGATGAAGTCATGAACTTTGTATATAAGTGGATAAACATGGAAAGCATTGTGCTAAGTGAAATGAGTCAGAAAGAGAAAGACAGACATAGAAAGATTGCACTTATCTGTGGAATATAAAATAACAGAGTAGGAGACTAACACGCAAGAATAGTAGAAATAAGTACAATGGTTGGCTCCATGGCTTGGAAGCTGGCCTCACATGCTGGGGGGAAAGGAAGCTCAGATAGAGAAGGGAACACCAAGTAAAATGTGGATGGAGATCTTGCTCGGAAGGGAGATGCATGCTGAAAGTAGACTAGAGACTGAACACGATGGCCACTAAATACCCCTATTGCAAACCACAACACCCCAAAGGAGAAAGAGAACAAAAGGGAATGCCCTGCCACAGAGCGGGGTGGGGTGGGGGGATGGGAGGGATACTGGGCTCATTAGTGGTGGAGAATGGACACTGGTGGAGGGATGGGTTCTCGAATATTGTATGAGGGAAACATAAGCATGAAAATGTGTAAATCTGTCACTGTAACCTCACGATGATTCACTAATTAAAAAATAATTTAATCAATTAAAAAAGAATGGAAAAGGAACAAAAATAAACTAATTAATTTCAGGATTGCAATGGTTCCTGAGTTTTGAAATCACAATTCTCCAAATAAATTTTTGTTCTTTTTCCTCAATCTTTGTGGAGGAAGATATCTTGGTAATATTGGGTGGGTAAAGAGTTTATTTTCTATCTTGAAGACAATTTGCTCACATACTAAGAACCTGCTCCTTCCAGATCTGATATCACTGTCACTGTCACTGTCATGCCATTTTTCATTGGTTTGCTCAAGCGGGCACCAGTAACGTCTTCATTGTGAGACTTGTTGTTACAGTTTTTGGCACATCAAATATGCCACTGGTAGCTCTCCAGGCTCTGCCATGTGGGCGAGATACTCTCGGTGGCTTGCTGAGCTCTCTGAGAGGGGCGGAGGAATCGAACCCGAGTTGGCTATGTGCAAGGTGAACGCCCTACTCACTGTGCTATTGCTCCAGCCGGCAGATCTGATATAGAGATTCATTATTTTTACAGTCTTGTCAAAGTGCATTTAATCTTCTTGGATAATCCTATTATAATATAATTTAAACCTGATTTTTTATGACAGGGTGGGGGAAAATGGAGGGTCAGAGAGAAGGTGGTTATTTGAGTGCAAGAGATATAATTGTGGGCAGGCAAGGCCAATGCTCCAGATGGTACATGGTCACAGATAGAAGTAGGGAACCTTTATTTCAGAGATTTGCTGCACATTCTGAATGAATTTAATTGTTATAACATCATCCTCACTAATTTACTTTCTAATGTGGTTTCTTGACTATGAGGGAGGCAGAGGGTGCTTTGGTATATGCAGATTACTTTTTTATTTTACCCATAGAAACTCCAGAAATTTATGGTAAATATATGCAGGAAATGTAGCTGCATATTCAAGGGATTTAAACACACAACTTTCATGTTCCTTTTACAATGAATAAGAAAGAGTAAATAACTGAGATTATGTATTTTCTGAAGAATTGCCTTTTCAAGTCTTTTAAATAATACTGAGGTACCTTTATAACTTGCTGTGGGAGAAATTCATCACTGATCAGGGAATAAAGCCAAATGGTTTACTTACTGTCAAGCTGTACTATCATAGGACTGGATGTGCACTGTAGACCTCACATCTCTGACAATTTTAACCAGATGACTTGAGGGACATTCAGGTGGCTATTTAACTTCTCAACTTTAAAATGTAATCAGATCATGAAATCTTATTGCAACTATTTAAAAAGCAAACATACTTTGGAGTTATTTTAAACCTTGTGAAGATGTGTATGGCTCAATACTGTTTTTAGAAAATATAGGTCTTAAACTTCTTATTCGGTACGATTCCAACTTCATTATTCATGTGTGTATTCATACTAAAATATTATGATGAATATTTTTAGATGATTTCAGGATAGGTACTTCCTAATATTTTTCAAATGTGGAAAATTTCCAGTAACTATCTATATAATGGAAAAAAGACACATTTAAATAGCATACAATTAAAAACTCTATTGTGGACATAGAATAACATTCATGGATACCTTAAAACTGAGTAATCTATTTCATCAGCATTTTCACCTATTTATTATTTTTAATTAATCAACTTTATTTTTAGAAGTTTAAGTTTACAAAAATAGATTCAGAACCCCCATTTGCCATCTCCTCAAGTTTGCCTCATCATATAGATATTTGATTAGTATAGTACATGTGTTAAAACTGATGTACCAATAGTTATTGGTACATATCCATATTATACCAATTCAATTATACCAAATATGTCAATATTATACCAACCCCAAATCCATATTTATATTCAGTAACAATTTTAAGAAGAAAATTTTTATACTGCAACTTTTCAGAGTGGATACTCACCAAGACTGCAAATCTCTGAACCATATAAGTCATTTTATACCTAAATTGTCATCCAACTCTACAGTATAGTAACTATTTGAAAATGCTAAAGTTGAGAAAACAGCAGACCTTACTAAAAATCACTAGTCTTGTTTGCAGCCAAAGCATGTGTCTTTGGTTGTCCAATTGTGAGAGGGGTTGTGAAGGTTGTTAGAGCCTGTATCCTGCAGCAGCCTGTGTGGACCTGTAGAAGAAGGAATCTGCTCTTGAGGGAACAGTAACTTTAATTGAAGCACAATTGTGTAGGTGGTGGGAATGGGAAGGAGAGCACAAAAGTTTCCCAAACTTGATTAGAGCCAGAATCTACATGGGCATTAAAAACAATAATCCTTTTGGCAACCTAATTAAACAGTGTTTCTCAGCAGTAGAATGAAGTGTAGAGGGGCATGTGCCTGGCTATTATCTGCCTGTGTCCCTGCAGCTCTTTCCAGACACCTGCCAGATGCTAATTAATCAAATCCCCCATGCTGCGATCCAGGTGGGGCATGGGAACAGAGGTCACTTCCCCAAGGACATTTGCAACAAGTCAGCATTCAATGCCCTTCCCACCAATCATTACACTTTCATTTTCTACCTCCCAAGGGATCAATCATTGTCACAGCCAGCTGATTCAGTCTCTAAATCTGTCTAGCCAGTTGTACAGACCACATTGACTGCTTGATTTTCAGCAATGTCACCTACAAGCATTTATTGAGCACCTAGTCGTGCACCCACTGAGCTAGACAATAGGAATTTAGTGGTGGCAAGAAAGACCAAGCCTTTTCCTAATGCCACTAACCTCTCATTGCTGACCATGGAGATCCCACATGACAGTGATCTTTGCTAATATTCAGGGGCTTAGCTCTCAGGGTTTGCTGATAGTGGAGCAAACCAAAATCAAATTCTAAATTTTCAAATTACCAAACATTCAATTTATCATCAATTTATTCTTTCTTTCTCTTTGGGTGGAGGCCAAACAAAAGACAGTATTGCTGATTGCTTATTTTCAATGGCAGTTATGTTTCACTAATGGAATGGGGCTAAATACCTTTCCAGGACCAACATCAAACTTGTGACACAAACACCCTTACTTTTCAAGATACAAAAAGTAAGAACCTATCTACAAAATAGCTTGGAAAACTTAACAAATAGAAATAAGGAGAAAAAGGTCTACCTCTACATGATTAAAAAGTATATTTTATATTTTCACAGACAGTGGTAAGAGTTTACTATGAAAAGGTGGAAAAAGAAAATAGGACCAAAGGTCTATATATGATATCTACTTATGGGAAAGATGAGTCATTACTTTTATCTTACTGTGAAACCACTATATTTTGTCCCATAATTTTTAATATTAAAATTACTTAAACTTGAGAAATAAATATAATATAGTATATGTTTCTACCCAGTTGTCACCATAATTATAAATATAAATTATTCTGACAACTTTACCTTATAAAGGATTTTTTAAATATAGAGTAGAACATTAAAATAATGTTAACATAAAATAATTAACATAAAATAATAATTTAACATTCCTATGTAGATGCCTTGGGCTGGAGCGATAGCAGAGTGGTAGGGCATTTGCCTTTCACGAGGCCGACCTGTGTTCAATCCCTCTGCTCCTCTCGGAGAGCCTGGCAAGCTACCAAGAGTATTGCGCCCGCCCGAACAGCAGAGCCTGGCAAAGCTACCCGTGGCATATTGGATATGCCAAACACAGTAACAATAAGTCTCTCAATGAGAGACGCTACTGGTGCCCGCTCAAAACAAATCAATGAGCAACGGGATGACAGTGACAGTGACAGAGTAGAACATTAAAATAATATTAACAAGAGAGGCTTAATTGTGAAAGTCTTTTGGAACTCAAATAAGAATAGTTAGCTTACTATTTGAAAACAAGATCAAATTATATTTGATTTATCAATCTTATTACTAACCCGTCAAGTAGTTCATGCCAGAAAACATGAAATCTTTCATGCCCTGCTCTCCTTTTTCTCCTGATCTGGAAAATCCTCTGCTTTCTTTTTTGTTTGTTTGGTTTTGGTTTGTTTTTGTGTTTTATTTGTTTGTTTGTTATGTCCCTCTCGGAGAGCCTGGCAAGCTACTGAAAGTATCCTGCCCACATGGCAGAGCCTGGCAAGCTACCGTGGCATATTCTGTTACTGTCACTGTCACTGTCACTGTCATCCTGTTGCTTATCGATTTGCTTGAGCGGGCACCAGTAATGTCTCCATTGTGAGACTTGTTGTTACTGTTTTTGGCATATCGAATACACCACGGGTACTTTGCCAGGAATTATAAGATGACAGTGATACAATGATTGTTTTGTGCCACACCTGGCAATACTCAAAGCTTGTCCTTGCTCTACAATCAGGAATCACTCCCCGTAGGGCTCAGGGAACCATACTGGGATACTGGGTATTGAACCCAGGTTGTCTATTTGCAAGTCAAGTTTCATACCCACTGTACTATCTTCTGGCCCCAGTCCCTCTGCATTCTTGTCAAGAAGTTCAGCCTCCACTCAAACTTCTATTGATGAAGCTTCTCAAGGTTTCCCATTAGACCATTGTATGTCTGAAACGTAATTACAGAAGTGTGTAAGTCTGCAATTGTATCTCATGGTGTTTCATTAAAAAAATTTTTTAAAAAGACCCTCACCTCAATCTATTGTTTTTTCAGATAAACTGTGTATACCTGGCTTTTTATTGCTATGGATAGCAAGGCAAGGGACTTGTCGTCAGACCTCTCTTTGTATTTTCACCTTTAGTGGCATATTGTCTTTGATATATCCAACTTTCTATGTGATATTGGGCTGGAGCGATAGCACAACAGGTAGGGCGCTTGCCTTGAACACGGCCGACCTAGGTTCGATTCCTCCACCCCTCTGGGAGCCTGGTGAGCTACCGAGAGTATCTAGCCTGCACAGCAGAGCCTGGCAAGCTACCCGTGGCATACTTGATATGTCAAAAAACAGTAACAAGTCTCACAATGGAGACATTACTGTTGCCCACTCAAGCAAATTGATGAGCAATGGGATGACAGTGACAGTGACAGTGACTATGTGATATTGGCTCCTGTCTCTAATTTATCTTTTCACCCACATGTATTTTGGTTTCCTGTTTTCCTCACAGGTAGATAATTCTTAGAATGACCAATTACATGTGCCCCACAGATAACTGGCAGCCTTTCTGAATCACCCAGCAAACACTTGAGGACCTCTACCAGTAGGTACCTTAATTTTGGCATCTATATCAGAATCAGTGTACCATTGCTTTTTAATTAACAACTTGGTCTCAATTTTTTTTGATTATTTGGTAATAACCCAGGATAAAGCATGCTGCTTTGTAGTATATTGAAATCACTGAAACAGATTTGGAATTTTGTTTTTCATGGTCATTTTTAACACTTTTGTATAAGAGCACAGTAAGAGGGACCTTCTGAGCCTAAAGACTTTGATTCTAGAGATCTAACACATTTTGGCATCCAGTGCAGCTTCTTACAGCAATGCACTAGGACTGTGAGCTGGGCTACAACTCCGCACTGCCCGGGGATGGATCTTTCCTCTCCACCCTGTCTTTCTGCATGGAAAATGGAGGAGGCAGGAACATCCACATGGCAGGAGCCACCTTCTAAGACTCCTAACCCACAGGTATACGGTTTTTACACTTGGGGCTCCTAAGGAATCATGGGAAGTGGGTGTAACTAGCACGCCCTCGGCCCAGATAAATCTGGAGCTGCTGAGAGCAAAACAGACCCTCTGCACCTAAAGACTTTGATTCCAGAGACCTAACTCATTTTGGCATCCAGCACAGCTTCTTAAAGCAATGCACTGGGATTGTGAGATGGGCCATGAAATTTCTAGCAGCATTTTCCCTGGACTTTATACAGAAATCCAAAACCGCGCGGACGCAGCTGTGTCCACTGGACTTAACATCTCTTAATTGTCAGCAATCTGAAACGGTTCCTTTTTAGCAGGTCTTACTTGGGGGGGGGGAACTCCAAATAATAGCAGTGAATTTTTTGTTGAAATATTGAAGGTAATCAAAGTAGCAGCCATTTCTCTGGACTGTGAACTAAGCAAGAGCCCCACGCCGGCCGAGAAGAGGAAATATCCCTCTCTCCCGGTTGTTTCCCATTTTCAGGGAGAAACAAGGGGTGGCGTCCACCATACTATGAAGCACAGGAAGGGGGATGAGGGGGGGAAAAGGAAAAGGAAAAAGGGGAAAAAAAGAGTTATGTACTTGGAGCAGTGGGGCTACATATCTCTTCAATCTCAGCAATGGAAAACTAATTATCAAATGCTTCCTTGGTAGTAGGGCTGTCTTTCTTGGGGGGAAACTCCAACAACAATAGTGAGTTTTGTGCTGAAATATGGAATGTAATCAAGGTAAAGAGAAAATGAAGTGAAATTCATCAATTATACAGTTGGGGGCGGGGGGGAGGGGCAGGAGGTATACTGGGGTTTTGGGTGGTGGAATATGGGCACTGGTGAAGGGATGGGTGTTTGAATATTGTATAACTGAGACATAAGCCTGAGAACATTGTAACTTTCCACATGGTGATTCAATAAAAAAAAAGAGCACAGTAAGAATTTCTAGGAAGATCACAGTTGCTGGTAATATCAGTATCTTCTAGATGCTCAGACTTCAGAATTGAGTAGCAATCAGGACACCTTGGAAAAGATTCCTTTGAGGTTGAAAACAAATCAATGTTTTTATATTTTTCATGTCTTTAGTATTGGAGTATTTTTTAATATTTCATAAGTTATTTTCATGAACATATATCCCATTCCACCTCCACCCAAATCTACCAACTCAGTGTTGAGTGGCCTAGATAATATTTTTATTTTCTGGATGTGATCAATCTTACCTTCACAGGTGCCCATAATATGTTGTCTACATACTTGCATTTTCTCTATTTTGTGAATACTTTCTCACTAGACTGCTAATTTTTAAAATGAGGGCATTATCTTATCCATCCCTTCCAGCTCCAATGTTTGGTATATGATGATGGACCTAAAAAAAGTTAATGTATGCTTTAATAATGATAAAGGACATTTGTGCTTTTCTGCATCTTGTGGTTGAATGTTGTCTTTGTTACTTCCACAAGGGAGATTGATTTGGTATTTCTGGTGAGATCTGTGTCCCTTGTAAAATTCAAAGCAGAGATAATCTTGGTTAACAGATAAAATGGCAAAGAACCAACTTCTGATTGCCTTTGCCAAAGGTCAGGGCATTGCTTCTTCTCTAAATTCCTATGACTTGCTGCAATTGAAACTTCCCTTAATTTGGGACAAATAGGAGCAATTTGGGACAGAGAAGCTAAGAGCTTCTGGGAAGCTATCATTACCCACACTCAGCAGTGAAACTCCTATAAAATCATTATCCAAGTCTTGTGTTTTTTTTCTCTGTTAGTTATTTAAGAACAAACAGCAGATAACTCTACTTAAAAAACAATAGATCAAGATCGCCTGACACTACAAACTCAGAGAATATACAAGAGGAGATTTAAGTGTCACTTGTAAATTATCCAGACAGTCCAGCATTAGCATGTGCCATGATTCATCATCTCTGGATTCTTTTGTCATTGGTTGATTACATAATGGAAATGTTTAAAATAGCAAAGCTATGAACTACAGTTAAGACATGATAAAAGGATAAAAGATCAAATTTTAAGTTTTAGGTTAGTTTTTCTCTTCAGGAAGAATTCACCTTCCAGAAAAGGTGGAAATATCTAGACTAATTTCTAGCAACCCAATGGGGCTGCAGTTAAGACTTAAAAGAACAATCTCAACTCTTTGAGCTTGAACTCTCAAGCTCATTTCATCCCTGCCCAAAGTATGAAGTTTGGGAAATTGACCAGAGAAAAATGAGAGTCACATTGCATCCTTATATCATTCTCTGCTTGGAAACATTCTATTACAAAGGTGAAAGAAAAAGTATCTCAACTATCTTTCCTTGCTGAGCGGTAACTAGACCTCACTTCCAGGAGTATTTGCCCTCACTTCCAGGAATCGTACAAACCTGTTTTTCATGCAGTGTCCATGTATACCCTCTAGGTCAGATAGCATCTTCTAAGAGGCCTTCTCTCCAATTGATCTTTTATAAGAAATCCAGGAATATTTTCTTTAAAAAGTTTCCAATATAGAGTATCATATTATAATGGTTTTATGTATGCTATATGGGTTTCTTCAAAACTAAGTGATCAAACTCCACAAGCATAGATGTATGAGCTTGGGCCAGGAGTTATGGGTAAAATATATGTGAAAGATGATATTACTTGAAAGGATGTCATTCCTAAGAGTGGAATTCATTACTAGATACCCACTTCTGTCACATGACAGACTTCTGATCCTTATAGGTACCTCATTGTTGGATAATGGACTGCAATCAGAGAAAACTTTATGGACTATACACATAACTATAAGATTAGAAATTCCTTATGTTAGCTCTGAAGCAAACTTTACACAGAATTCCTACAATGACCAGGTCATGAAAATAGTCAAAATTTGTTGATTTTCCAATAATTCTATCTGCCATACTTTTACGTCTTTTGGACCAAGTAATATAAAATTAATTTGTTATATTCCAGCCAAGGGGTAAAAAGAAAAGAAGCTTGATTTATAACTGAAAATGAGATGATTAACATAGTAAGTCTCAAGTATAAAATACAATTTAATTCAATATATTTCAGATGCTAGAGTTGAAAACTTAGTTATATAAAAGAGAACAGGCAGTATACTCTTTTTAATTAAGTTATTTGAATTTTATATTTTGCATAGGTTAAAATAATATAGCAATAAATCTCTACAAGTAAGTTTTGTTGATTTATCTTTTGATATTTGTCATTTTTAAAGTATTATTGGAGCAAGCAGTATGAAATAAATTTGTTATATGCCTGCCAAGGGGGCAGGCTGGGGGATGACAGGGACCTGGGGACAATGGTGGTGGGATTGGTGTTGCAATATTGTATGCCTGAAACAATTGTATAATGAACAACTTTATGTCATGATGTCTTAACAAAATATGTACATAAATATTTTTAAAAACAAACATTGAAAATTATCATATCTTTCCACCTGGACTATTTATGAATTTTATTTGTAAATCTGAATTCTATGTCACACAGTGTTTTTTTTTTTGCCCCTAAAGATCAATGAGTTTATATGTTTTAATTGCTAGAGTGCCATACATAATAAGATATTGGAGTCCATGTTATATTTTAGAAAACCTCTGCATTGTCGCTACAGAAAGCTCTAGATGAGAATGTTATTATTTAATTGTACTTGTTATATCAAGAATAGATATCTTACATTAATAGTGACTTCTGCATTTAGGTACTCTATATTACTCTTTGTAAGAAACTGAAGTTTGTTTAGAAAAAATTCCTTTGCTACATGAAACTGTAGTACTTGTGAAAGCAATTTAGTTTGTCTTCTGTGTTGTGTAATATTTTTCTAGATATTATCCCAAATTTTCTACATTCAGAGTTCTCATTTCTGACATTTAGAGCTATCATCCTCATTAAATGTTGACATCAACATCTAGGATTGTTCAATTAAATTTCTTCAAGAAATTTAATCCTTTTTACTAATTTTTAGAATGTATGTCAATTTCTGATATTGCAATTAATTTCTGCTAAATATGCAATGTTTCTTTTTACAATAAAAATTTAAGTTTCTCCTCCACGAATGATGTCCTCTTAAGAAAGAGATTGTCGGGGCTGGAGCGATAGCACAGTGGGTAGGGCATTTGCCTTGCACACAGCCACACAGCCAACCCAAGTTTGATTCCCAGCATCCCATATGGTCCCCTGAGCACCGCCAGGAGTAATTCCTGAGTGCAGAGCCAGGAGTAACCACTGTGCATTGCCGGGTGTGACCCAGAAAAAGAAAAATATAAAAAAGAGATTGTTGTTTCTTGCCTTATAGCTCTCTTAACTTTAGATTTCTCCATTTTCAGTATTTACTTTGTTTAAGATGGAGCCTGATCTTTATTCAAATAAAGCAATACCCTGTAAATTATGGATATACATTATTTTTATACCCCAGAGGGGAAATATGAGGTGTGCGCTAGGCTAAATTTTCCTTTAAAATTAAGGAATTTGGTTTCTTTTTTGTTGACATGGAGTACTTAAGAAAATTGTATCACTGTATCACTGTCATCCCATTGTTCATCAATTTGCTCAAGCGGGCACCAGTAACATCTCCATTTGTTCTTGTCACTTGTCACTTGCCATTTTTCCTAGCCCTGAGATGTTAGCAGCCTCTCTTTACTCATCCTTTCCAATGGTGCTGCATTGGAGGCTCTTTCAGGGTTAGCGGAATGAGACTCATCATTGTTACTGTTTTTGGCATATCGATTATGCCACGGGGAGCTTGCCAGGCTCTGCCATTTGGGCAAGATATTTTTGCTAGCTTGCCCAAGTTCTCCAAGAGGGAGAACTAGACAATGAGAGGTCACGTGGCCACATGGCATGGTTCTGGGAGCTTTGTTTTATAGACTCTGGATCTTCGTTGTTGATGGGATTACATGGCTCTCGGGGTCAATTTGAGGGTGTGACTGCCTTGCTTCTGGAAAATGGGGGATCTGGGTGGAGGAGGCCCAGTTCTGATGCCAGCAGGCTTGGAAATCTCACCCCCAGAGAACTCAGGACATCTGGGTTCCTCTGCTGGTTCCTTCATGTGTGAGGCTTGTACGACCATGTGGAGAGTGGCCTTGAACATGGTCGTGGCTGGGTTCCAGAGGTCTTTGGCTGCCTGGGTTCTGCTCGAGGCTGGGAGGGAAACTCAACCCGTCCCACTACTAGGGGACCCCTGTGAAGAAAGCTAGGTGCAGGGGCAGGAGATTGCCCAGAAAATTGTAGTAAAATAGTAGTAAAAATATTATGGATTACTAGAAAGATCCACTAAGTATTGAAGATGTACTGCTAAAACAGTTTGGAAGACAGTGTAAATGAGTTAAACTAGTCATTGATACCATAATTACTAACATAAATTATTAGTGCTCAAGATTTTTGTCACCCAGCTTCTTAACAGAGAGATTTGCATAAAGTTTGTACTAAAGTTAGTAGAGTCAGCTTTCATCATTTACTTTAACTTTTACATTAGGGATACTTTCCACTTATTTCCAATACTATTTTCTAAACCTTGTTTCAAAGCAGTGTCAGTGTATTTCTTTCTTGTGTCTTAGATTTCTATAATCTTGTGATGATATGAGAGCATTCAAATTTGATCTGCTCATTTTTCTCTGATGTTTCTTTAACTAGTTTTTATGGGAAGGACTGCTCAGCTTTCATATCAGTAAGCTATATAATGTGTCACCAAATATTACTCATAAAACATAACATTCGAAGTTCTGATAAAGTTAATGAAAAATGCCTTACAATAAAGTGTTTGCAGGCCAACACAGTTTTTTTTTGGGGGGGGTAGGGGCAAATTTGATCATGCTCAGGGCTTTCATGACTCCTGGCTCTGTGCTTATGAAACACTCTTGGCAAGACATGGAGAGCACATGTAGTGACAGGTATTGAACTCAGGTTGGTTGCCTGAAGGCAAGTGCCTTAACCATTATACTATCTTTCTGGTCAAAATATTCAACATCTTTTAATGTCAGCTGCAAATACTGTGGGACTTAAGCAGCTGAAAACTTTTTTAAAAACTTTTTATTTATCTTGGGGCTGGAGTGATAGCACAGCGGGTAGGGGGTTTGCCTTGCACGCGGCCGACCCGGGTTCGATTCCCAGCATCCCATATGGTCCCCTGAGCACCGCCAGGGGTAATTCCTGAGTGCAGAGCCAGGAGTGACCCTTATGCATCGCCAGGTGTGACCCAAAAAGCAAAATAAATAAATAAATAAATAAATAAATAAATAAAATTAAAAAAAAAACTTTTTATTTATCTTGTCCTATAATTTTAATTCTGTATTTATGCGGTATTATTTTTTTCAATATTTATATTTGAAATAGCCTTTTAAATAATTCTTCAGATAAAATATACTCTTTGAATTCAGTCATTAGAACATCATCAGACTTCTATTCTAAGCCATTTGTTGATTGAAACTTATCACTTTTATTTTTAAATTAGTACATAATATATGGGTACTTTATTTTGTGAACCAGTTCTCAAAATGTATTTAGTTTGTGAACAATATCTCAGTGAATTTGATATTTGTGACTTGATGCATGACTTCTTTTCTAGTAAGCTTAAGAATTTTATATGATGTAAAACTATAAACATTTGTATGCAGCAAAGTCAGTAAAAATAAAAATCATAGATTAAATAGAATCTAAATGAATCCTAGTGTGACAGAGGATGAAACGTTTATTTGCTATAACTTTTCCCCTCATGATGTTGAACTTAATTTTGAGTTAATGGACATGTATGTTTATATCACAATTTAAGTATCAATAAAAATAATCTCAATAAAAATGAGTCTGTTTTCTCTACAGTAAGAAGAGTTCTTATCTCAGAGTAAAATTCAGTAGGGTAATTTTTTGGAGTCTTCCAAATTCATCGCAATTGTTATCTATTAATTATGAATCCCTTCTATTTATTTTCTGAGATAGCATTTCTTTATTTATTTATTTATTGTCAAGACTACCAGAGTGAATTGTCCCTGGAAGTCTCTGATGGACATAGGAGCCAGACTTGGATTATCTACCAGTCTGCAAAATATAGCACCAACGGGCCAGAATGGGTAGTGCGTTTGCCTTGCATGTGACTGACCCGGGTTAGATACCCAGCATCCCATATGGTCCCCTGAGTACCTCCAGGGGTAATTCCACAGTGCAAAGCCAGTAGTGACCCCTGTGCATTGCCGGATGTGACCAAAAAAAAGCAAATAAAAGTTTGACTGGAATTCTATTTTTCTGAATATCCTTTCTTTAAACTAGAGTAAAATACTTGAAATTTGATTAAAAAATATGAAAATGGTGAAAAGAGGGATGCCCTTAGCATTTTTGCATCCTATAACACTTGAAGTTTTCAGTGTGCACTTGCTTGGGCCTGATGATGTTAATAAACCCTCTAAACTGTTGGATATTTTTCACATATCTTAGACTAGTTTCTTTATCTTATTGTATAATAGATAGTTTTTTCTTTTTTTTGAAGTAAACAGATTTTATTTAGAGGCTTTTGAGGATAGGAGAAAGGGATAAGAAAGGGAGAGAGGTAAGAGTAACACGTTCAAGAGAGAATGCGGGCTTCTCTTAGGGTGGAGAAAGCCCCTACACATAACTGAGCGTTAGACACAAAAATATGAAAGCATGAAAGTACACGTCTCAAGAGGGGAGATGCAGGCGACACATGTGCTCAGCCACGTGGGTGCAAGCAGCACATGGGCTCAGGCAGCATGTGAGCCTAATAGACAGTTTTAGCTTGTATTTTTATTCAATTCTAATTTCTGCACAGCAACTCAATAAATGAATTTAACTTACTAAACATGAAAATATAACTGAGAGAAATTACCAAAGTTTTGAAAAGGGCTTTAAATATTTTCTTTTATATGCTATTAAGCATATATTCTATGTAATATATGTCAGAAATAAAACAAAAATATAACTAAGCAATCATAATCTTAGCACACACTTGAAAACAAACCTTATGTTCTTTATATTTATCATTGCTTCCTTCCATGAAAATATGAATTTGTGCATTTTATATCCTTAATTGTTCATGTTTGTATGAATTTCAAGAATAGTCAATTTCTGCAAATATCACCTTTGTCTCATATTATGTAGCAGCTAAAACAATAATGATTTAAGAATAAGATGGATAGCATTGAAATGTAAATAAAATCTTTACTAGCTGTGCAACTTTCTGAACATCAGCTTACACGTTCTGAACATCAGTTTCTTCATTAATGGGGTTCATTCTTATCACCTGAGCTCCTACCTGAGGATTGTTCTTATGATAAAATGACTGTAATTATTTTACAAATTGTATATGCTTTTCCCATGATCAACTTTTAAGGACATTACCTCTCCCTCCCGTCACAAGTGTTTGTTGGAACTCCTATAAAGCACTTTCACTCTATCACTGGCACCTTCCTTAAACCACCAGGCCTTAAAACAACAGAAAATGAGAAAACCACAGAATGAGAATAAGCCTCAGACTGTATTTTCAGTCCTTAATCTGTCCACACAAGTAAAACAAATGAAACAGGCAATGGACAGTAGGTGCCATTACCAGATCATTAATTAGCAACTTACTTGGCCTTGGCAGGAAATCATTCATCATTTTTAGACGAGGAGAGAAATGCCGAGCCTTTTAACTGTCCTCCCTCATTCTGCTCAAGTGTGGCAGATGCAATCATCCTTGCCTGAGCTTTGCCTCCCACAGAGCCTTATCAAGTTAAGTGACCTGGGACACTGCTGCCATGTGATCTGTTAAATGCAAGAACCCTGGACACTGAAGAGGGATAGGGTCAAAGGTTTCTAGGGCGGAAGAGCCAGAGCAGAAATCCAAAATGATAAACTAAGACTTCTGGAACAAGATGAGATGAATAAACTATTTGCATTACACATGGACATGATGTTCCAGGAAAATCCATGTTAGATGCCAATATAGCCATTTCATAGTTTACAGAGAACCTAAACAGGGACCCAATGTATTGGCTTGATACTCTGACCTTACATATGATGTCTCACAACAACTAGTGTTTCAGGGTTGGTGAATTTATACAGATACACAGAGTTATTTCCAATATTTAAGTATCGGGGGCTCGAGTGATAGCACAGTGCGTAGGGCATTTGCCTTGCACACGGCTGACGGCTGACCCGGGTTCAACTCCCAGCATCCCATATGGTCCCCTGAGCACTGCAAGGGGTAATTCCTGAGTGCAGAGCCAGAAGTAACCCCTGTGCATTGCAGGGTGTGACGCAAAAAGCAAAAATATAAAAAACAAAAAATAAACCCAAATTTAAGTATCTAGCAAGAGTCCAATTTGTGTTTTAAACCAACAATTATATGTATCTAAAGCTCACATCTGCTCTATGACAGCTTTCTATGTTGCTAAGTGTGGTGAAAGTTACTAAGAGCAAGATAGCTATAGATCATTAGTCTCTTAACCACCAACATCCTACTGCCTCTGAATACAAGTATCTCATATTGAACAAATGATGCTGCTTTGGTCATAGTTTACTTGTCTTTAATCTTTTGATGCTCATTCTTTCTGGTGTGATAATTTAACATTGTATTATAGGCAAGCAATGGAACATTTGTTGTTGAAAGTCAGAGCAAGTCCCGATTCACTGCCCTCCCACTATTGGAAGGTAGAGAGTGAGTGGCCCAATCAATTCAAAAAAGCAAGAGACTTTCAGGAAAGCATAAGGCTGAGAGTTCAACAGGAGGAGACTAAGCTAGATGGACCAGGAGAAATTGTCCTCATAAAATTGACAATCAATAAAATCAGCAGAAAACATTGATATAATCCCTCAAGATGTAGTTGGAAGTAGGAGAAATGCCACAACCTGGAGATCCATGGTGAGGTTCTTGAATTTCTAACATTCCAAGAGAAGTTTGTGGAAACCCTAGTGTTGGTGGTTGGCTAGGATGAAGCTTAAGGATAAGGCTACTCCAGTTCAGTTGTCTTCCCAAAAGAGAACTAAGATAGGAATGCACTGTTGGCTGCTAAGCTATGTTGATTAAAATGAAGGACAAATTGCCCTTAGGAATAAATTTCTCAATAACATTATAATATATTTAATTTTATTCCAGAGTGGGAGTTAAAGCAGACATAAAAGGAGTAGGGTATCTGTCAACCAAAAAAATGCAGTAAATTCTCGATGCTTAACTCAAGTTTCTCTAATCTAATTTCAGATATTTAGGTTAAGGTATGATGAAGATTTAAGGAATAAAACATGAAGAAAATAATTATCAGGAATTGAAGAAGAGAAGAAGGAAGGTCATTTGTTGGAATCATACAATAAAGAATCAATTCCAAAATTAGTGTGCTGTTTTCAAATATTCTGTATGGTTGTTTATTGTTACTTCTGTATTTGCACAAAAAAGAAGGTGGAGAAGTAATAGCCCATTTCACATTTGGTAACATAACTAAAAAATGCTATAACAGTTAAAGGAAGCAACATAAGTTTATAGGATTTGAGATGAATGGGATGATATCTGTAGGGGCTTTCTCATATAGAAGAACAAATGCCTGGTCCTTACCTACAAACGTGTGAGAAAGTGGGGTTTACATGTCACCTTAGGCCTTCCATTAGTTTCAGAGGAAAAAACCAAAGGGTTAATTGTACAAGATTGTCAAATTAGAGTATAACATAGGAAAGGAGTGCTCATATCTAAAATCTGAAGAATGACCCATGGGTATTTGAAGGGTCCCAAACTCTCTTTGAAACTCCCCTTCTCAAGATACATCAAAAATTCCAGTGTGGTGTTTCCTGCTGCTTTCCCCCTCACTATTCTTTGATGGAACTCAGAAGCTAAACATCTGACTCATCGCTAATTCGTTAGTATTTTGCTGTGTGCCCAGCTTTTTGGCAACCACTATATCTCTTAAGAGAGTGGAAAATGTAATATGTATCTGTATTTCTATCTATCTATCTATCTATCTATCTATCTATCTATCTATCTATCTATCTATCTATCTATCTATCATCTATCTATTATCTATCTATCTATCTATCTATCATCTATCTATTATCTATCATCTATCTATCTAATCTATACTCTGGAATCGGAAGCTCTAATAAAGATTACTCCTGTTTTTTCTATTTGTATATATCCTAGCTTTTCACATGAGCAGTTTAAGTATGTTTTAGGTACTGAAGTACCATCCATCCTTCTTGCCTTTATAGCAGGGTCCACTTCATGCCAACAATAGGATCCTATGATGGGAGTGCAGGGCCAGGACTCCCGAAACATAAACTTGCTGCTCTTCTGGAGGACAACAGCCCATGGGTAGAGTTGAATTGCCCTTGCTTTAGCTTCTTTTGTGGTTTCTAGAGAAAACTTACTGTCTTGGTTCTGTTAGCTATCATTAGCACTGCTTTGTAAGTGACTAATAATAGAAAACATGTGAAGTATATGGGGTCAAACAGAGATGAGTCTTAGTTCTCCACTCAGAGAACTCTGAGATTCATTTTATTTTTCCCATTCTCTATGTCTCACTGAGTTATGGGATACAGAGAGATATGGAGTGTGAGGAAACTCTCTATACACCTGACTCATTTTTGTCCCATGTTAATTATCACTGCTGTTATTTTTAGTTGTTTTATTTATATAGTTGTTATATTTATATAGAAGAGATAAAAGAAAAAGGACAGCTAAGAGAGTGGGAAAGTGATCAATTGCATCTTTCTGACATGCTGATCTTTCCTGGACTTCCTTACACATTTTTTGTGAACAGATAGTTCACAAAAACACATTTCCCTTGTTCTTCTACCCCACTCTGGAAAACTCAATTTATAAGATAAATCAAACTTTTATTCAAGAATATTACTCATAATACAATTTATTAATATTGATATTTTAATATTAGCAATTAATCTTTTCTATTATGATCAGACACCATTATTTTAAATAATTACTTGATAGGAATGTTATATATGATAAGCAGCATAGAATGATACTCTGAAGAATTTGATATTCACTACATCAAATTCTGGCCCATCAGTGATTCTTCCCTATTTATTTTAATTAAATCACTGAGATACAGTTACAAAGTTTTCATGATTGAATCTCAGTCATAAAATGATCAAACACTCAACCTTTCCACCACCAATGTTCCCAGTATCGCTTCCACCACTCTTACCCAACCACAAACCCTGCCTCTATGGCAGACAATTTACTTCTTACTTTCTCTCTGCTTTTGGGCATTATGATTTGCAATAGATACTGAGTGGTCATCAGACTCTTCTTATTAAAAACTTCTTATGGTTTGAGGAGAATTCAGTCAATTAAGCACCAGATTTAGAGTGCTTAATAGAGGCCTGGATTTGATTCCCCAGCACTACATGCTCCTCTGGACAGCTCCTGGGATAACTACTGAATACAGAGCTGGAAGTTGTCCCTGAGAAGTGCCAAGTGTGGTCCTATGACCAATACAAAATGTTTCTGAGTGATCAGAGGGCATGGATACTGCTGAGAATAATAGCAGGGTCCTTGTGACTATGTTTTCTCAAATTGTAACCTGTTTGTGTTTTGCAACTGTGTTTTATTCATGTCATAGCTCTGGGCCAGGTGAACAAATTAACACAATAAGACATGTAAGTAGAGCTCTGAATTTCAGGAATGGACCACTTAAGTCATAATTTATAGGTAATAGGCCAGAGGCAATAAGGACTGGAAGTTTTATTCAGGACATCATTACTTGCTAACTATCATTCATGATTCAACACCACCTGAGTGACTGATAGGAAGTGAAAATCAAGTAACAGACTCTCTGTATCAGCTCTGAAAACAGTTTCTGAATGGAGTCCATGAAGCTGCTTGATGAAAAGGAGGAGGAGGGACTGAGATCCAGGGAAATTCACATCTTGTGTTTGTCTTCAGATGCAAACCTGCAGACAGTTTGTCCTTGAGTGAGAAATTTTAAAATGGAATTTCTATGGAATTATTCTGCAGATCAAGTTAAATAACATATTATTATCTTAGAGAATAAGAGCAGATCATTCAAATCACTTACAAAAAAGGTAATTTATTGAATTATCTCTTTGGTATCCTCAGAAAAAGGCAAAAATACTTGAAATCTAAGGAATAAGAGCAAAAAACAAAACAAAACAAAACCAAATGGAGAATATTAGTTCTGTACAGGGTAGAAATGAGTATCAGGAGCCCTAAATTGTGATGTTATCCACTGTCTTATATTTGCTTTGGTGAATATAAGTCCATGGAATTCAAAAGAAAAGCAACAATGGACCTTTCCTCAAAGGGCAAATCTTATGAAAGAGAGATAACTAATAGTATCCTAAAAATACAGAAAATAAATCACTTATCATAAATGAAAACTCCCAGTTCTTCCATCTTCAGTTCTCAAATCTGTCTCTACCTCCTGCAAACTATTGGAAACTCACCTATAAAAATGGAGCATCAACTTTTGTATTACTTTACCTTAGCTTGAGAGACTTTAATTGGAAATCAGTAGTATGAGACACCTCTCCCAATGTTACATAGACCTCTAATTGTTAATGATGCAGACAGAAAAAAAATGCAAAGAAAATGAAAAAAATAGTAAAAAAGAACCCCCAAGCAATGCAATATCAGGCACCTGGCTTCATATAGAATTAGAACAAATATTCCTCCAGAGAACAGGCTGACTCCAAGGAAAAGCAAACAAAATTTAAAAAGCAAACAAATCATTAGAAAATCTGGACTTGAATTCTCAATAAAATATAAAACAGCTGAAATTATTAGAGATGACAGTATGTTGTAAGAAATAGATTACTTTTCTATGATTTACTTAACATGAAAATGACACAGAAGTAATAACAGATTGTTGCAGAGAATTGCGTGGACAAATAATTCATTAGTAATTTATATTATTAAAGAATTATATGAAACCTCTTCCATATAAACAAGAAAATAGCATCAGTATAAATTTGTTGAATACAGAGTTGATATGCTGGTGGAGAGATTCAGGACTTCCATATGTGTACTTGGAGGATAAGAGTGTGAGAACACCAAGATGATATATAAGTTACAGAACATGGGTCATGTGCAGAGTTCAAAATTCTCAGAACAAAACTAGAAATAAATGTTTTAAGGGTAAGAAGACACATTGGAAACTCAAAGATAATTTTAAAAGTCATGTCACGGAAAATAAAGACTACAATTATATACTATTTAGAGAGTAATGATAACAATAATTTGATCTGGCTGAAATATAAGGAATGGGTCATTATTTTACTGAAACTGTTCCAGACATTGCTACAAAAAGAAATAAAATTGCCAAATCTCTTTAACACATATAGTATAAACCTGATAAAAAATTTTCAATAAAAATAACATTAAAAACACAAAACTATGGTACAAGTTCCAAGATGAACATATGCAGTGTTGTAATGGAAAATATAAATTCTTTTCACTTATAATACAAACTTAGTATAACACTACAGCATATATTTTCAGAACTAAATCAAATAATTCTAAAGTTTATCTGGAAGTAAAATATACAAGGGAAATCAAGAATATTCTGGAAAAGAAGGGTAATTGTCTGGTAATTTCCAAATAGCTGTTAAAGATTATCACAATGTTTCAATGTTCAGAATAACCTTGAATTAATCCCAAAGAAAATGGAACAATGAGAGTTGGAACACAATCATACATCAAGAAATATATGTATGTCTGTAAAATTAATTTAAAGTGGTATTTAAATCATTCTGTAAAGGTTTATAACTCAGTGAAGGACATTAGTATAAATGGTTAGTCATTTAGAAAAATAAAACAAAAATTTCAAGAGTAATACATTTAGAACTTTTAAGACTAATTAAATGCAAAATAATAAAAACGTTATCATAGCAAGAAAATTCTGGAGAATAATTTTTCAGTTGTAAGATGGTGACTTCTTGAATCAAGATTTAAAGTCAGGGAATTTAAAGGAAAAGTTAAATGAATTTACCTAAAATTATAATACTGATAAAACTGTTTTAAAAAAGTAATATTCAAAACATTTCTGAATGTAAGTCTGGTAATATGTGTCAAAACTTAGAAACTACACACACTTAGACCTGGCAGTTTTTCTTCTCTTAATAATTCCACTTAATAATTATAAAGATGCATAGTCGGGATTCTGTGGAGCAACAGAACCAATAGGATGTTGTTATTCCTAATTCCCCCGCCCCCCCCACCTTCTTTTTCTCCTAAAATCAGACTTTCTGTCTGAGACTACTTGGCAGGAAATCTGTACATCTGCAGGACAGGCCTGCCTGCTACTTTATACTCATATCTCCACCCTCTGCATAGTGGGTGAGCTCCTCTGGCTTTGGTTGGAGGAGCTTTTACAAAGAAGAAAGGCAATACTACAGTGAAGAGTTTAGTGGTCCAGGGGAATTAAAAATCTATGAAGGACTCTAAAGTAGTTTTAGAGTGCAGTAAATTGAGTGACCAGGGGAATATTTTTAACATAAAATTTTCTCCTTAAATGTGGAGAGAATTTAGGAACTTGATGGAGAAAGGTAAAGGTTGTTGAGAAGAATAAAAGGCCCTGGAGTACTTTGAATGTTAGTTCCAGATAGGAATCAGTGAATGTAAAGGGCAGGACTGGAGGATCCCTACTCTCTACACAGGGCAGGGTTTAGGAAACATAGTTAAGGAGACTTAGGGGATGGGATTTTGCTGGGTCAGTTGTGCTGATGTGATATGATAGAACATAGTTTCTCTGGTATGCTTTCATGCTAACTTTTCTGTGCCACATTATACTTCATTATTGGGCTATAACATTGTTGATAGAACTAGGGTGCTATAAACGAGCACAGATTACAATGCCCGATTAGAAATTGGTGCCATATATGTTAATTTTGTCAGTTATATTGTTCCATGATATATACATGTATATATATATGTATATATATATATTGAACTGGTACCTATATATTGGGTTAAGCATAATTTTGTTGTGTATGTGAGAGTGTTTTTGGATAACACTAACTTGTAAATATGACAGGCTGAAAACAATGGCATCCCTAAGTGGTGGAAACCAAATGAGAAGTAAGCACTCCTCTTGTTTAATGACTTTGAGCAGACATTTCAGTCCTTTTCTACTTTCAAATATATGCTGAAACTACGCCAGTGGCTTTCCTTGATCTCTTGCTTATCAAGTATAGATCTTGGGACTTCTCAATTCCATAATAACCTGGATTGATTCCCTATAATCTCTGTCTCTGTCTCTGTTGCTGTATCTCTCTCTGTCTTTCTCTTTCTATCTCTCTCTCTGTCCCCCTGATTCAGATGATATTCTTTCAGCTATCTTTGATATTAAAAATCAATACTCTCATCACCTTGAGTTTGAAATCTGTTTCTTGAGCATTTTTAAAAGTATAATCTCAAACAAAAAAGAAAACATTATCTTTGTTGGAGGAGGAAAAAAATATTTCCAACAAATATTTAAGATTTGTTAAATATTTTAGCATTTAAGATTCATTTAAGATTTATGATTCTTTCAAATCATTTAAGATTTAAATGATTTAAAGATTTAAGTCATTAAATATAAGATTTAAAATTTATAAACCTTTAATCAGGGCAGGCTGTTGTTATGCACTGCACTCAAGCATTGCCCATGAAGCATAATTGTTTAAATGATTTAAAAAGAACAAAACATTTAAGATTCCATTAAAATATCTTGTGCCTGTGTACTCCACTGTCCATACCTATGCAAGTATGTGCTGCCTGTTTCTATTCTACTTTCTGTTGCCTTTCTACTATGGAAGCTAGCTACACTTCTATTCATGCATCTGGCTCCTTCTAGTTCAGAAAATCTGCAAATATTACTAAGTGTTTTGCTAGAGGTTGACTTTTAGTCATTCCAGAATAATGTCCAATTGACAGGAGATTTCAAAGCAACAGAAAAGACAAGTTTTGATGGATTTAACATCCACTTCACTTAAGTAAAATGGCTTCCAGTAAAGAGTTCTGCTACAGTTGGCCACCAATTTATTTAAGGTCCAGTGAAAGATAAAAATAAACAAGTATTAATCCTGAGAACTTTTTTTGGGTGGAATTATGAAAACAGTCTGTTATAAAACACATCCAGATGTCAGCCAGAACCAAATCAATTAGAATAATAGCTTCAAGTAAAATCAACAAAGGTCAGCCAGTCAGGCCAAGAGGTGAAATCTCCAGAATATACAGTTCAAAGGGGCAGGGCAGACTGTTGTTTCGCACTAGCCTCAAGCATTGCCCATGAAGCATAATTGTTTAAATGATTTAAAAAGAGCAATTTATGAATTCTATAGATCAACATAACTTTTTTAAATGATTACTATGGTCACAGCTTAGGCATAGGTTTACATGGACTAAGATGAGGAGTGGAAAGTGTCATTTGTAAATAAGAAGGGACATTTAAAAAGCAAAAAAATTAACAAAACAATAATAAAAACCCTTACTCTATATTTCACCAATTATTACGTTTGTATTGCATAAAATTAATTCTTTAAAGGCATATATACTTTACTATTGGTGCACTAGTACATTAGTTCAATATTCATAGATACATGTATACGTGTATTTGTTACAACATTAAAGCCTTTGAAATAATCTAAATGTTAGCCTGTGGATTGATTAAATGAATAATGTTCCTCTTTTATTTTATTTTTGAACAAGTGCAAATGTTTAAAATAGAGACACACCTATTTGTGAACTTCTAGGAGAAAATGTATTATAAATGAAGTATGAAAAAAACAAGTAGCAAAATTTTGAATGCATATTATAATCTACCCATTTTTTCTTATTTTCTATGTAGAAAGAAAACAATATTTGCCATGGCTATATATGGGAGAACAGGGACTTGAAAGAGCCTATCTCCTTTTATTAATTATTTTTATAATATTTATTTTTTATTTTAACATTTATTGTTTTTGTAAAAGTAAAAATTGTTTAAAAGGAAAAATAAAGAAATAATGAGGAATCTATTAGAGCAGAAGGCTAACTAATGGAATTTTGACAATCTCATTCTTCAGAGGAAATAGGGCACCTGTGAAAATATTGACAGCCTCTGAAAAATGTAAGAAGTTAAATAGTATTCACAAGAGAAATAGTTCTGTTCATTGTGCTTTTCTTAACCAAAGTGTACTTGCATTAAAATGAAATAGTATTATTACACTGGTTTGGTGTCTGTTGAGGATTGTGATTGCCAGTAATATCTCACGTGTCTAGTGTCCAAATTCAGTTTTAAAATTACTTTTTCTTAAAAAACAAAAACAGATTGGTTATTTCTGGCCATAAAAGAATTTCAAACATTAAGCCACCTCCTACAGCCATGTTGACTCACCCACTGGCCCTTCTCTACAGATTCACAACTAAATCTCTGAGGATATGCAAGCCAAGCAGCTCAAGTTCATGGATCCCAGCTGAAAACTCCAGGACATCCTGGGAGCAGGGTGCAGTGGGCTGAGTTCCCACCCTGCCAAAATCCTGGGTGCTGCACTCACACTCCACCGCTACAGCCATTTAAAGAGTTCAACTCCACTGCTTCACTAATACTCTGCAGAAATGCCACACTGCAAAAAATTTCAAGAACCCTGTTGCCAGGGCTGAGAATTCTGGAGTCTTCTTGAAGTGGAAGTAGCCTTCCCTCAACAACCTTGCTCCCCATATTTCTGAAGCTCTGACAGCTACAGTGCTTCCCACAGACTCCCATGGCTGCCACTATGTCAACTCTTTGGCCCAGACTATAGATCCTGAAATGTCTGGACCATGCAGCTGCATAACTGGCTGTACAGCACCTTCAAATTCCTCAATACTGAAATCCCAGTAGGAGCGCACCAAATGAGATGGGAAAGTACTATAGAAGCCAGCTAAACTCAACAAACAAAAACAAAAACACAGAAGACTCAACTAGCCACAAACAGCTCAGTTAATCTTTAGACAAGGACTTAACAATTCCATGGTGAGAAATAGAACAAATTCACACTAAACATTGATTTTTAGACTTTAATTTTAACATCAGAGCTTTGTTATCTAATCAATTTCAATAATAGAATTGTATCAACAGTTGTGGCTTTTGTCTCCATTAAAAATAAATAAATAAACATAAGAGGGGAAAAAAGAAATGGAAACGTTAAGATTTTAGTTTCTTTTTCCCTTCTTTGTTATGCATGTGAAGGTGTTAGGCCAGACCTAGAGATGCTCAGGACTTACTCCTGAATCTGTGTTTTTGGATCACTTCTGACTTACTCAGGGGACTGTAACTCGGATCAACTGTTTACAAAGCAAGTCCCTAACCCTGTACTATCTCTCAAGCAGATTTTATTCTGTCTTTATTTTATCTTTTTATCCTGTCCAGAGGACTTGTTAGTTGTGATTGAAAACATTCAGATGACAAATATCTTGAGAATTCCAGCTAGACCATGATTCTCATGACTCATTTATTCCAGAAACCAAGTGTGTCCTTGAAGAGAAGTCAGCACATGGCAAATGCGTCTGTCTTTTTCCTTGGTTCCCTTCCCTGCACTCTGGTACCTGAGCTCCAGCTTCAGAATCAGGTAGTCTATTCTACCAAGACATGTAAAGTAGATGTTCCCTTTCTACATGTCCATATTTTTAAAGAACTTTTAGCCTAGAAAATCAATAAGAAATTACTTTAAATTTTGCAGCTCTTGTCTTCATGATAGTTTGTCACCAATAAAAAAGTGAAGTACATACAGACACAGAAAATATATTATATAGCATGCAACACACTCTTAACTTCAATTTCAGACTCAAAGACATTTTATGCTTAAGATAGTGAAACATCACATCAGCAATCTTACCTCTGCTTCTGCTTCATATAACAAAACTGAATTTTGTCAGCAGAAAATGACTGAATATAGTCATTCACAGGTTTAAAAAAATCATCTAGGGTTGAATAAGTGGATAAGGTACTTACTTGGTTTGCATGAGTCAGACCAAGACTTCAAATCTGGAACCACATATGGTCCCCCTACCTTTGTCAAGAGTTATTCCTGAGTGCAGAGCAAGGAGTAAGCCCTGAATACTTACAGGTACCAGCACACAAAAAATTACCCCCCACACACAAAAAAATACTATACACAAACCAAAAACCCTTATAAAAATTAACTCAAGTTATTATCACATACCTGAATTCCAAATGTAAAAATGAAAGATTAGAGTATAGCAAAGGATCAAATCAACATGACCACAGATACCACAATTCCTTTATAGGCAGATAGGAAAGACACCATCTGGTGGAAGGAGAAATTTATTCAAAGCTTCAACTCGGCAAAACACAATATGAAAGAATTAGAAAAAAAACACAGATTGGGAGAAAATACTTGTAAATCATATATCCAAAGAAGAATTTTTCCCACATTATATAAATAATTATTAAGACTGAGCGATAATAAAAGAAACAACCAAATTTAAAATGTGTGAGACCACCTTACTAGAAACCTTACAAAAAAGATATGCATATGAAAAAGAATTACATGAAAAGATTTTCTACTTCATGTATTATCAGAAAAATTAAAGTGAGATGATAAGATTACATATTCTACTGGAATAATCAAATTCCAAACACAGGCTATATTAAATGTTCAACTGAATGTGCAAAAGGATCTCTCCCTCATTGCTGATGGGAATAGAAAATGGTACAGCCATACTTGAAGACAAAAACATTCATTGTATCACATAAAACAACAGTTGGGACTGGGAGAAAGTATAGCAGTTAGACCTCTGGCACTGCAAGGTATTCTAAGTACATCTGAGTGTGACGCTAGAGGCCCCCAGCTCCATGGGTGTGGCCCATGTGGTTTCCACCATGCAGAGCCCATGCAGCATGATATCCCTGGTCCCTCCCATTGAACTTCAACTACATTGGTTGAGAATATCCCCCGGGATCCCCCAGCAGCCTATAAAATACATTTAGGGTATTTACTGATTCTTGGTATTTATTGGAAAAGTTTAAACATATCAACTTAGTACATACACAGGGAATTAATAAAGCAGTCTTATTTAAACTGATAAACTCAAGAAGCAATCAAGATTTCCCTAAGTAAATGAATGAATAAATGAATGGTTATATATCCAGATAATGGAAAATCAATTGGCATTTAAAAGGAACTATTGTTAAGCATAGATCAATGGAAGAACTTAAGTGTACATTATAAAATAAAATAATCTATCTAAAAAAGTCTACCAATTATATGCTTCATGCCTATACTATTCCAGAAAAAGAAGGAGTAAACAGACTATAAAATTTCAGGATTTTTCCCAGGTAAAGGGGATGAGGGGGAGGATTAATAGGTGATGCACAGAGGATTTTCAGAGCTGTTATGTACATTATAGGGCGTTATACTATTGAATATATGCCCCTATATATTGAAACATAGTGAGTTCAAGGATAAACTATAGTCTTAGGTAATTATGGTATGCCATTACAGGCTCATCAATAACAATGATGGGCAATGTCCATAATGAAAGAGACATGCTTCTGTGAGAATGATGGCATGGGAAAATTTTTCATAATTTTCTATCAATTTTATTATAAGCCTAAAACTTCTCAAAACTGTCTTCAAACAAAAATATAAGTAAAGTATGGCTGAGATTTTCAAAATTATACAAATTGCAGAGGCAAAGTGTTATAGTTTGAAAAGTAAAATGGATTGAAAATATTTTCCAATATATAAATTAATTGATGTACATTAAATAGAGGAAATAATACATAAAAGAAAATCACATTCAGAAAGGATTTATTAAAAGTGATTAATATGACATAACATTTGTAGGGAAAAATGCATGTAAGTAGTAATGCACCAAGACATAGTCTGTGTAACTGTATCTTAATGAATATAAGTCCTGAATGTATGACGGAAGAAGATAATTTGTAAAGGAAAAATAATTCTTGTTCCAAACCATCTCAAACCTACCTAGGGAGGAAGTACAAGTAAGAAAAATTATGATCATACATACTAACATTTTAGTCAGCTGAAAAAATATAAAATGTTCAAACAAACATGGTAAAGGAAGTTCAGTATAACATATGATCTGTCCGTTAATATTGCTATGATAAACATCGAAAAGTATAGATAATTTCCACGTACCATAAAATTAAAGTACTATGTACAAGGATCTTTGAACGAAGATGTTTATTAGTTCTTTATTTCCTGGGGAGGAGCATTGAAAACAAACTGAACACCTTACAAATAGTAAACAAATAAATTCTGCTTTTATCAACAACTATTATACAAAGCAAAATAGGTGAGAGAAAAAAATAAATTAGAGAATTTCTATCCATACTGTTGAGTGGGACTGGAGCCATAGCACAATGGGTAGGTTGTTTGCCTTCTACCCGACCAACAGTTCGATTCCTCTGTCTCTCTCAGAGAGCCCGGCAAGCTACCGAGAGTATTCCACCTGAACTGCAGAGCCTGGCAAGCGACCTGTGGCATGTTTGATGTGCCACAAATAGTAACAACAAATCTCACAATGGAGACATTACTGGTGCCCTCTTGAGCAAATCCATGAACAATAGGATGACAGTGCTACAATATTACTGTTGAGTGAATAAAATAGTCACAATGAGGGTAGAACATATGATTTATTCCCTATGAATAATCAATCACTGAAGAGCCATATATGTTTAATGTATTTATCTGCCTTCACAATAAGTATTGATATGTGTATAAACAAATAACTATAAAATATACATCTGATTATTATAGTTGTGAGCATTATAGAAGTATGTAAAACTGGCTATTTGTATGGGGTATTTGAGTATGGAGAAATGAGTCTGAAGGGTGCTATGGCTCTAGGGAAGGATACTAGAAAAGAAGAAAGTGAATTTTTAAACAAGACTGCTTCACTTGTATTACTTGTCATCCCACTGATCTTCAATATGGTGGAGTGGGAGCCAGTAAAGTAAGGTCTCCATTTGTCCCTGTCACGTGCAGTGTAGTCCAGTGATATCTGCTTGCTCCAGGAACAGGAAGAGCCTCAAATCATTCATTCAGGGTTTTGATGAAGAAGTCTGATCATCTCATTGGTGGGCGGCCACGTGGTCTTTTGATGTCCAGTGGAATCCAGTTGGTGTGGAAGTCGATGTGGAGGTCTCGTTCTGTTCAGCAGGGAGAACGCTTCGTGGGGCTGAGAAGGGGATGCAGCCGAATGAACAGATGCAGAGCCCGGAGGAGGGAGAAAAGGCATTTATTCTATGGTAGTTACAGTATTTTATACCTCCCTGCTGGGAGGAGGTGGTATATTATGAATGCCGGGAACCCCAATAGAAATGCAGGGTGTGGCATGGGCTTTAGCTAGTAATAGAACAAATGCTGATAGGATAATATCAGTAATAATAGGAGTGGCAACCTTTGCTAGGTGTGGCATGGGGTTAGCTAGTGATAAACAAATAGTGACAGGATAAGATCAGTAAGATAAAATGGCTCCCTACAAGTTGGTAACAGGTCTAGTCCAGCGGTCGTCTTTGAATCACATTATGTGTTCGGCCCATCTGATTTTCGATGCCTTGGCAAATGAGACAGCGTCCCTGATTCTTGATTGTCGACAGAGGTTGGAACTCTGGATTTCTTCTCTCACTTGAGTGAAACGTGATATTCCTAGCATGGCTCTTTTGATTCCTCTTTGGGATACCCGAATAACATTCTCATCCTGCTTTCATAGGGCCCAGGTCTCTGAGGTGTATGTTAGTGCAGGAAGAATAGTGGAGTCGAAAAGATGTGCCCGGAGCAGGAGTTTCTTCATCCTCTTAACCACTTTTTCGACGCTTTTGAAGGCATTCCATGCTGCTCTCTTCCTTCTGAACAGTTCTGGCGCCACGTTGTTCCTCATGTTGAGTTCTCGACCCGGGTACGCACAGCTGCTGCATTTGGAGATGTTCATTCCATTGAGAGCAAATGGAATGTCGGGAACTAGTTTGTTTTTCATCAACATCGTATTGTTGAGATTCAGCTGCAGTCTGACCTTTCCACATTCACAGTCGAAGTCAGCCAGCATTTGTGCCTGTTTGCTAATGTTTGGTGTTATGAAAACAATGTCATCAGTGAAGCGGAGGTGGTGTAGTTGCTGACCGTCTATCTTCACTCCCATTCCTTCCCATTTGAATTGTCGCATAATGTTCTCGAGGGTGGCACTGAAGAGTTTTGGTGAAATGGTATCACCCTGCCGAACCCTTCTCTTTACGTTAATGATCATTTGTAGAATGGTGAGATCCTGGTGGTAAATCCTCACTACAGCTCATGGAGGATCTTGATGTACAAGATCTTGATGAGTTTGAATGCCCTGTTTGGCTAGGGCTTCGATGAGTATTTCAGTCTCAACAGAATCAAAGGCCTTCATTAAATTGATGAATGTTAGACAAAGAGGCATCTTGAACTCTTGCAAAACTTCAATGAGTTTGGTCACTGTGTGGATGTGGTCAATAGTGCTGAATCCTTTTTGGAACCCTGCTTGCTTGCATGGCTGTCCTTCATCTAGTCTTCTGCATGCATATTCTATTCAGTATGACTCAAGCGAACAACTTGTAGACAATGGATAACACACAGATTGGGCAATAGTTGCCAATGTCATGGATGTGTCCCTTCTTGTACAACAGAATGGTCCTGCTGGTTTTCCACTGGGACGGAACCTTGCATTCAGACAGATAGCCTGTGAAGATATGAGCTAATGTATTTTAGTACTGGCAGCAGATTCTTCAGGTGTTCAGGTCTGACCTTGTCTGGAACGGGTGCTGTACATATCTTTACCGATGAAATGGTGTTTTGGATTTCAGAAGGGAGGATGTTGGGAATGACATATCTATCCTGCGGAATTTGATATATGTGCATGTGGATGTGGCTGTCAAAGAAATCCAAGTAGAAGTCATGAATAATCCTCTCCATTGCCCTTCTGAAAGATGTAATAGATCCATCAGGACATCCGAGGGCAGTCATCTTGGTCTTATAATTGGCGAAGAACAGGCGAGCGTTGCGAATAGTTTTCCTGGCTTCTGCCACATCAGCCAACACTGCTGCTCTTCTCTCTTTGAGGTCTTCCTTTATCACTTCTCTGCACAACTTTGCCAGCTTGGACATTAGCTTGTGGTTGCCTGAGTCTCATGCCAAACCATGTTGGCGAATGAGCTCGAGAGTTTCTGAAGACAGTAGTCTGTTTATGGCTTTCCCACTCTTGGAATTTTTTCACAAAATCATGGAGATGCTGAACCAGTTGAATGTATTCCTCATTGATGTTGTCAACAGTGGTATCTTCCCACATTGCCGCAGTAGTGCCAAAGAGCTCCCAGTTCGTGGTCATTCTGGGAGTTCCCTTCTTAAACTTAAACTTTACAGTCCTTTCTCCCCACTCTTTGAAGTAGAATTTTGCACAAAGTAGACGGTGGTCCGATCACATTTGGAATTTTGGTACAAAAGCAACATCAGTCAAGCAAAACCTTCGATTGAATATGATGTGGTCAATTTCGTTGTGGATCTGTCCACCAGGAGACAACCATGTCCAACGTGTAGATTTGGCCTTCTGGAACTGCGAGTTTCCATGGATGGTCTTGGTCGACATGATGAACTCAGACAGTCTCTCACCCTGTTCCTTCCATTCTAGGCCATGGGACCCAATGTGGAATTCTTCGTGCGACCTTCTCGGTCCTATCTTGACATTAAAATCACCAACAATGATATTGTAGAAGGTGTGGTCTTTATAGAACTTCTCCAGCTCCATGTAGAACTTCTCAATTTCTTTTTCATTGTAGTTGGATGTTGGTGCTTAGATGATGAAGATAGAAACTGCCAGCAGTGAGCCACATCTATTCAAGCGTAATAATCTAATTCCGGTTGTTAGGCATTCGAATGAATCAATGCTCATGGCCAAGTTCGTGTTGACAAGGACACCCATGCAACCAATGCCTTTGTTGTCGAATGTTCCGAGGAACAGTTCTTCTCCAGTGTGGAAAATGGCATGATGCGATTGATGCCTTCTCATTTCGGTCAGACCAATGATGTCGTACTTGATCTTCTGTGCTTGCACCATCAGGTCCTCGATGGATGCTTTTGATGCCAGCGTACGTGTGTTGAAAGTACAGACAGTCATTTTATTCTTCCTTCATTTTGGTAGTCTAGTTCATCCCTGAGATTTTATCAGCCTCTCCTTGCTCATTCTTCTTAAAGCTGCTGTATTGGGGGCTCTTTCAGTGTCAGGCAAATGAGGCCTATTGTTGTTACTGTTTATGGCATATTGAATATGCCACGGGTAGCTTGCCAGGCTCTGCTGTGCGAGGGGGGTACTCTCAGTAGCTTGCTGGGTTCTCCAAGAGGGATGTAGGCTTTTAGGATGGCCTCCAATTGCCCTTACAGGTGTTCCCATGGTTCATACCATATTTGAAGCCCATCAAATATGGTGCAAAAATTATGGAAAATGGGTATTAAGTGTCCTATGCTGTGTCCGGAAAGCGGCCTGGAGTGTGGCAGTGGCTGGGTAGTGGAGGTAGTGGAGGTCTGCTGATGGGAATTTATCTGGCTCCGGTAGGGTGGGGCATCTGGTTTTGATCTCTGGAGCGCTGGAGATTGGAGGAGGCAGACAGAGGATGTTGTTTCCCAGTCTCGTTGAGCCTGGAGTCCAAGTTCGAAAAGTTTGCTTTACCTGAACAAGACTGCTTAGAAAACACAAATGTTCATACATGTATGTAATACTATGTTATCTGTTAACTATCACTATTATTTTCATTTTTATTGCATTTTATGTGACACGATTACAATAGTGTTAACCCTTATAGTTTTGTTGCAGTGCTACTGCATATTCACCATCACCAAAGTGAGCAAAACCCTACACAATCTTCCTTATGTTACTTCTAGTTTACTTCATTCCTCCACACTACCATCAACCAGTATTTGGTAACCTTAGTTTTGCTATCATTGAACATTGAAATTGTATATTACCTTATTTTGTTTTCTTTCTATGAAAGATGAGTGATATCTATGTTTATTTTTAATTTTATTTTTATACGGATGAATATAACATTAAATGCACTATTGTTAAAAATATAAAATGGGCTGAAGAGATAGTAAAGTGAGTGAGGCGACTGCCTTGAATATAGCCAATTCTGTACTCCATATGGTCCCCTGAGCACTTCCAGGATTAATCCCTGACCACAGAGTCAGGAGGAATAATCTGGATGTGGCCACACACATCCCTTCTCATGTACTGAATCCTTTTATTACTTAAAGCATATTAAAATTTTGTCAATTTGTCCAATAATATTTAAGAATAATGATGCTAATGAGTTTTATCACTTAAACTCATTAGCATTATTATTCTGCTTGCTCTGCAAGATCACTATTTTCTGTACTTGAGATAACTCTTTAACATTATTATTGCATAATTATTTGCATGTAAATGGGGTCCAATTGAACATAAATTTTGTTTCTTCAATGTTAAATTAGAATTTATGTTTAGACATTATGTTTAGCTACGCTATTATTCATACATATATATTTTCATATAACTTTCCATATTTAATATTGATCACATAGCATTTTAACATTGCATAATATTTCTTTGTATAAATGAATGCCAGGTTTCACAAAACTTCTCTTTAGTGACAGTTAAGTCATATACCTTTCTTCTTTCTTAATCCATGGGCAAATTAATTTCTTTGTACATATAACTGTACGTGTGTTTTAGGGTATCGAACATGTGCTTGAGAAAATATCTCTACAATAAGTATATTTTAAGCATAAATATTCATGCATTTATATAACATGCATAAAAGTATATGATACTATTATATGCAAATACTATTTACTATATACACACTACTATGGTCTCTGAAAATATGTATTTATATAAAATATACAAAATATATATAAATATATAAAATTTAAAACATTTTATAAAAATTTAAAAAATGTTTTACTTAATATAGTTTATAATGCTATAATTTTGTATTTTATAATAAAACATCTTATAAAAATAAATATTTTATATTTTATATGACATATATGTATATATTCAGGAGCTCCTACAATAAAGTTGCAGTGTAGTTTCAGTACTCATTGGGAAAACAAATCTTGGCCCACTTCTAATGAAAAATTTTGTTGAATTATACAGAACTGAAGGTAGATTTTTAAGGAATATGAAGATTTTTAAGAGAAAGTGATACATCTAACTGATTTCCAGTTTTTCTTGAGGGTATGAGACATTTAACACAGTCAAAAAAATCCAACTGAAATCTTGATATATTACTGATCTTCAAATCACGAAATCACAAAAATTATGAAAACCTCGTTAATTGTCGATTTCTCTAGCGGTCTCAGTAACCTCTCCATTCGTCCTTTCCCTGAGATCTTAGAAGTCTCTCTCAGCTCAGCCCTCAAAGATGTCACACTGGAGGCTCTTTCAGGGTCAGGGGAATGAATCCAGCTTGTTACTGGATTTAGCATATGAATACACTATGGAAAGCTTGCAAGGCTGTCCCATGTGGGCAGGAACTCTCAGAAGCTTGCCAGTTTCTCCCAGAGGGAGAAGTAGGCTACAATCTATTCCTTCTGGGAGCTTGCTTTTAAGTCTCTGGATGTTGGCCGTTGATCGAACGACACACACCTGGGTTCCTCGCCAGTACCTTGATGTGTGAGGCCCATCTGGATGTGTGGAGAGGGGCCTCAAGCATGGCTGTAGCTAGGTTCCGGTGGTCTTCAGCCACCAGGAGCTCTGCTCAGGGTGGGGAGGGAAGCTGGAGCCCATCCCCTCCGAGAGGCCCGGGGGAAGACAGCCAGGCATGCGGGCAAGAGACTCTCTTCAAAATCAGAATAAAGGGGCTGGAGCCATAGCACAGCGGGTAGGGCGTTTGCCTTGCACGCGGCCGACCCAGGTTCGATTCCCAGCATCCCATATGGTCCCCTGAGCACCGCCATGGTAGTTCCTAAGTGCAGAGCCAGGAGTAACCCCTGTGCACTGCCGGGTGTGACCCCCCCAAAAAAAGCAAAATCAGAATAAAGCATAAGGCAAGTAGAGAAACTAAAAATTTAAAGTAGTGTTTCAGTAATTAGAGAGCTAGGAAGCAAGGGTGGTTGAAATATAATAAACAATTTTGTATATAAATATCTTATTGGGTACTAACTTACACATGAACATATCAGTGTAAAGCATCCCAATTAATTATGAAACAACTGGAAAGCCATACCCAAGAGACAAAATTTTAAGAGTGAGTCCAACTGATTAAAAATAAACAAAAAGCAGCTAAAAGCAATTCTCCATATTCCAGAGGCATAAAATTGAGTACAGGTACTCAAAATAGAATATACAAATTACTTGGCACTCAATCCAACATTAATAACAAAAGAAGAGTTAGTAAAATATAAATCCATTTAGAGTCAACAAAATCCATAATTTGTGTAAGATATGAATTGAGCAAAAGAATATGAAACATCTAATATAACTAAACATAAGTATTACATTTAAATAGTTTCATTTAAATATTTGGTAACCAGAAATGATTAGATTTTTTGCATTTGTATTATGCTTTTTCTTGTATCTAAATGACTATATTTATGGCATTTAAATATATGCTTCTTCTTGCATCTAAATGATTATATTTCTAGTATTTAAATATATGCTAACAAGAAATGATTATATATAAGACCCTAATGGGTGGAAATTATGCTAACAAGAAATGATTATATGTAAGCCTAAGGGGGAAAAGATTTACTTTTTAAAGACCAATATAAATTTCAGAACAGCAAAATATTATAATTCAAATTTTAAATCCTCCCAATTTAATAGAATGGCAATATCAAAGAAAGTATCAGTAAACTAAAAAATAAAAACTGTTATTATTATTATGACTTCAAAGAAATTTTTTTCCATTCTTTACTTGGAGGACTTTAGTGATAAATTCCTTTATCACTGTATCACTGTCATCCTGATGTTCATCAAAAACAGTAACAACGACAGTCCTCATTCCCCTGATCTTAAAAGAGCTCCCAATATGCCATCAGGCTCCATTAGCACGCGACAGGGATAAATGGAGATGTTACTGGAGCCCGCCTGAGCAAAAACATTCCTTTAAATGTTTAAAAATGTCATTTCTCCATCTTGCTTATTTCCTAGCTGAGTAGATTATGCTTAGTTGGAAATATTTTCTATTCATTATTTTGTATATGTAATGCCACCCCCTCCTTCCTGTATGTAGCTTTTGTGGAGATATCTGTTGATGGTCTTATGGAGGCTCTACTATGTGCCGATTTGTTTTCTTCTAACTGCTTTTATTTTTCTTCTCTCTCTCTCTCTCTCTCTCTCTCTCTCTCTCTCTCTCTCTCTCTCTCTTTCTCCTATCCGTCCTCTTCCTTCCCTTCCCTCTTTCCCTTCCTTAGTACATAGCAAGTTACACTCTAGGTTTATTTTGTTTGGAATTCTTTGAACTTCCTTGACTTAAGTGCCTAACTCCTTTCTCAACATGAAGCCAAACTTTTGGCTATTATTTTTTTTAAGTAAGAATTTGTCTTTGTATCTTGGTTACTATTTTTTTGAGTTACAGAAGTTTCTTAGTTTAATGTAGTTCTATTTGTTTATTTTTGCTTCCACTTGGTCAGTGGTGTTTCATCTTTGAAGTTGCCCTTAGTTCAATATCATGAAGAGTTCTGTCCACATTTTTCCCCCTGTATCTTATGGATTCAAGTCTGATACTGAGGTCTTTAACCCCTTTTGATTTGACTTTTGTCACTGGCATTAGAAAAGCCTCAGTTGACTTTTTTTTTTTTCATATATCTATCCAGTTGTCCCAGCCCCATTTACTGAAGTAGCTTTCCTTGTTCCACTTTGTATTTCTTGTTCCTTTATAATCATGCCGAAAGTAGATAATGGACCAAACACGATGAACTCTCAGTGTCTGTGTTGCAAGCTATAATGCCCAAAAGTAGAGAGAGAGTATGGGGAATATTGTCTGCCTTAGAGGCAGGGGAAGGGTGGGAAAGGGGAGGTATACCCGGGATATTGGTGGTGGGAATGTGCACTGGTGGAGGGATGGGTGTTTGATCATTGTGAGATTGTAACCCAAACATGAAAGCTTGTAACTATCTCACGGTCATTCAATAAAAATTTTTAAAAAAGGATTAAATTATCGCATATTTGACAGTCTTTGTGAGAATATTCCACTCTGTTCCATTGATCTGCTGGTCTATTTGTTTCCTTATTATTGCTTTTATTTACTTTATTTCAATATCATCTTTATTCCAAATGATGCTATTTTAATTATTACCACTTTTGTAGTACAGTTTGATATTGGAATAGTTGGTGCCTCTCATCTTTTTCCTGAGGATAGCTTTAGAAATCCAAGGATAGATTTATTGTTCCATATGAATTTCAGGAGTGTTTGCTCTACTTATTTGAAAAATGTCGTGCGTGTCCTTATGAAAACTGCACTGAATCTGTATAATGCTTTAGGGAGTATTTGCCATCTTGGTTATGATAATCCTTCCAATCCATGAGCAAAGGATGTGCCTCCATTTCTTCATGTTCTCTTTTATTTCTTAAAATAGTTTTTGTATAGGCCATTTTTACAAACTATAGAAAAGTAGTTTTATTTGTATATGTCCATCATCTCTTTAACTATGTTGATTCCAAGGTACTTGATTTTATTGGCACAATTGTGAACCAGATTTTTTAAAAATATCATTTTCTTCTCTTTCATTATTTGAATATAGAAAAGTCATGGACTTTTGTCTATTAATTTTGTAACATGCCACTTTACAAATCTATTGTTTCTAGGATACTTTTTTGTAGAGTCATTGGGATTTTCTAAATAGAATATCATATCATGAGCAAATAGTGATAGCTTGACTTCTTGCTTTTCTATGTGCATACCCATGCAATTTTTTTCTTGTCGAACTGCTATGGCAAATATTTTAAGTACTATAGTATTGAACAGGAGTGGGTGAATGTGTGCAAGCTGGTCTTAGAGGGAAAGATTTTAATTTTTTTCCTGTTGAGAATAGTCCTTGCTGTGGGTATGTGATAAATGACTTTGAATATACTTGAGGAAAGTTCCTTCAAGTTCCATTATTTTTAAAGTTTTTATCATGAATGGGTGTTGGATCTTGTCGAATTCTTTCTCTGCATCTATTGATATGATCATATAGTTTTAATTTTTCTCTTATTGATGTATGGGCTGGAACGATAGCACAGTTGGTAGGGCATTTGCCTTGCATGTAGCCAACCTGGGTTCAATTCCTCCATCCCTCTTGGAGAGCCTGGAAAGCTACCAAGAGTATTCTGCCCACAAAGCAGAGCCTGGCAAGCTACCCATGGAGTATTTGATATGCCAAAAACAGTAGCAACAAGTCTCACGATGGAGACATTACTGGTGCCTGCTCAAGCAAATCGATGAACAACAGGACGGCAGTGTTATTGATGTGATATATTATATTGCCCACTGGGTGCTTTTCCTTGAGTTCATGTTGTATGTTCCACATGTGAAACGTTGTCTCATGCTACAAGTACTTGACAATAGGTGGCCAACCAGATCAGTTGCCACTTTCAGAAGACAAACCTTCTCGCACCTCTTCCTCTGCCATGCCCTCTTATTCATATAGGGCTTACAAATTACTTTTCTGGCAGAATTATCTGCTCATATTAAACTACTCTACATCCCTTTACAGTGAGCTGGAGCAATAGCACAGTGGGTAGGGCATTTGCCTGCATGCCAACCCGGGTTCAACTCCTCCATTCCTCTCTGAGAGCCTGACAAGCTACCGAGAATATCCTGCCCGCACGGCAAAGCCTGGCAAGCTACCTGTGCTGTATTCGATATGCTAAAAACAGTAACAACAAGTATCACAATGGAGATGTTACTGGTGCCTGCTTGAGCAAATTGATGAGCAATGGGATGACAGTGATACAGTGATTATATTAATTGGCTTGTGAATGTTAAATAATCTTTGCACCTCAGGATAAATCGTACTTGCTCATGGTATATAATATTTTTGGTGAATTGTTGGATTATATTTTCTAGAATTTTGTTGAGTATTTTTGCATTTGTGTTCATCAGGGATATAGGCCTTTTGCGTGTGTGAATGTGGTACCTCTGTTTGTTTGGGGTATCAGAGTGATTTTTGCCTCATAGAAATTTATGTGAGTGTTTCTGTTTCCTTAATTCCCTGAAAAAGCTTGAAAATCGTTGGTAGTAGGTCCTGTTTAGAAGTTTGAAAGAATTCACTAGTGAATCCATATGGGCCTAGGCTTTTGTCTAGGATGAAGTCTTTTGATTGCTATTTCAATTTCTTCAATAGTGTTATGTCTGTTCAGGTATTCCAAATCTTAGTTTATCCTTGGAGGTTATAGGAATCCAGGAATCTGCATTTCTACTATGTTATCTTGTTTGATGGTATAAAGATTCTCAAGGTAATATCTAATGATCCATTGAATTTCTGTGTTTTCTATTGTGATGCGTTGTTTCATTTTTGATTTGGTTTATTAGTGTTCTCTCTTTCTTCGTGAGCCTTGCTAATGGTTCATCAATCTAATTTATTTTTTCAAACAACCAGCTCTTGATTTCATTGATCTTTTGGATTGTTTCTGGGATTCCAGTTCATTAATTTCTGCTCTGTTTTATTTTTTTTCCCTCCTCCTGCCTAGCTTGAGCTCATTTTGCTGCTCATTTTTCGAAATCTTGAACTGTGACGTCACATTATTTATGCGGGCTTTCTTTCTTCTTGAATTCTTGCAGAGTTAGAAACTTTCTTCTTAACACTGTTTTTGCTCTGTTCACAAGTTCTGGTAGCAAGTGTCCTCATTCTTGTTTGTTTTCAGGAACCTTTCATTTCCTCTTTGATTTCCTCTCTGACCCACAGGTTGTTTAGTAGTGAACTGTTTAATTTCTAGGTGTTTAATTTGATTTTCTGTTTCTGTATGCGTTCAACATATTTTCAACATATCATGGTCTGAGAAGATAGTTGATACAATGTCTACTCTCTTGATTTTATGGAGGTATGTTTTGTGTCCTAGCACATGGTTTATCTTGTAGAATGTCCCATGTGCACTAGCGAAGAATGAGTATTCAGGTTTGGGGAGATAAAAAAACCCTGTATATATCTGCTAGCCCCCTCTATTCCATTTTTATCATTAAACTCATTATTTTCTTGGTGAGTTTTTGTCTTTTTGATATATGTCAAGAGGTGACAAAGCAGTGTTGAAGTCTCCAACTACTGTGCAGCTATCAATGTGCTCCCTAAAGTCTATTAGCAGTTGTTTTAAGTATTTTGATGGTCGGTCATATATATTTAGGAGTGTAATTTCTTCTTTATGTACATATGCCTTGATTAACAAATGACCTGTGCTGTCTCTTATAAGCTTTTTTATTCTGAAATCTGTCACCAAATACTAGTATGGTCACCTGGTCTTTTTGAAGGAGTTATTTGCTTGAAGAATTATTTATCAGCCTTTGAGTCTGTGTTTGCTCTGACTATTTATTTATTTATAAATACTATGTATTTCTTGTGGGAAGCAGAATGTCGGGTTTAGATTTTTAATACATTATGCTACTCTGTGTCTCTTAATTGGTGCACTAAGACCATTGACAGCAAGAGAGATTATTTTCATGGAGTTTTGTGTCATCTTTCTGTTTAAGTCTGTTGTGTTTTGGGGGTTTAGTAAAGAAAATTTAGGGGCAGAAGAAGAGGCTGGAAATTCTCATTTGCTAGGAAAAAATATGAAAACACAACTGAACAAGGGAATTCCTGAAGGCACACACATACTATTAATGATATTTATATCCTGCAAGTAGTCTGGAAGTCTGGTTTTTGAGAGAGATTAGCTTTGCATTGTCTTACCTTTATGTAAAGTTTTTGGACTTTTTCCCAACAATACTCAACTTACCTTTCAATAAATAAAAATGAACGAAATGAATGCATACAAATGAATCTGAGATATGAATCATCAATGTTTGGCAAGCAAATAAGAGAGAATATCCATTTCTGAATTTTGCAATTTGCAAAGTTGGCCAAGTTAAGAGTTCCTAAGTTTTTCAAAACGTTGTCTTTAATCCCAATAAGCTTTAAAATTTTGAAAGCAGGTGGTTAGAAGTCCAGATGTGAAGGGAAATATATGTCATAATCACTTTCAATTAAAAAGAGGACAAAAAAGATATAGGTTGATTAACCTCATGAGATTAACCTTTACAGAGAGGATAAACTTGACCTGGTGGTAGAAAGGGAAAAGTCAATAACCCTTGATTTTAGTCTGTATAGAAAAACTTGCTTAGCCTTTGCTTTATCTTACTTAAACTTCTTAGGAATAGACATATTTTAAATGCTCTATGTTATTTTTTATGTACCTGAGTATTCCTTTTACTTAAGTCCTCTTTAGAATAATAATTTTAATTACTTCCTTGGCCTTTGGTTCAAGCAAGCTTAGAGTCAATTTCTTCTTATTATATCATTCTAAGATTCAGGCTGGGAGACTATCTGTGGGAGTCATACAGAAATAGGTTGTAATCTACTAACTGAACCATTGCTCATATATCCTTTGTGAGCTCTGCGAGTGCTGAGAGCTTTTCAGAATAGTCTGGAGATAATACACTGGCCTTGTCCCTGTTCAATTTTGAAGCAAAGCAGATGTGCAATAATTGGTTGTTGGTTCCATATTTTTAGAAAACATGATTAAAGTTTTTCCTGAAAGACGGCACAAAACAGATACATTCACTACAGCAGGAGTGCCATAGTAGAAATATGCACTGAGTTTTGTGAGAAATTCAATTGACAAAGATAAATTCTTTAAGAGGAAATTGATCATGGGATAGAACTGGAGAGAGGAGGTAGGTCTGAGGTTCAAGAAAACAATCCTTAATTACACAGGACCAGTGGGATAAAATATATGTGTAATAAAGTCCTGGGATTTCTGCGTAGCCAGGGATCAGGATACCATAAAATAGGAGTGATTTCAATTTCTTCTTTCATTCAAGTTACTATCTTTGCAGTTTCAGAGACCTGACTTTCAAGTAATGAGCCTTTGTTCACAAATGTGTATCTCTGTGTAAGTCATTCACCTTTCCAGAGCTTCCATCATTACATCCCTTTCATCACTATTTCATCATTGTACCTGGTACAATGTCTTTATATCTGGTATAGCAGTGTCCAATAAATGTAAATATTTATTTCTCATAATTTAATTTTCATTAAATTACTTCTAATAATTTAGAGTTTACATTTTTTAGCCAGTCATTATATGGAAGAAGTGTAATATTTAATGCTTATACTAGACTTGATTTTAATAATAATAATAATAATAACAGCTAACATTAGACTAACAAATTATTCCTGAAACAGGTTTCTAGTCACTTTTATCAGATCCATCCTATGAATTAGCTAATCTCATACTAAAATGGCCCTCAATGGATAGATACATAAATGGTATAAATGAGACTTAAGGTTAGAATGAGGGTGAAACAATGAATGAGGGCTGGAGCAATAGTGCAGTAGGTAGGGCGTTCGCCTTGCACTCGGTTGACCCAGGTTTGATTCCTCCACCCCTCTCAGACAGCCCGGCAAGCTACCAAGAGTATTTCGCCCGCTCGGCAGAGCCTGGCAAACTACTTGTGGTGTATTCAATATGCCAAAAACAGTAACAACAAGTCTTACAATGGACATGTTACTGGTGCCCACTTGAGCAAACCAATGAGAAAAAAGATGACAGTGATACAGTGAAGGTTAGAATAAATGATGTGGGTAGCCAAATACCACCTTTATGTATTAATACTTTGTACTAACCTAATAATAGGTGCTTCATTAAAAATTAAAATTGTGAGTGTTCCTTTTAGTGAATGTTTTTTCTTATCACCTGTGGAAGTGTATTGATTTAAAGTTTAGTTTTAAGACTCCATATTCTATAAATTCCTCTAACCCCAATGCCAAAGTGTGTGTTCGTGTGTGTGTGTGTGTGTGTGTGTGTGTGTGTGTGTGTTTGAACCTGTCTGTAATTTGACTGTTAAGGCATCTTATGGGTGACCTATTGGAGGCTGTGGAATGTCTATAAAACAATTACTCTTTTACATAGGAAGGACATGTAGGTAATAGACAGTGATAGGATTTTTAAAAATGTTAAGCAAGGAAAACATTAGGAACCCTATCTGTACTTCTTCATTGAAGACAGACTGTACAGTCTGAACAGATGAAAGAAAAGGAATAAAAGATGTTGTAGGTTCTCTGGGAGAAGTCCCTTTTTACGTAAAAATTATTTATGGTTCTATTTATAATCCTTCTGGAAGAACACAAAGAAAAAGTTTCCTGTGCGAGATAAGAAGGTTTTGACTGGGCGTCTCTATTGAACTACTCCCAAATAAGAAGAAAATGACACTTGGATATGACTATTGCACCATCAATTCAGTCTCATAAAAGCATAAAAGGTGTTAACATCTCACCCCCCACACTAATTTGGGCGATGGCTGGCTCCCACTCTTGAATTTGGCAGCAGGCACCCATACTCTTTCCGTAAAGGCAGAAAACTCACCTGATTCTAGGTCTCTAAAAGTGATGCCCAGTTAGTTCACTTTGCTAATTGTGTGTGAATTACAGGGACGTTAAAGTCTTTTTGTTTTGAGATTACCAGCTCCATGTGAGAAAAGGAGTCAAGTCATTAGCAGAATTTCCTAAAACATATGGAGTCTGTGTTTTTGGGTGAAAAGATTGGACCTGCTTACCTGACAAAGTGCTCTGACACCCAAGTGCCAGAGGGGCACCTGGTGACAGTGTGTAATATGTTGGAAGTAAGAAACATGGATAGTTTGATGGCTCCCAAAAGGGTTATGGGGAACTTTCTCTAGATTTCAGAATATATTTTTTTCTAATGTAGTTACCTTAATGCATGGAACTAAAGTTAACTGAAGTCTAGTGAGCTTTGATATAAGCTGTTGTCATTACTCAAAGAACACAGATTTTGTAGCTGTAGGAAAATTTCCAGAAGCTATGATCTATCAGAGAAATATTCTAAAGGCTGGGTAAAGATACAGAATCAACATAAATGAGTTATCTCTTTTTTTTGTTATAACATATACTTGTTATGCTCAGGGCTTGCTTCTGACTTGGCACTCAAGGATCATTCTTAGTGAGGACTATATAGAGTGCTGGGGATTGAACCTGGCTCAACGGTGTGCAAAGCAAGCAATCTACATGCTGGACTATTTCTCTGGCCCCTCAACCCTGTCAATCTTCCTACTTCTTCCTTGACACTTCAGGTTTGTTCTACTTTGGTAGAGAATTTTATACATATATATATATATATATATAAAGTTTCCACATGTATGTTCTTAATCTTATCTTTATCTTCTACTAATGTATCCAGTGTTGAACTTCTCCATCTCAGACATAAACAGAAAGAAATATTTCCCATCTCAGATTAGGTGAGGGGCGGTATTGTCTGGAGATGAGTGCCTGCTAAAATACAAGCATAAAACAAGAGCGCAGATACAGGAATAGGAAAGCTGAGAGACCATGAGGCTAGGCTGGAAGAGATCCCTGCTATCCTGTGGCAGATAGAGGGGTATATACAGTGGGTAGGAGGGATTTCACAGGGGAAACTTATTTCATGTAAAGGATTATGTACCCAGATTCATAGAAATCAAATGCATGTGCTATGTATTAAGGTAGCACTTATCATAAAGTCTATAACAGAATTCAAGTCATATCCTGAAATAGGATATGATACTAGTTGTAATGGAATCACCTTTATGATTTGATAGATGAGGTAAGTTAGGCTGGGAGAGAGATGGAAAATGCTGCCCTTTTAGGCCATTGTAGGTCACTGGGCAGAGTTGCTCCTGGCTTGGAGGATCTGTCTGACACCTGGATAGGGATCCCTAGAGGCCCAGGTCTAAGTGGCCACAGGAGAGTCAGTGCTAGTCTCTCTTCTCTGGACTGGGTTCTATGATTTCTGGGACCCAGAAAAAGACTGTAGCCAGCGGACAAGGCAGTCTTTATAGGAACAGCTCCCTCTGTTGGTGTCCCTAAGAATGTGGGAGACGTTATGGTAAGACCATTAACATGAGGCACCTTGACATTAAAAACAATTTCACAGAGCTCATAGGTAATTTATAGGTAGGAAAAGTGAGTTGGAGAAGTCACCAAAAAGTAGATTAATGATTCCATTATCAACTATCTTAGGTTTAGCTTTCTGGAAATTGTGTTCTACTCTAAAAAATGACAGCTGGCCTTTTCTGTAAACATAGCTGCCTTTGACTTTTCCCTCTGATGTTGGAGTTATTTGGTGGACTCAAGGCCTGTAGAATGTATGGAGGGCTCTGTGGTTCATCACAAACTTCCAGGAGCAGTCATTTTTATTTTATTTTTTTTATTGGTGGTGACATTTCACAACTAAGGGATTAGGAGACGCTTTATTGCTCTTGGTCTTCCTAAAACAATGAGAGAAATTCTTCCCAGACTCTGGAAGATGCCACACAATGAATTAGAATGAAGTTTTCACTTTTGTATTTAATTTTTATGAGGCTTTACAAAAAAAGAAACACTGATGTACAAGAGCCATGCATCACTTACACCGGGGTCTCTCAGAGCACTTACTCATTTGTTAGAAAAAGTGAATTGGAAATAGAAATTCTGTTAAGATAAGGAAGGACCATTTTCTCTTCCTGGAGGCTGTACCATTTGTTTATTTTATTTATATTTTTTTATTGAGTCACTGTGAGATACACAGTTACAAAGCTGTTCGTGATTATGTTTCAGTGATACAATGTTCCAACACCCATCCTTCTACCAGTGTACATTTCCCACCACCAATGACCCTAGTTTCCCTCCCGCTACTGTCCCCACTCCCAGCCTGCCTCTAGGGCAGGCAATTTTCTTCTCTCTCTATCCTTTTCCCTGCCCCCTCTCCCTCCCCGTTTTGGACATTAGGCTGCACCATTTTAAATGGTCTTCAGTAAATCATTCAATCACACTGAGTGATCAGAAAGCCCAGATAATATTGCTTGTCAATTTATAGTGATATACCATCACTTTACAGGAAAGAGCTCTGGATGATCCTGGACTAAATCTTTGATCCCAAGAAGCACACCATCTAGGTGCAAAAGTGGGCTAAAACTAAATTACATAAGTGGAAAAACACAGACAATAAGATGCCTGTCAGTGTGCTAGAACCATGAATGCTCTTAGAATTGAGAAACCATTAATATTCCTATGCTTTTGCACATCATGGACAATTCTTAGACATAGCTTGACTTTAAAAGTTGTTTGGACTTTAACTTATACATGTTTGGGATATAGAGAGAAACCTGCAATATCTCTGTGTATCCAGTGAAAATTCAAGCAGAGCATGGACATGTATAAGATAGTCTCATTGATGTGTCTAAATTGTGTTCGTTTCAGAGTGTATATGAGCATTTCTTGGATAAAGGATAGTGTTGTGTTGCCCAATGTTGGTTGCCACCTTGTGCCCTAACTTGCCAGGATGGGTTCTGGAAACTGCTGACCCTGAAGTCCTTGGAAAATAAATGAATACAAATTATTGTGTGATACTAGAAGTTTTTTGAGTCTGTCAGATTTTTGAGGTTTGTGACCAGAAATATGCCAGAGGAACTTAATTAAATAAGAATATCAATTATTCTATCCTAAATTGTTCTAGTTATAATTTTATATGCATTTTATTTTATATTTAATTATACACACACATACACACACATACAGAGCCTGGTAAGCTACAGAGAGTATCCCTCCCGCACGGCAGAGCCTGGCAAGCTCCTTATGTCTTATTTAATATGCCAAAAACAGTAACAATAACATGTCTCATTTCCCTGACCCTGAAAGAGCCTCCAATTGTTGGTAAAGATGAGTAAGGAGAGGCTGCTAAAATCTCAGGGCTGAGACTAATGAGGACATTACTGGCGCCTGCTCAAGTAAATCTACGAACAATGCGATGACAGTGATACAGTGATACAGTAGACTTTAACTATATCAAAAGGTCAAACACTTTGTACAAAACAGTACATTAGAGACATCGCATGGTTCCTTGTGCCTCTGTTCTCTAGTATCTTCATCACCTCGAATATCCTATCTTTAGAGGTTGCTACTAAACATTACTAGGTTACCAGCACCTTCTGCTCAGATAGAGCAAGAAATTATAGTACATCACTAGAACCAGCTGTGTTATTTTCCTCAACAGGGCTGCACCATTCACCATGAATTCAGAGTTCCCGTTTTATAAAGAAATTGCTGACTTGCAATAAGTCTTGATATTTTGCTGACATATGAAACAATATTATTTTTCTAATTCATCTTGACTAGAAATTAGAGCATTCTAAAGTATTTCACCACCTTCTTATCCTATGCTAAAAATTTTATTACCCAAAAAGCCAAAAAATGAATTTAAAAAATTTACTATTGCATGAAGTCAACATCCAAAGCTTAGAAGACACTTTTTTTGGAAACCACAAATTTGGCAGAGAAGAGTGGCATCAAGAAACCTCTGTGGGTTGGAGCCATCGTACAGCAAGAAGGGCATTTGCTTTGCATGAGCCTGACCTGGTTTGATCACTAGCATGCCAGATGGTCCTCTGAGTTTGCCAGGAGTGGTCCCTGAGGGCAGAGCCAGGAGAAAACTCAAAGCACTCCCAGATATAGGCCACCCCTCACCATACAATAACAACAACAACCTTTCACATATCCCTGAATGCCAGAGAAGTTTTTTTTCTCCCAGTTTTCTCATCAAAATAAGGAAAATTCAAAACAAAATAACATTACTACTAATAATAACAAAACCAAAATGGGGTGGGTCTGTAATCTGACAGAAGACGGAAAGACTGAAGTGTCCTATATTGTGAAATGTCTAGATACTCCAAATATAAGTTAGACAAGAAGGAAAAGGGAGAGAATTTTAGGATAAGGGTCATTAGGATCAAGAATCAAGGGGAGGAGCTGGAGTGATAATACAGTGGTAGGGCATTTGCCTTGCACACGGCCCACCAGGGTTCGATTCCCAGCATTCCATATGGTCCCCTGAGCACCGCCAAGGGTAATTCCTGAGTGCAAAGCTAGGAGTAATCCCTATGAATTGCCGGGTGTGACTCTAACAAACAAATAATTAAACAAATAAATAAAAGAATCAAGGGGCATGTGCCTGCCACAGATGCAGGGGCAGTGGAGAGGGTGCATGGGGAGGGATACTGGGAACATTGGTGGTGGAGAATGGGCACTGGTGGAGGGATGGGTACTCATTCATTGTATGATTGAAACATAATCATGAAAGTTTGTAAGTCTGCAACTGTATCTCAGGGTGATTCATTAAAAAAGAAGAATGGAAAAAATAAATAAATAAATAAATAAATAAATAAATAAATAAATAGGGGCTGGAGCAATAGCACAGTGGGTAGTGTGTTTGCCTTGCACATGGCCGACCCGGGTTCGATTCCCAGCATCCCATATGGTCCCCTGAGCACTGCCAGGAGTAATTCCTGAGTGCAAAGCCAGGAGGTAACCCCTGTGCATCACCGGGCGTGACTCAAATAGTCAAAAAAAACCCCACATTAAATAAATAAATAAATAGATAAATAAATAAAAAGAATCAAGAGGCAGGGGAGATTAAGACAACATTGAGAAATTGCAATCTGAAGCAAGGGATTCGGGAAGCTCATGGATCAGTAGTGATGAATGCGAGTCCTTCAGGAGTCTGTTCTTGCTCTCCCTTCTCTGTGTTTTCATTTTCTTCCTCAGCGTCTCTTATATCTCCATCTTTCATCCTCACCCTCAACTGCTCCAGATGAAATTCATCAGAATTGACCCACCCATCTTGGACTCCTCCTAAGACCATTAATGAGACACATGGCCATCCTGCTGCCACAGTTTAGAATGCCTCTCAGGTGTCCCTCCAGCCTTCACAGGCCCTCCTCAGGACATGTTCTTTATGAGCTGGGCCTGAGGACACTGACCTCTCTGATTTTATTTTCTCCCTTTGCAGTGTTTATTTTTTCAGGGAAACCTCTCAGTCCATGAGTAGCCTATGCCAGACCTACTCTCCCAGAAACTGTCATGTTTTCAGAGCACTTGGGAATCATGGTGATATATCTAAGGTCATGTCTTTTTCTGAGTGTGTGAGGGTGGTATGGCACAAGTCTGCTCATCATTCAACTATAATATCCAGCCATTGCCTTATAGGCAGTACATGTTCTGTGAACAGAACTTCCATCATGTTAAATTATGTGTCCCTTTCTACTAAAAGCATTCGTTGTCTCCCAGAGTGAAACTCATCTTTTTGTTATTTGTGAGTTTTCTGCATAGGATGAATATACATTGATACATTATGGAACCAGAAAAGCTTAGATCAGGCTGGCAGTTTGGGGATTAACAGAAAGTCATCTCTAAATTTCTGCCATCATCTACAAAAAATTTCTAATGTCCCAGCTGGACACAAATTCACTTCTTGCTCTCAAAAGAACTCTGCAAAATGTCTGTATAGAGGTAGAGACGTGATTCTGTGGTATTACACATTTCTTGCTTCTGTGAAGCCCCACTACTATAAAATCTCACAATAAAGCTGCTTATTACTACATTGTGTTTTATATAAATCTCATTTCATTTTACTGTGAAGTATTTTAGGGGAATAGAACTGTGTTTGATTCATCATGAATAATATAACAGAGGTATCTGGGATGGATAGGGATTAAGGAATGATGGATTATACTAGGATAATGAGAGAGAGAAAGTAAAGTGGCACAGCTCAGGCCCAGAATATCCTGACTAAAAGATGCCTCTTCTATTCATAGACTGACCTCTCATCATCAGAAGCTGGTTGAAGTGTGGACTTTGCCAATATAATCCTTTACTCCTAGATATTATGCATAGAGAAAATGAAAAATATATATATCTGGAAAAAAACACCTGGATTAGCATATGAGCTCGGTATGTTTAGGGGATGCTGTCTGATCTGTTTGGAAGGACTATTGATTCAGCAGAGCCCAGACTCAGCCTTCAGAAGAGCTCACTACACTATTCCCTCTAACTCTTGTGTCCCATGCATTTCAATGGTGTTCCAGAGGAGGGGAAGGATGGCAACTTCCAATGACCTCCCTGGAGAGATATTCACTGCTATGGAAATGCAGATATGCAGCTTCAGACCACAAAGCTCACAGAGCACTTTGCTTCAGGACATAGGCTTTCCACAGCTGTCAGTATCTTTGTAATAAATCTGAGGACAATAGGTTCATAAAAGGCATTACTTGCCCTCAGGAAGACTGTGGTTTACCAGGAATGGCAGACAATGTGAAGAGCATTGTTTCTCTAAAGAATTCTTAGATTTCCATGAATGCTCTGACAATGGCTGGTCTAAAGAGTAGAGGAGAAAGATGGGGGTTGAGGGGTGGACAATGATTTAAGCAGAGACAAAGGAGTCAGCAGATGCTTATGGGTTGCAGAGGGTCAGAAAATGATAGGAGCTGACTTTGGGACTTTGGCCAAATATTTAGGAACTCCAGCACCCATCAACAGTGTCTAAAATTTGCCCTGTCAGTAATACTCTACCTGTCACACAAGAAACAGGAGACAGGATCAAGGGTTAAGTCTTGAAGGTGGACCTGAGAAATACCTGGAGCAGCAGGTGTAGGGATAAGAGCAAAGAGTAGAGCAGAGAGAAGGCTCACAAAGAACTCCAGATGGAAGGGACATGGGTGGATAAAGGGAATGTCAGAGAAGCTATTCAGCAACTTGCCTACTCAAAGGGAACTTGCATTACTTCATTTTACCAATGAAGTCTGAGTGAAGTCTGAATCTTTCCGTATTAGAACCAACACTTTGGTGTTTGGTTCTGAATTTGCCTGAATTTGCCTTTATATAGATGCTAAACCATGAACTCAGTTGGTGTCTGGGAAATATTTGGACAAAGGGAAAATAAGTTCTGTAAAATGAATGAATTTGGATGGAAGGCTCTTGGAGCTGCTCTGAGAATTCTGTAAATGCCCTAACTCGGTGTTTTTGAATAGTAATGGGAGCATGGGGTCTAAGAGTCAGCCTGACTGCATTCAAAACCCAGCCACTTAACACCTTTGTGGTTTTGGATGATCACTTAGTGTCTCTGATTTCTCTAGACTTCAGTCATCTCATCTGTAAATCATGACATAATAATATCTTTATCCCACGGTTGTTTAAATGATGGGAACTGGACCCGTCATTGCTAAATAGAAGTTGTCTTTTATTTTTATTGCTGTTGATACAAAAAATAATGAGTTAGTGTTGTTCAAATCAAGTGACTAAAACTAAGGGGAGGCTGGGAGGGAAAATTTTAATGATAAATCCAGGCAAAAACCTTGTATAAAAAAATTAAATATTTTTTTTAAAGTCTGGCTGGTAAAAAACAGAATCCTGTTTCTGGCAGCAACATTATTTTCCATTGTAAATACTGTGGTTATTAAGTCCTTGTGTGATTTCTGGCATCTTTTCAACTTTTGGGAGGATATTGTCAATAGTTTTGTTTCCTTCTGACTACCCCTACGTGAATTCTTAATGCTATTTGGGGAAAATTATGGGAGCTGAGAGGTCTTACTATAGTATGTGAAATGTATAATCTCAGAGAGTGTCTTAATAATGTTGCCATTGGTATTCTCAAATGTTGTTTTTGGTATTTTTGGTCATTTATATATAGTCGTATATTTTTCTCTCAGAAATGCATTCTTTTTAAAAAATAATAAAACTAATTATGATATATTTCAAATACTTGACATAATATTATAGTTGTATAGTGTATTTTGCATTTTTCCATTTCTGTCTTTCATAACAAATAAATTTTAGCATATAATGAGAATATTTTGTACATTTGGACTACTTAAAGTACCTATGCCATAAACATAGAACACTATTTCTGTACTTTTGTTTGAAGGGTCTTCTATTTTTTTTTCTTTTTGGGTCACACCCAGCAATGCACAGGAGTTACTCTTGGCTCTATACTCAGGAATTGCCCCTGGCGGTGCTCAGGGGACCATATGGGATCCTGGGAATTAAACCCGGATTGGCCGCATGCAAGGCAAATGCCCTACCTGCTGTGCTATGGTTCCAGCCCCTTGAAGGGTCTTTTTCTAATGTCATTCTGATTATGCTTCCATCTGACTATGAAAGGAATAAGGTTAATATGTAAAAATAAAAGTTTATTTTAAAATTTTTTACTTTGTTTACTTGTTTCAGTAAGAATAAATTAAACAGATAAAGGATTTCAGATATCTGCATATTTGGTAATATGTTTGAAAATGTGAATTTTTGTAACTAAATTCAGTGCTTTGCTGAATTTAGTTTGTTTGGATGCAGTGTGTTTGGATCTGTGCGGACATGTTCTTTGATTTACATGGTATCATTAGTAATTTTAAGAAAACACAAGCAACAAATCTTCTCAAAAAGCATCTTCCTAAAAGTTTAGTTACAAATTCCATTTAAATCATTTTTTCACCCTTTTGTTTTTATTCATTTGCTTCAAAATAAACATTTAAATTTGATTTGGCTTAATTTTGATGGCTTTGTATTTGAAAAATCAATCTTCCATTTTAATGGTTGTATTTTCTGTATAAACATGTATACTTGAATTATTGGGAAACATTTTTCTCATCCTTTTGACTTAGGAAAAGGAAGCCCCATGGGTCAGTGAGAACTTGGCCCACCATAGACTTTGCTTGGGATGCTGTTTAGGGAATTAATAGAGAAGAATTTGTTTTGAAGTTGATTATCATCTATGGGCTCCCTATTATATATATATATATGTATATATATATATATATATATATATATATATGTATGTTCTCACCAAGATGAGAAATAAATTGTATAGTCTGAGAGTGTTGTATTCAGCCAAATACAGTACAACTATCAATGGTTATTTCCAAATAATCTCAGGTCTTTTTTTTATTATAACACTTTCTCAGTAAATGGAAACCAATGTGTACCAGCAGCCCTATTTTAGGGACAGTCAAATCCTCTTATCACTAACAGTTTTCCTCACAGAAGCTTCTTCTCAATACTATTTACAAATTCTTATATTTACAACTGATTCTTACCTATTTACAGTGAAAGGAAGTTTCCTCTACTTTTCTATAGTTTAAGCTTTACTGTCAGGAAAACTCACCTACCTTAAAGAAAGGAAAAGGAAAAAGAGAAAATCAGTTGTGACTGCTTTTGTTGTTGTTGAGGGGATGGTTAGGAGGTCATACAGAGTTGTTATTAGGAATCATTCTTGGTGGTGCTCTGGGGACCAGTAACTGTGATTTTAGCTAAAATGGGGAAGAGAGAAAACAGGAAATTCTGGGAATTTAAGAAACAGAAAAGGGGTGAAATGGGAGAGATCTTGCATCATAAAACTGTCTTTAACTATGGGTTTTTTATTCCTATTCATTTCTGAAGGAACTTTCTTCACTAAACTTAGCATGTTTGAATAAAGACATAGCATGAGAGCTTCTGACATGGGCAGACATTTGGAATACAAGACAGAGGCTCTTTGGAATACAGTCTGAATAATAAGAGTACTTCCATAATTAAAGTTGAATAATCACACACTTCAATAATCACATTTGCTTTCATTGTCTTTCATCACTGAATGATGTGCAAAGTACTTTGTAGGCAGGTCTCTGAACACGTCTGATTTCCTGCACATTTCTGACCCAGTATGTGGCTGACTTACACCAAGCATGGATATTCTTCAAATTTCATTTTGTGTAATGCAGCCCTGACTGCTAAATAGTTTGTTTGTTTGTTTGTTTGTTTACTTATTTATTAATGAATCACCATGAGGTACTGTTACAGACTTACAAACTTTTGTGCTTACATCTTAGTCATACAATGATCGAGTACCCATCCCTCCACCAGTGCCCATTCTCCACCACCAATGTTCCCAGTATCCCTCCACCACCCCATCCCATCCACCACCACCCCCTTGCCTCTATGATAGGCGAATTCCCTTTTGTTTACTCTCTACTTTTAGGTGTTGTGGTTTGCAATACAAGTATTAAGTGGCCATCATGTTCATTCTATAGTCTACTTTCAGCACACATCTCCCATCCCGAGTGTACTCTCAAAGCATCCTTTACGTGGTGGTCCCTTTTCTATTTGAGTTGCCTTTTCCACCAGCCTGTGAGACTGGCTTCCAAGCCGTGGAGCAATCCTCCTGGTCCTTATCTCTACTATCCTTGAGTGTTAGTCTCCCATTCTGTTATTTTATATTCCAAAAATGAGTGCAGTCCTTCTATGTTTGTCCCTCTTTTTCTGACTCATTTCACTTAACATGATACTCTTTCTTTTTAAATTTTTTATTAGTGTGAATTACCATGAGGTACAGTTACAGACTTACAAACTTTTGTGCTTACATTTCAGTTATACAGTGGTCAAGTGCCCATCCCTCCACCAGTGCCCATTTTCCACCACCAATGGTCCCAGCATCCCTCCTACCACCCCCACCTTGTCCTCTCCCACTCTACCCCACCTCTGTGGCAGGGAATTCCATTTTGCTCTCTCTCCTTTGGGGTGTTGTGGTTTGCAGTAGAGGTACTAAGTGGCCATCATGTTCTTCTACAGTCTACTTTCAGCCCGCATCTTCCATTCTGAACGGGCCCTCCTAGCACCCTTTACTTGGTGGTCCCTTCTTTATCTGAGCTGCCTTTTCCCCCAGCATGTAATGGACATCTTCTAAGCTGTGGAGTAATCCTCCTAGTACTTATCTCTACTGTTCTTGAGTGTTAATCTCTCATTCTTTAACATGATACTCTTGATATTGATCCACTTCTATGCAAATTTCATGACTTTATCTTTCCTAAGAGCTGCATAGTATTCCATTGTGTAGATGTACCAAAATTTCTTTAACCAGTCATCTGTTCTCCAGCACTCAGGTATTTTTCCATATTCAGGCTATTGTAAACAGTGCTGCAATGAACATACAAATGCAGTTGTCATTTCTAATATACTTTTTTGAATCTTTGGGATGCATTCCTAGAAGTCGTATTGCTGGGTCAAATGGGAACTCAATTTCCAGTTTTTATTGAAAAATGTCCCTATTGTTTTCCAAAAAAGCTGAACCAATTGGTATTCCCACCAGCAGTGAAGGAGAGTCCCTTTCTTTGTACATCCACATCAACACTGGTTGCTTTTGTTCTTTTGGATGTGTGCTGGTCTTTGGGGTGTGAAATGATAGCTCATTATTATTTTGATCTGAATCACCCTGATGATTAGTGATGAAGAGCATTTTTTATGTGCCCTTTGGCCATTTGGATTTATTCTTTGAGAAGTTTCTAGTCATTCCATCGCCCCATTTTCTGATGGGGTTGGATGTTTTATTCTTGTAGAGTTCAACAAGTGCCTTGCATATCCTTGATTCCAACCCCATATCAGATGGGTTTTAGCTAAATATCCTTTCCCATTCTGTAGATTGTCTTTGTACTCTGGTCAATGTTTCTTTTGAGGTACAGAAGCTTCGTATTTTAAGATAGTCCCATTTGTTTATCTCTGTTTCCACTTGCTTGGCCAGTGGTGTGTCATATTTGAAGATACCTTTAGCTTCAATGTCATGCAGGGTTTTGCCAATCTTTGCTTCAGTGTACCTTATGGATTCTTGTCTGATGTTGAGGTCTTTAATCCATTTTCATCTGACTTTTGTGCATGCTGTTAGGTAGAGGTCTGAGCCCATTTTCTTGCACGTAGCTGTCCATTTTGCCAACACCATTTATTAAAGATGCTTTCTGGGTTCCACTTCACATTTCTTGCTCTCTTGTCAAAACTTAGATGATCATATAACTTGAGGGTGTGTGTAAGAATATTCAACCCTGTTCCTTTGGTCTGTGGCTCTGCCTTTGTTCCAATACCATGATTTTTTAATTATTAATGCTTTGTAGTAAAGTTTGAGGTTGAACTTTTCAAGGTGATGCCTCCCATCTTCTTTTCCCCAGAATTGCTTTAGCTATTCGTGAGGGCTTATGTTCCATGCAAACTTCATCAGTGTTTGCTCCATTTCTTTGAAGAATATCATGGGTATACTTATAAGGATCGCATTGAATCTGTATAATTCTTTGGGGAGTACTGTCATTTTGACAATGTCAATTCTCCCAATCCATGAGCAGGGGATATGTATTCATTTCCGCATATCCTCTTTTATTTTATGAAGTAGCATTTTGTAATTTTATTTGTAAAGCTCCTTTACCTCCTTAGTTAAGCTGATTCTGAGGTATTTGATTTTCTGAGGCATGATTGTTAATGGGATTGCTTTTTCATATCACTTTCTTCTCTCTCATTATTTGCATATAGGAAAGCCATGAACTTTTGGGTATTGATTTTATAGCCTTTGTCTTTACTATACAAGTCTACTGTTTCTAGGAGCTTCTTGGTAGAGGTTTCAGGGTTCTCTAGATATAGTATCATATTATCTGCAAATAGTGAGCACTTGATTTCTTCCTTTCCTATCTGGTGCCCTTAATATCTTTTTCTTGCTGAACTGCTATTGCAAGTACTTCCAGTACTAGATTTAACAGAAGTGGTGATGGTGGGAATCCTTGTCTTGTCCTTGATCTTAGAGGGAAGGCTCTTAGTTTCTCCCCATTGAGAATAATGCTTGCCATAGGCTTGTGGTAGATGGCTTTGAATACATTGAGGAAAGTTCCTTCAATACACATTTTGGTGAGAGTTTTCATCATAAACGGGTGCTGGATCTTATCAAATGCTTTCTCTGCATCTATAGATATGATTATATGGTCTTTTATCTTTTCTTTTGCTGATATGATGAATTATAGTGATTGATTTCTGAATCGTAAACCTTCCTTACATTCCAAGATGAACCTCATTTGGTCGTGGTGTATGATCTTTTTCATGAGTTGTTGGATTCTGTTCGCTAATATTTTGTTGAGGATCTTCACATCTGTGTTCATCAAGGATATCGGACTGTAATTGTTGCTGTTGTGTGTGTGTGTGTGTGTGTGTGTGTGTGTGTGTGTGGTGTCAGTGTCTCTGTTTGTTTTTGATATTAGGGAGATATGTGCCTCATAGAAACTGTTTGGTAGAGTTTCTGTTTCTTCAATTTCCTGGAAAAGCTTGAGAAGAACTGGCAATAGGTCATCTTTAAATGTTTGGTAGAATTTGCTAGTGAATCTATCTAGACCTGAGCTTTTGTTTTTGGGAAGAGTTTTGGTTATGTTTCAATTTCTTAATAGTAATAGGTCTATTTAGGTATTCCAAATCCTCTTGATTCAGCCTTGGAGATTATAGGAATCCAGGAATTCATCCATTTCTTCTAGGTTCTCTTGTTTCATGGCATACAGACTTTCAAAGTAGTTTCTGATCATCATTTGAATTTCTTTGGTTTCTGTCGTGATGCCTGCCTTTTCATTTCTGATTCAGTTTACTAGGGTTCCCTTGCTCTCTTTCTTTGTGACTCTTGCTAGTAGTCTATCAATCTTTTATATTTTCTCAACGAACCAGCTCTTGGTTTCATTGATCTTTCAAATTGTTTTATTTTGTTCCCATCTTGTACATTTCTGCTCTAAGTTTTATTATTTCTTTCCTTCTGCTTGGTTTGTGCTCCTTTTGTTGGTACTTTTCTAAAATCTTGAGCTGTGAAGTCGAGTTATTTATGTGGACCCTTTCTTCCTTCCTGAGAAATGCTTTCAGAGCTATGCATTTTTTCCTTAACTCAGCTTTAGTTGCATCCCACAGGTTCTGGTATTTCATGTCTTCATTTTTATTTGTTTCCAGGTATCTTCATTTTCATTTGTTTCCTTGATTTCCTTGCTGACCCACTCATTGTTCAACAGTGAGTTGTTTAATTTCCAGGTATTCGATTTGATTCTTTGCACTTGTGTGTGATTACCTTCTATTTTCAATGCATCATGATCTGAAAAGATAGTTGATACAATTTCTATCTTTCTGATTTTATTGAGGTATGTTTGTGACACAGCATGTGGTCCATTTTGGAAAATGTTCTGTATACACTGGAAAAGAATGTGTGTTCTTTTTTGGGAATGTGTTGCCCTTTATAGACCTTTTAGCCCTCTCTCTTCTATTCCTTCCTTCAAAGCCAGAGTTTCCTTGATGAGTTTTAATCTTGTTGATCTATCCAGAGATGATAAGGTGGTGTTGATATCTCCAACTACTACTGTGTTGGTAGCAATGTCCTCCTTCAAGTCTATGAGCAGTTGTAAGTATTTAGCAAGTCTCTCATTGGGTGCATATACGATTAGGAGTCTGTTTTTTTTCCTGCTGTACATATCCCTTGTTTAATAAAAAATGGCCTTTGCTGCCCCTTCTAATTGTTTTTCAACCTGAAATTTATGTTCTCAGATACTAGTAAGGCCACCCAGCTTTTTTTGAGGGAGTTGTTTGCTTGAAGGATTGTTTTCCATCTTTTAACTGTGAGTCTGTATTTGCTCTGACTGTTCAGATATGTTTCTTGTAGGCAGCAGAGTGTTAGGTTCAGTTTCTGAATGCATTTTGCCATGCTGTGTCTCTTATTGATGCATTTAGATCGTTGACATTGAGAGAGATTATTGTCATGGGGTTTTGCAGCATCTTTCTGTAAGGGTTTTTTATGCTTGTAAGGGTTTTCTTGTTATAGTAGCCCTTTTAATCCTTCTTTTAAATTTGGTTTTGAGTCTATGAAGTTCCTGAGCTGTTGCTTATCCATAAAAGTGTGTATTGTTCTTTCGAGTTTGAGTGAGAGTTTAGCCGGATAAAGTATTCTTGATGATGCATTCATTTCATTGAGTCTTTTTTTTTTTTTTTTTTTTTTTTTTTACTATATCTCACCACTGTCCTCAGGCTTGGAAGATTTCCTCTGATTGGTTTGCTCTAAATATAAGGGGTGCTTCTTTGTATGTGATTTACTTCTTTGACCATGCTGCTTGCAGTATTGTGTCTCTGTATTTGTGTTCATCATTCTGATTATGAATGTCTTGGAGTCTTTTTATTAGGGTCTCTTTTACCTGGCACTCTTCGGGCTCCCTGGATCTGAATGCCTGTATTCTCCAGCTCTGGGAACTTCTCAGCAATGACATCTTTAACTGTGGCTTTTTCATTGGGGTTGCCCCTGTTTTTCTTTTACTCCAATGATTCTTATGTTGTTCCTCTTAGATTCATCCCCTAGGTCTCTGATTCACCCTAGAGCTATTTTGAGGTCTTTTTCCATTGTTCGTTGTTGTCTATAAGCTTTCTGCAGCTCATCTTAAAGATTACTGATTCTGTCTTCGTCTGTAGCCATTCTCCTGTTGAGAGCACCCACTGAGATTTTTATTTCATCTACAAATCCTTTATTAGTGACACTTATGTTTGTATCTTTCTTATTTCTGCTCTCATTTCTTTCTGTATTTTCTGGGCTGACCATTAAGCTATTTCTTTTATGTCCTCTTTAATTTACTGCATGCCTATTCCACCGTTTCTTTGAGTTCATTGAATTCACTGAACGTCTTTAACATTTCATCTCTGAATTCTTTCTTGGAGCGATCGTATTTGTCAGTAACCCCTGTTGAGGATTCTGGACTCTTCTTTATATTCTCCTCGCTGTTTCTTCATGTTGTTGTGGTAGTATGGAGGTGGGTCCTTCAGTTCACTATCAATATCCACCTCTTGCTTCGAGAAAGGATTCTGGATAAGCTTGGTCGATGGTGGTCACCTTTTCCCCCTTCTAGAATACCGCCTTCCTCTCAGGTCCTCCTTCGTGACTTATGTTAGACCTCTAGTGAACTTTCGAAGGATGTGTTCTTTTACATTGGGCTTGTACAATTTCTTGCGTTCACTGGTATTTTGGTGAAATTGGAATAGGCTAGTGGGTTATTGGCCTATTGTGTTTGAGTCACAATGTTCTCCACAGAATTAGGTAATGGAGATTGAGATGTGAGTCCAGATTGCTGGGAAAGGGGAAAATAACTGTGGCCCCCTGAGAGGCCACCTCTCCCCGCCAGAGGCCATGGCCCTGCCATGGAGGCCATGGCCCCTACTGCCCTTTAGGTGGGGGCCCCAGCTGGAGGATTTGGGTCTTGGTGGTGGGCTGGGGCACAGGGGTGGGAATCTGCTAGGTAGTTTAATATCTATGTTTTATCAGAGCAACAAAGGGAAGTAGAAAAAGATTTACCTATTTTGCTTAAAATGACACCATTTGGATCTGAGATAAAATCTAAGAGTCTCCTACTTGTGTCTGGGCTCTGACTGCTCGGCTTTACCACAATAAAACAAATTTATGCTAGATTCATATTGAGCAACACAAAGATATGACATGTTCTTTGCAGATATTTGGTCAATAAAATGATTGGACAGTGTTACTGAAATCACCATAGCTTAGTGACACCACACTCACTAAGAGGCTTTTTAAATATGGCACATTACTTGCAGCTTCTTAGAAATATTTTGCCAGTTTATGCATTGAAATGAAAATTTCAGTTTAAGTGAAAATCTGGAAAATATAGATTATTATAAGTAGAATGGTTGGGCTTTTGACTTTCACGCGGCCGACCAGAGTTCGATTCCTCCGCCCCTTTCAGAGAGTCCCTCAAGCTACTGAGAGTATCGAGCCCGCGCAGCAGAGCCTGGCAAGCTACCCGTGCATATTGGATATGCCAAAAACAGTAACAATAAGTCTCTCAATGAGAGACAGTTACTGGTGCCCGCTCAAACAAATCGATGAACAACGGGATGACAGTGACAGTGACAGAGAATGGCCCACAAAAAGAGCCAACATTCATCTCCAGGTAGGGCCTGAGAACTGCTATATATCTACTGTGCCAACTCTGCCACTAGAACTCTGAAACCAAGTGTTAAGCAGTCCAGGGACCTCAGAGATGGTGCCATTGCCATTAAATTCCATAGTATGGACTTCCTAGTAAAAAATAATAACTACAACATAGTTAAACGACATTGCTTAAAATTTCACAAATAGATCTGACCTCATTCAAAATTTTTGCAGCAAAAACACTAAGTGGATCTTAACTGCAAATGTTGCCCACTTTGCAGGAAATTTTCTTTACTCTTCTTTAAGATGAGAATTAGTAAATGTGAAGTGCCAAGGGTGGTATTTGGCAGAGAATAAGAACTCAATAAATAATAGCTTTGTAAAAGTGTATTATTTATTAAGCACTTATCTACCTCCTCTTTCCAAGGCCATAATTGAGCAGTAGGTCATTCCTCTCTTGAAATGGATAATAAATAATTTCAAGTTTCAATTTCAACAAAAGCATAATAAACTTTAGAATTCTTTAATTTAACCCGAGGGTTGTTTTCTCATATGTCTTCACATAGTTATTGACCTTAACAACATTTCCAGATCAAAGGGAGGAAAGAAGTTTTCTACGGCTAACAAGATTTTGCACAGCTGCATCACTTACTCTCTTATACGATCAGAATTCTTAGTTTCTAGATATTCACTTCTCCATTATCTTCCTCTAACTCTTACTACTTGTTGAGACATTGAAATTTAAGTCAGATCCAAATATTGATCTCTCCAGGGAAAATCCTTCACCCCTACCCCCAAGAATTGTTTTCATTTTTTTCATTTAAAATCTCCCAAAGGATTTACGCATTTGTTCAATGAATAGTAAAATGTTCTTTCTCATTGTCCTTGATTAAACCCTAACAAGTTATTCCTTAGAAGTGGCAAAATATATCAGAAATAGAACTGATGGAAATAGCCATTTATAATTCTTTAAATGCAAACCAGAATTTGGAATGTGGTGTGTCAAAGTATTGCAATCAGATCAGATCTCTCAACTTATTATCTAAGAAGAAATGTTTTTTCTTGCTTTTCGGTAATAATGGGAGACTTTCAGAGTATCTATAGTGGTCAGACTTCTCTGGCTTTACAAGAAGGAAGAAAGGGAAGCAGAAAGGGAAGCAGGGAGAGAGGGTGGGAGGGAAGGAAGGAAGGAAGGAAGGAAGGAAGGAAGGAAGGAAGGAAGGAAGGAAGGAAGGAAGGAAGGAAGGAAGGAAGAAGGAAGGAAGGAAGGTAGGAAGGAAAAGAGAAGGAGGGAGAAGAAAAAATGAAAGAAGAGTAGGAGTCTAGAAGATGCTTTATAGCAAAAGACTATGAGTATACTTTATTTTTTTTAGGATTACTGAATAAAATATGGAATAACTAGTATAGAGTATTTATAATGTTTCTGGTATAAAAGAGGGACTGAATCACATCTTTATAACAGGAACCTTTACAACAACCTAACTTTATACCCTGTTTTAAGCAGAAGGAGAAAGTACCGTGTCTCCTGCATTTGCTGTTTCTCAATTGCTTTCAGATCAAAATATTCATTTGTTAATGCTCTGTTTAAAGCAGATATTGAAAAACAAAAGCAGGGTTGAATAACTGCAACAGAGACCATATGGATTGCAGAACAGAAAATTTATTATCAGATTCTCCTCAGAAAGTTTACTGACCCCTAGTCTTGAGTAATAGAATTGGAACTGTTACTTGCCTATCTTGACAGTACATGGGAGGAGGGATAAAGGAAAAAAATAACAAAAAATTCTTAAATTCAGAGCTACTAAGATAACTAAGGAAGTATAAAAAGTTGATTAAGAAACACTGTCAAAAAAGAAAAAAAAATAGAAGCACTGTCAAAAATTCCAGAATATCAAAGATAAGAGATCTTTAATGAAAGAGAGAGAAAAGGAAGCAAAGAAGGGCTTGTTTCTTCTGTGCTGTTCAAAGATGCAGAATTCTAACCATGTCACATATTTTCTTTACTCCACATAATAATCTTTCTTTATTGCTGGAGGGATATTGGCACACTGGTGAAGACAATTTTGGCACAGCAACTTTGTATTCCTACAGCACAAATATTATCATTATTATAAATTATCATACCAGATAATATAAAATGTGCAAAAAATAAATATAAGGAAGAAGATTCTAAGATAATAAATAATTTTGAATTTAGAAGCCAAATCTTTGCAATTGCCCTTATACCTGTTGTCTCTGCTCTCCAACACATGGATAATAGAATGAAGGGATTATGGGTGAAGAATGATAGGTATTGTGTAGGTAACTTATTAGATGTGCATAAATTCAAGGAAAATTATGATCTAAATTTCTATCATGGCTTCACATATTTTATTTGAAGTCAGGACAATGACTGAGTATAGGTCCCATGTGCCCATGTGAGGTACTCATGGTACTAATAATGTCCTAATCATTCTTGTTTTTGATCTGGATTCTTGCTACCTCTGTATGAGTCACGGGGAAGTGTGGAATATTAAAGTTAAAAGCCTTACTGACAGGCATTGTGCTTTAGTAAATTCATATTAGGGCTGATTCAATTAGTAGAATAAGAGAGTATGTCGTGAATCTAATGGATAGAGTGCACCTGGAATGTAATTATGATTTTAAAGCCAAGCAAAAATCTTTTTCTGAAAATGAGGGGATCTGTCAGTACTTTCTAAACTCCATGGAACAAGAGACATTTGAAGAAGGATAGGTTGCTGTTTCCGTCCTCTGAGTCACAGATGCCCGGAGTCAGCCTCCTTCATCTGCCTGGCTTTGTTCAGGTTAGAATTGGAAGCTCATCCATGCACAGTAACTTCTGGACATATATTCTTTGGCTTCAGAATTTCGATCAAACAAAAGAAACTTTTTGTAAACCTCTGTCTTATTTTCCGAGTTTAAGCTCAAACTCTATGTATTCTGTTCAAACTCACTTCAAAATCTATAAGTTGCTTTCAGCTCTGGACGAAGCAAGCTGTTTGGAGATTTGTTTTCGATGCTGTATAAGTCAACAATCAAAACATATACCAATGAGAGAACATGTGGTGAAGACAATGAAAAACAGACCCATGACTTCCAAATAAGGAGGTGAAAAGACAAACCTTCATGTTACATAAGCAGCATAGTTCAGGGGGCACCACTCCAAGAGAGAATGCACTCTGGCCCCATGGTAAAATTCCTCATGAGCCTAAGTCTCTCTTTATATCTGGGTTCAATAAAGATAATTCACTTCATCCACAGTAATCTTTAGGCATTGAATGGCTTCTTTCCCAAGATCTTTCACCTACTTCTAAAGTGCAAACAAGTGTGGATTTAAGGCTGAACTGAAGGAAATGATGAAAAGTTGGCGATTTGGGACTCCATGTTTCAAAAGCCATTTGTATTTCTCTATTGCACAGCAGACTTCCTAAACCTTTTTTCAGTTCATAATAAAACATTAGTGAAATTTTATTAATAAAAAGAGACAAAGAAGCCCATCTCCCAAGAATCTATTCCATCAGATTCTTATAAATTGTCATTTATGGATTAAAAAGTTTACAAATTTGTAATGCTAGATGACCTCTAAAAATTAGGAAGAAATTCTCCAATCTTTCACGTAGCCTATAGTCACCAAGAAAAATTGTAGATCTCCCTTGACACTAGAATAAAGAACAGAAAAATGTACTTTGGACATTTTGATATCTGACTTATAGTTATAATGGAGCAAAAGAGATTACCAAGAAATGATTTATCTTCATGAAGTAGATAACACATTTTCGCTTATATAGCAATAAAAATTCCTAGCATCATGTGGTGGAAATAACCTATTTTTCCCTCATGGAGCCCTTAATTTTTAGAAATTATATCCATATGAATATGTATTAACTCAATTTTTCATCAAGAAAATCATTAGTTACCTGAGGATGAGGCTTCTTCTACCAACCATCCCATAACATTTCTATTTTCCCAGTAAAGAGCCTGGGAACATACATAATTTGTATGGCCACATTCATTTAACTAATATCTTTTGAGTATACTCTATGTACCGGATGATCCTAAAATTATTATAGTGACCAAGAAAAAATGTTATTATCCAAAATATTACATTTTTAAGGATAAAATATAAAAATATGAAATAAAGGGTAAAAGAACAGGAAATAAATAAGAGGAACTCTAGACTATACAAGGAAATATAGTTGGGAAAGCTATTTTTGGACTTTATTGAACTGGGTAAGTAAAGCCTTTACTGAGAAGGTACAATTTGTTTAGGGACATGAATTTATCACAGGGACATATATTTATGGGGATAAATAATTTACAACAGTTGCACAATGGGTAGGGCGTTTGCCTTGCATGTGGCCGACATAGGTTTGATTCCTCTGTCCTTTTTGGAGAGCTCAGCAAGCTACCGGGAGTATACTACCTGCATGGCAGAGCCTGGCAAGCTACCCATGGCATATTTGGTATGCCAAAACAGTAAAAAGTCTCACAATGGAGATGCTACTGGTGCCCGCTTGAGCAAATCGATGAACAACGGGATGGCAGTGCTACAGTGCAAAGGATCTGCAGTAGAAGCATATTGCTATATCAAAGACAAAAACAGTTATTCATTGACAAACAGTTACCCCAAAACAAAAAACATCTATTTCCACTAAAGTGGAAAGTGAAAAGGGAGGAGAAAGAGGATAGGAGATAAGAGAATAACAAGATGATGGTAGATTTTATGGCATTACATATAATTTTAGATTTTATTTTGAGTTAAATGAGCTCTTTACAGTATTGACCTGGAAGACACTATGTGATCTGAGTTTTATAGGTCTACTTTAACTGATATACTAAAAATACATTAAAGGATTGCTAATGCGGAAGTAGATGGGCAGTTTAGAGACTGTTTTTTCTAGATTATGATGGTCTAGAAAAATGACCATGGATCCTGGACCTAGAGACATTTGCTGGAGAAATAAAACACTGCAGATATCTTTTGACATACATTTAATAACCATTCTGAGGGATGAGATGTGAGATAAAGGAAACAGCAGAATAAAGAAGTTCCTAAGACTTTGGATCTAAAAAATGAGAAAACTATATAGACCATTTATGGAACTGGTATAATAGTGTATGAGACTTGTTATAAAACTATAGCATTGGTTTCTAACTAACACTGGATTCTAGGTTATATTGAACAGTAAATTCATTTGGATAAAATAAAATGTATCTTCAAATGATTTATCTAAGTTATAACTCCACCAGAAGAATATGAGTGTTTCCAACAATTTCTATTTTTTCTAATAAGAATTTTTTTTCTTTCTTCCTGCAGTACTTACGGTTTACTCCTAGTTCTGTGCTCAGTGATCACTCTTGGTGGTACTTAGGGGACCATATGATATATATGTGATGCCAGAATGTGATCAACCACAATGCAAGACAAGTATCTTACTCTATATTCTCACTTTGGTCTCCACAAGAATTTTCTTGATTGATGGGTGTAAACAGATATTATAGATATTTCAGGTTGTGTTTCCCTGATTTTACAGGGGAAATGAAGCCAGTTCTAACATCCATTGAGATTCTGAGTTTCTTCTTTGAACAACCTATTTATATCCTATGTCAATATTTGCTATTGGATTGTTTGTATTTTTTTTAACTTGTAGAACTATATAGTCTGCATTTTTTCTTATTATATCTGTTACAAATATAGGCTTCTATAACAAATATTAAGTCTTTTCTCATCTTGAGTTGATTTTGAATGTTAGCTTTGTTATCTTTAGTTGAAGAGATTTGAGACTTTGATGTGGTCAAATCTTTCCATCTTTTTCATTATGTTCATGATTTTTTCATCTACTTTAAAATATTCTCACTTTTCTTCATGTCTAAAGGCATGTGCATATATTTTCTTTCAGAAGTTTTCACATTTTTCTTTAACATTTGACTTTAATTAATTTATTTAACAAACAGTTCCATGTTCCAGATGTTGTTCTAAGTAAAAAAATTACCTCATTTAAATCTTCTTGACAACCTTGACTTATGAGCCATTTTATTTCTATTTTACAAAGGAAGAAACTGGATGGGAACAGGTTAAAGAAATTGCCAAAAACATACCACTCTAGTAAATGGTTGAATCTTTAGTCTATCTTAAATAATTTAGTGTAGAACAGTTTTGTCTTTTTTCATATGAATAGTTGTTATGGCACAATTTATTAAAAAGTACTTGTTTTATCAATAGATTTATCATGTTATATATCTCATAGTTGTTTTGTATATTGTGGGTCTATATAAACTCGATTTTATTAAATTGGTTGTTAGGTAAATATTATATTGTTTCAAGCTTTTAAACATGTTTTAAAGAACACGTCTTTAGTTGATATACTACATAAATTTTATTTTATTTCATTTCATTCACTTCAGTATTGTCTATGACTATTTATATCTTTGCTCTTTCCATTTATCTTTAAAATATTATTTAGATAAGTTCCATAAAATGCTATTTGATCTTTGATGTGAATTTCACTTTACATATAAATTATTTGAGGGAAAATTGGACATCTTTATGCATTTAAGTCTTTGTACTGTCAAACCAGTTCTTTTTTTGTATTTTGGCTATATTTCTAAAAAATTCTTAAAATTCTAAAAAGTTCTTTAAAATTTATTCATTTCCTCGAGGTTTTCATGGTTCGTGGCATGAAGATTCCCAAAGTAATCTCTGAGGATCCTTTGAATTTCTGTACTTTCTGTTGTAATGTCCCCTTTTCATTTCTAATTAGTTTATTAGGGTTTTCTCTCTCCCTTTTCTTGTGAGTCTTGCTAGAGGTTTATCAATCTTCTTTGTTTTCTCAAAGAACCAGCTCTTGGTTTCATTGATCTTTTGGATTTTTTTTGGTTTCCATCTCATTAATTTCTGCTCTGAGTTTTATTATTTCCTTATTCCTGTTCTGGTTGGACTCCTTTTGTTGGTCATTCTCCAAGTTCTTAAGCTGTGAGTTTAGGTTACTTATGTGGGCTCACTCCTCCTTCCTGAGGAATGCACTTAGAGCTATGAACTTTCCTCTTAACACAGCTTTTGCTGTGCCTCATAGGTTTTTGTAACTCATGTCCTTATTGTCGTTTGTTTCCAGGAATCTTTTGATTTCTCTTTGATTTCCTTTCTAAGCCACTCATTGTCCAATAGTGAGCCGTGTAATTTCCAGTGTTTGATTTCATTTTTTGTTTGTGTGTGTGATTTATTTCTAATTTCAGCACATCATGGTCTGAGAAGATCGTTGATATAATCTCTATCTTCTTAATTGTATGGAGGTATGTTTTGTGGCTCAGAATGTGGTCTATCTTGGAGAATATTCCATGCACACTTGAGAAGAATGTATATTCAGCTTTTTGAGGATGAAGTGTCCTGTATATATTTACTAAATCCCTTTCTTCCATTTCTTCCCTCAGATGCTGTATGTCCTTGCTAAGCTTGAGTCTGGTTTATATATCAAGAGGTGATAAAGCGGTGTTGAAGTCTCCCACTAGTATTGTGTTGCTATCGATGTCTTTCTTCAAATCTATGAGTAGTTGTTTTAAGTACTTTGCTGGTCCTTCATTAGGTGCATATATATTTAGTATTGTTTGTTCTTTCTGTGGTACAGATCCTTTTATCAATAAGAAATGTCCTTCACTGTCTCTTGTGACCTTCTTCAGCCTGAAATCAATGTAGTCTGATACTAAGATGGCTACACCAACTTTTTTTTGTTGTTGTTGCACCATTATTTATTTATTTATTTATTTATTTATTTAAATTTTTAAATTTATTTATTTTTAATTAGAGAATCACCGTGAGGGTACAGTTACAGATTTATACACTTTTGTGCTTATACTTCCCTCATACAAAGTTCGGGAACCCATCCCTTCACCAGTGCCCATTCTCCACCACCCGTAAACCCAGCGTCCCTCCCACCCTCCCCAATCCCATCTCCCCCCCACCCCACCCTGCCACTGTGGCAAGGCATTCCCTTCTGTTCTCTCTCTCTAATTAGCTGTTGTGATTTGCAATAAAGTACACCAACTTTTTTTATGGGAGTTGTTCACCTGTAGGATTGTTTTCCAGCCTTTGACTTTGAGCCTGTGTTTGCTCTGACTGTTGAGATGTGTTTCTTGCAGGCAGCAGAATGTTGGGTTCAATTTTCTAATCCATTCTGCCACTCTGTGTCTTTTAATTGGTGCATTTAACCCATTGACGTTGAGAGAGATTGTTGTTATGGGGTTTTATCCCATTTTTCTGCTGAAGTTTGGTGTATTTGAGGGTCCTGTCTTGTCTTAAAGTAGCCATTCAGTTGTTCTTGTAACCATGGTTTTGAGTCTATGAAGTTTCTGAGCTGTTGTTTATCTGTGAAACTGTGTGTTTTTCCTTCTGTTATGAATGAGAGTCTAACTGGGTAAAGTATTTTTGGTGAGGCATTTATTTCATTGAGTTTTTCACTATATCCCACCACTGTTTTTGGGCTGTGAGGGTTTCATCAGACAAGTAGGCTGTGAATCTTAAGGATGCTCCTTTATAGGCAATTTCTTTCTTTGATCTTGCTGCTTTCAGGATTTTGTCTCTATCTAAGGTTTTGGTCATTTTGATCAGGATGTGTCTTAGAGTATATTTATTTGGATTTCTTCTAGCTGGTACCCTTCTGGCTTCCTGAATGTTGTCACATGTTTTCTTCAGCTCTGGAAACATTGTAGCAATGATGTCTTTGACAGTTTCTTCTTCATCAGGGTTTTCTTCCTGTCCCTCTGGGACACCAGTGATTCTTATATTACTCCTCTTGGATTCATCACGATCTTCTCTTGCCATCTGTTCCGGATTGTCAGTCTCTTTTCCATTTTCTGTTGTTTTCTAGAGAGTCTCTGGACTTCATCTTCGAGCTCACTAATTCTGTCCACAGCAGCTGTTACTCTGCTGCTGAGGCCATCCAGTGAGTTTTTTAATTCTCCTACCAGGTTTTTCACATCTGACATTTCCGTTTGTATTTTCTCATCCTTACCTTCAAATCTTCTTGTATTTTATTGGTATTGCTTTCCATTGTTACTTTTAGCTCCCTAAACATCCTCAGTAGCTCCTTTCTAAATTCCAAGTCAGACCCCACGGCGGGCTGAAACAGTGGGAACCGGGCATCCCCCAATTCTTTTAACCTCTCTCTCTCAACTCCTTCCTCCCGAGCACAGCGCAGGGTCCGCGGCTTTCTGAGCGCAAAATGGAGACGCCGAGCCTCTCTCTAGGTTTCTCCATCTTATGAGCACCATAAAAGGGTAAAAGTTTGTAGTGATGTTATTTCTGGTTGTACTTTCCCTGGACTTTATACAGAAACCCAAAACCGTGTGGCCGCTGCCGTGGCCGCACGACCTAATGTCATCTTAGCATCAGCAATATGTAATGGTTCGCTTTTAATGGGTCGGACTTTTGTGGGAGATCCTAACAAGAATAGTAAGTCTGTTGCTGAAATATTAAAGGCAATCAAAGTGGTAGCCATCTCTCTAGACTGAACTAAGCTATATCCCCACGCCGGCTGAGAAGAAATTTTCTTCTTTCTCGGGAAGAAACGCGGCGTGGCATCAACTACAGTGTGATGTCCATTAAGCAAACAGACCTGGTGGCTTGGGAATGGGATATAAGGGGAAAAATTATGTACATGGAACAGTGGGACGCTGGTGGAATCTCGAGCCGGAGCCGATACCAGCGCAAGACCTTCGGTTCCAGAAACTGCTTGCAGACACTCTACTAGTCTATCAACTAAGCCAGAGTCCCACGCCTGCTGATGATGGGAAATAGCCATCCTTTTCGTTTTTTTTTCCCTTGTCAGGCAGCGTGGCGATTACTAAACAGGCGTGAACTCGGTGGCGTGGGGCAAGGGGGAAAAAGAAAAGTTATGTAACAAACAGCGGGACTTAATATCTCTATATTCTTAGCAGTGGAGAACTATCAAATGCTTCCTTGGCAATAGGACTGTCTTTTTCTTTTTTGGGGGAAACCCCAACAACGGTAGTGAGTTGTGTGTTGAAACATGGAACCTAATCGAGATAAGGTGTAAACGAAGTGAAACTTATCACTTACAAGGGTGGGGACTGGGGAGGTGGGAGGGGGCGGCAGGTATACTGGGGGGGTTGGTGATAGAAGATAGGCACTGGTGAAGGGAAGGGTGTTTGAGTATTGTATAACTGACACAATCCTGAGAACTATGTAACCCTCCACATGGTGATTCAATAAAATTTAAAAAATAAATAAATAAAATAAATTCCAAGTCAGAGTGGTTGTATAGCACTTTATTCTGGGCTCGCTTCTTCAACAAGTAAGCTCGGTGGGGATCTGCGTTGCTTTACCATTGTGACCTATGTGGCTCAGCCCTTCACACTCACTGATATTATTCTGTTTATGATGCAATATTAATTTAGGTAGCCTTAATGAGATATTGGCTAATGTATTTCTGTTGGTTAAGCTAACCTGGAGAAAGTTCTAGCTAAAGGAGTAACTTCTGGTTCTTGTGGTATATGGAAGGAAGAGAAAAACTAGTGGCTGCATTAGCGGCCACGGCTCCGAGCAGGAACTCTGACCTGGGCTGGTACCTGAATTGGGTAGCAGAGAGCGCACACAATGATCAGCTTTGGATGCGGCGCTGTGTCCCTCAATTCCCGTCCCCCGAAGAGCAAGGGTGAAAACCGACTTTCCTGGGAAGTGGGCAAGAACGCGGCCCCAGGCTGGAGCCCTGACCGGGGCTGGTACCTGAATTGGGTGGCAGAGCTCAAGAATTAGTATTAGCAGTGCCCAGGAGGCCATATAGAATGCTAGATTTGAACCCATATTTGCCACGTGCTAGGCAAATGCCCTACCCGCTGTACTATCAATCCAGTCCCCTAAGTTATTCTTTTTAAAATTTATTATTATTATTTATTTATTTTTACACAAATTATTCTTGTTCTTTTATTTTGAAACAGATACACTCAGGACTTTGTGCTTCACACTAGCAGGAGGTCAGCCTAATGTTGGTCCAGGAATGTTGACAGTGCACAGTAGGGGCAAGACTGGCATCCCCACACTGTGGAGGGAGCTCCACGGCCAATATTTTACTCAGGCTCCCAATTACCTCTTGTATACTATATAGTTAACTTAGAGTTAACCTTCTGAGTAGTACCATGAATTGTACCTTAAATTTTTCTTCCTAGAGCTAGATGCAACCTATTTTGAATGGGTCAGACAAGCGCCTGTCTATGGATGACCCTGTTGCCCAGTAACTCCCAGATGCATAAACCATCCTTTTGATTTTGAAGGTGGAGCCCAGAGTTTGTTCATAATCTCCTGATGGGGACACAAAGAGTGGGACCATGACTTCAGTTCTCTCCCTGGCCCTATGGGAGATTCTTGAAGTCACAACCAGGACTCCTATAGAATTTCCCAGATGGTGTAAGGGAGGGCCCACTTTTTAAAGAAAAATGTGCTATTATGAGTGTGTGCTGTTGGAGACAGGAAATGAAAAAGACTTACGTCGTCTTTTGGTACGGACTTGTAGGAAGAGGGGGCCAGGGAGGAGGATTGACAGAGCTTATGGTTCCTCTCCAGTTTTGTTGCAGAGGGTAGATGTGCTAGAAAAGGAAAGAGAGAGAGCAAGAGAGAGAGAGAGAGAGAGAGAGAGAGAGAGAGAGAGAGAGAGAGAGAGAGAGGGAGAGAGGGAGAGGAAGAGAAGAGAGAGAGAGACTCCACAAGACGGGATGGGACAGACCACTTCTATCCTTTTCCCTGCCTAGAATTCTAGGAGGAACTTCCATGTGAAGTGAGGTCACCCAAGAAAGGCCTCTCCAAGTTCCTTGTCCAATTCTGAGCTTTTTAGTGTGAGTTGAAAGTCAGTGGGGCTTTCCTAAAAGTGTCATGATAGGAAAGCAGTTGTGCATATCAGAGACTAGGGATCAATATTTATTTGGTCCAGGTGAGAACGAGATTGAGACAAAGGAAAGAGGAGTATTCTGTGTCATCTGAAGCAGAAAAGAGGAAACACGGGGTCCAGTTCAGCTCAGGGAGAGTGCTCTATTCTCACCGCTACACACACAGCTGGTTCCTAGCACTGTGCCAACAACCGTTTCAGATTCTAGAGTAACAACTTGGCAGCTGGATGTAGGTTCTGGAACTCATTACCTTCCTTCTACTGTTGTAAGACCATGTGACTCTCTCTATATATACCCAGAGACAATGTGAGAAAGAAGGCAGGGAGTTGGTAGAATAAGGGAGATTAACTACTGAGTCTCAGATGTTTGTATATTAGGACCCCAAGGGCACTGAAACATTGGAGTGGGGAAAAAGATGACTGCATTGATTGATGAACTGGAGTTTCACTTATAATCCTTCTGTGCTTTATATGGCACCAACTTATTTTATATCCCTTCTCACTAAAATTTTGAAAGAGCAAGAATGCAAAAGGCCAATTGTTTATAAGTTTTAAGAAGTTTATTTTGATTGATTCCTTCTTTGGCAGCTTATATCCTTAACAATACTTCATGAAAGAAGAGGAATAATCTCACCATCAAAGCTACTTTAGAGTTAGACATGTTTCTGGGCAGAGTTCTTCAGTCATTTTATTTCTATCTCTATCTTTCTCTCTCTTTCTTGATCTCTCTCCCTCACCTTACCTCCCTCCCTCATTCCCTCCCTCCCTGCCTCCCTCCCTCCCTCCCTCCCTCTTTCCCTCCCTCTCTCTCCCTCTATTCCTTCCTTCCTTCCTTCCTTCCTTCCTTCCTTCCTTCCTTCCTTCCTTCCTTCCTTCCTTCCTTCCTTCCTTCCTTCCTTCCTTCCTTCCTTCCTTCCTTCCTTCCTTCCTTCCTTCTTTCCTTCCTTCCTATCCCTGGTAATGCCCAGGGTTTATTCCTGGCTCTTTACTCAAGGTTCACTCTTGGTGGTGCTCAGAGCATCATAATTGATGCCAGGGATCAAACCCCACATGCAAGAGAAGTGCTCTACCTGCTGTATTATCTCTCTGGCCCCATGGGATGTTAGCTTTTGCATACAATGAAAATCATCTGTTCTATTTCTTCTTGGAGTAGACCATGAGGTCTAGGAAGTGATTTCCTCCCCCCACCTCTTATTTTAGACACACATAACTGAGGAGGTGACCAAGAAGTAGGTCAGAAGGCTAGATTATAACCTGGGAAGCAGAAGCAGTTCTGATTATCATGTGATTTTCCTGAAGCTAGATAGGGGCCAAGAAGTAGAAAGATCTCTTTGACTTAGAATAGGGCCTTCTTATCTAGAACCAACAGAAATTATGCGTTGTGGGTATGGTACAGGTTCTAGCCATAAGCTAAATACTATTATTTTTGAGTTTTCCCATGTGCTTGGCTGCTGGTCATATTCACCTCTGTGTAACTCATATTATTTTAACATTAACTTGCAATAGGATGTGTAGCTTTCTGGTTTTCGTATATTAGAACACTAACGCACATCACCATTTCTAAGCCAGGGTCTCTTTCTGCTTTTTACCTACTCTCATTTCATGTTGCACTGCAGAATTTAGTGAACTCTGATTCTAGGTCTGGAGTCCACCAGGGCTAAACTACAAAGCTGGAACTGGATGACTTACTCTGAAGTCTAGTTCTGTCTTTTTACTTATCTGTTATGGTGCATCACTTATGCCTTCTTTGAGTTAGTTTTACTAATCTGAAGTAGTACCTATTACTTTAGAAATATAGACCAATGGGGAATAATAAGTAAGAAAACCAAGTTCCTTGAAAGAATTGTGTTGCAAAGCATAACGAGTATAGAAGTATACAAATGAGGATAGTTACCATGGTAGTGAACTACTAGCAGTGAGAGGCATGAGAGACAAATGAGAAATTGTGACAGGAGACTTGGTTCGACAAAGGAGGTACAGATCCAAGTACTTTAAAAGTCATCATTAGCATTTCTAAAAAATACCTCAAGCTTTATGATTTATGTTATTCAAGTTTTTCCTAAACAATCACAAGAAGTCTTTTAGAAAAACTCGCCTCTTTTGAAAATGACAGGTGCTATCTGAAGCTGGTGAGCTGGGTCAGTGTGAGTCTTGATTATTGGCCTGGAAATTAGAAATTGAAAGAGAAAGGAGGTAGATATTATGTGACCAGCCAGTTTCCTAAGTTTCTATAAAGATGACAGTGTGTCCATTTCCTTAATTATTAAGTTTAATGTAGTTCTCATCAACTCAATTTCAGAAACATTTATTGAAGACTTAGTGTTTCCCACCAGTACAATGCTTTACAGTCAAATAAGATAGCATTTTCTGCTTTTCAGAGACCTGCTATCAAATAGGGAAGGTATGTTAACTAATAATTGAGTTATCATCCTGATTTGATCCCTGGCATCTCATATGGTCCCTGTGCACCACCAGAAGTAATTCCTGAGTGGAGAGCCAGGAGTGACCTCTGAATACTGCCAGGTGTGGCCCCAAAACAATATATATATATATATATATATGTGTGTGTGTGTGTGTGTGTGTGTGTGTGTGTGTGTGTGTGTGTGTGTGTGTGTATTGGCCTCCTCCACCCAGATCTCCCATTTTCCAGTAGCTTGGCAGCCACACCCACAAACTGTCCCTGGCACCATGTAATCCCATCAACGGCCAAGATCCAGAGACTATAAAACAATGCTCCCGGAGAGAGCAACGCAGAGTCTCTTGCCCCCATGCCTGGCTGTCTTCACCAGGGCCTCTTGGAGTGGGGCAGGTTGAATTTCCCTCCCCATCCCGAGCAGAGCCCTGGCAACTGAAGACCTCTAGAACCCAGCCACAGCCATGCTCATGCTCAAGGCCCCTTTCCACACATTCAAACAAACCTCATGCATGAAGGAACTGGCACAGGAACACAGGTGTGTGGGACAGGGGCTGAGATCTCCAAGCCTGCTCAGATAGGGACTGGGCCTCCTCCACCCAGACCCCCCCATTTCCCAATAACTTGGCAGCCACACCCACAAACTACCTCCTGCACCGTGTAATTCCATCAATGGACAACATCTAGAGACTATAGAACAACGCTCCTGGAAGTACACGGCCTCTTATAGCCTAGTTCTCCCTCTCAGAGAACTTGGAAAGGTACCAAGAGCATCCTGTCCACACCACAGAGCCTGGAAAGCTCTCTGTGGCATATTTGATATGCCAAATACAGTAAAATGATAGGTCTCATTTCCCTTACCCTGAAAGAGCCTCCTGGGTGGCACCACTGGGAAGAATGAGTAAAGAGAGGCTACTAAAATCTCAGGGCTAGAATGAATGGAGATGTTACTGGCGTCCTCTCTAGCAAACCAATGATCAACGGAATCACAATGATACAGTGATTATCCTGTGGAGATACTACAGGGTTTAGGATACATATTTCTAACCTATTTTGATCTCCGGGACTATATCAGTTATCTGAGAACCAATGGGAATTGGGATTAGCCTCTACGTCCCCTGAACACCACTTAGGAAGCCCCCTTTAATTGCACTATCTTCATTAATTTCTAATACTAAAGCCATGTTTACATTACAGTAGCCAAAGCAGAAAATATTCAACTTTAGAGATGAATGACAATATAACAGTAACCAAAATTATGCAAGTGGCTGAAATAAGAGAAATAAACCTTTTATCATAAAGATTTATATATATTAATGGGATTTTGATATTTATTAAAAAATAAGCTCTTACAACTTAAAGATATGTTGAAAATCTTATATTTGTATTGGGAATAAAACATTAATGATGCCAAGAAAGAGTAAAAAGAGACATGCTGAACTTATTGAGCTAATTAAAAAGAAAATAGTTCCCTGTGGAAAATAGTTCCCTTTTAAATCACCTAGGATTAAATAGTCTGCATACCAAATACTAGGAGGCTGAAGGAAAAAAACTATGACTCTCAAACTTCAAATGTTGTGTATTGGTAAAAATAATTTATTTTGTACCATTAATCTGTTATTTAATAAAAATTATCCATATTATTTTAAAAGTGGACAGCAAACAATGCAAAAAATATAGCTTTTTATTGAAGTCTGACCTTTGTGAGAAGTCCTGAAGCAGAAAATCTTTAGAGAGATACTTGTGCATGAGAACAAATCTTCCAGACACTAAGGATAGAAAAAGCACAGGGGCATTTTAGCAAGTGACCTGGTATCATAAAATGTGCACATCAGCAACTTCTGTTTGTAGAGATAAATGAGGTAATATCAGGTAGGGTTTTGGAGAGAGAAGAAGTGAACAAATTTCCTTTCTTTCTTCACTTCTGTGGTTGGGTGGTAACTATCAAACAATTCTCAAGAGGCTCAAGAATCCCTCTTGGTGAACTCAGCCAACTGTGCAGCATGCTTTAAACTAAGGTTCCGGCTGTAGTGCTTCTTCTGTTTTGGTTCCAGTGAAAATCAAGGTCACTCCATCAGTGCTCCAGGGTCTCTGAGGGCTTCTAGGAATATACCTGACCATGCCCAGGCAGCCAACTGGTGCTGGAGCTCAAGCTCAGGTCTAATTGCTTGTGAATTATGGGATCTTGTTATTGAGTTCCTATACATAAAAAATTTCATACTGCCAACTATGATAATGGGATGGGACAGCAGGTACAAAGTCTGAGAAAGGTCCTTCAAGTATTAGCTAAATCCACAAGCAGAACTTGAGAGATGGTAAGATGGTTATGGCACTTGCCTTGAATTCATTGACCCTTGACCCTTGCTCAATCCTCAACACCATGTAGGGCATAGGGTATCCCAAGCACTTCCAAGAGGGATCTCTGAGCAGAAAGAAAGGAGCACAAAGCTGTACCCAGTATGGCTGGATATGGCTCCGAAACCAAAGCCAAACAAATAGAAAAGAATGCTAAATTCAAAGCTAATCTGGATAGCACATAGTCAGTAAAAGTGTGTTTGTTCCATTGGAAGAGAATTTCAAAGAAAACTAATTTCAAATTTTCAAAAGAGTAACAACAATGGGCCTCATTCCCCTGACCCTAAAAAATCCCCCAATACGGCAGCATTAAGAAGGACAGACAAGGAGAGGTGACAAAATCTCAGGGTCTAACTAGACTGCCAAAATGAATAAGGATTAAAATGACTGTTTGCACTTTTAACACATGTATGCTGGCATCGGAAACATCCATCGAGGACCTGATGGTGCAAGTACAGAAGACCAAGTATGACATCATTGGATTTACCAAGATGAGAAGGCATCAAACACATCACGCCGTTTTTGACACTGGAGAAGAACTGTTCCTCGGAACATGGGACAGTAGAGGCATCAGTGGTGTCGGTGTCCTTGTCAACACAAACTTGGCCATGAGCATTGATTTGTTTGAATGCCTAACAACCTGAATCAGACATTTATGTTTGAATAAATGTGGCTCATTGCCGGCAGTTTCTATCTTCGTCGCCTACGCACCAACATACAATTACAATGAGAAGAAATTGAGACGTTCTACAAGGAGCTAGAGAAGTTCAATAAAGAAGATCACACCTTCTACAAGGTCATTGTCAGTGATTTGATGCCTAGAAGGTCACCGGAAGAACTCCACGTCGGCACCCATGGCCTAGAATGGTATGAACAGGGTGAGAGACTGTCTTCGTTCATCATGTTGACCAAGACCATGCATGTTAACACAGTTCCAGAAGGCTGAATCTACATGTTGGACATGGGATTATGCCAGTGGACAGTTCCACAATGAAATTGACCACATCATATTCAATTGATGGTTTTGCCTGAGAGATGTTGCTCTTGTCCCAAAATTCCAAACAGGATCAGACCACCCTCTCCTTCATAAGAAATTATACATCACAGAGCAGGGAGAAAGGTCTGCAAAGTTTAAGAAGCGAATTTCCAGAATGACCACCAACCGGGAGCTCTTTGGCACTATTGCAGCAATATGAGAAGATGCCGTGATTGACATCGATGAAAATTATAATTGACTGGTTCAGCACCTCCATGATTGTACAAGGAATGCAGACAGAGAGAAAGCCACAAAAAGTCACCTATCTTTGGAAACTCTGGAGCTCACTTGCCAGTATGGACTGGCGCGAGCCTCAGCCAATCACAGGCTAACGTCCAAGCTCCCAAAACTGTCCAGAGAATCGATAAAGGAAGACCTCAAAGAGATAAGAGCAGCAGTGTTGGCCGATGCGGCAGAAGCTGGAAAAGTATTCACAACACTCGCCTGTCCTTCACCAACTATAAGACCAAGATGATTGCTCTTCGACATCCGCATGGATCTATCACATCTTCCAGAAGGACAATGGAAAAGGTTATCCATGACTTCTACTCGGATCTCATTGATAGCCACATCCACTTGCCCACATACCAACTTCCTCAGGATGGATATGTCATTCCTGACGTCCTCCCTTCCAAAATCTGATATGCCATTTTGTCAGTTAAGAAGCATACAGTACCCGGTCCAGACAAGTTCAGACCTGAACACCTGAAGAATTTTCCGCCAGTACTCATCAATACACTGGCTCAGATCTTCACACACTACCTGTCTGAATGCACAGTTTTGTCCCAGTGGAAAACCAGCAGGACCTTCCTATTGTACAAGAAGGGAGACAGCCATGACATTGGCAACTATTGCTTCATCTGCCTGTTGTCTGTTGTCTACAAGTCATTCACTGGAGTCATCCTGAATAGGATTGGCAGAACACTAGATGAAGGACAACCATGCGAGCAAGCTGGGTTCCGAAAAGGAGTCAGCACAATTGACCATATCCTCATGGTGACCAAGCTCACTGAGGTTTCCCAAGAGTTCAAGATACTACTTTGTCTAACATTCATTAATTTAAAGAAGGCCTTTGATTCTGTTGAGACTGAAGCATTCATCAAAGCCCTAGTCAAACAGGGCATTCAAACTCTTTACATCAGGACCCCCATGAGCTGTATTACAGATTCACCACTAGGATCTCACCATTCTACAAAGAACTATTCATCGACATAAAGAGAGGGGTTCGGCAAGGCAGCACTATTTCACCGAAACTCTTCAGTGCCACCATTGAGAACGTCATGCAATGACTGGAATGGGAAGGAATGGGAGTGAAAAATAGATGGTCAGCAACTACACCACCACTGCTTCACTGATGACATCTCTCTAATAACACCAAATATCAACCAAGTGGCACGAGTGCTGGCCAACTTTGATCGTGAGTGTGGAAAGGTTGGACTGCAGCTGAATCTCACGAAGACAATGTTCATGAGAAACAGACTAGTTTCTGATGTTCCATTTGTCCTCAAGGGAACAGACATCTCCAAATGCAGCAGTTATGTGTGCCTAAGTCGAATGTTCAACATGACAAACGACCTGGCACCTGAACTGTGCATGAGGAAGAGTAGCATGGAATGCCTTCAAGACCATGGAAGAAGTAGTTAAGAGGATGAAGAAACTCCAGCTCCGGGCACATCTTTTCAACTCCACCATTCTTCCTGCACTAACATATGCCTCAGAGAGCTGGGCTCTATGAAAACAGAATGAGAATGCTATTCAGGTATCCCAAAGAGGAATCAAAAGAACTATGCTTGGAATATCATGTTTCACTCAACTGAGAGAAGGAATCTGGGGTTCCAACCTCCATCGATGATCAAGAATCAAGGATGTTGTCTCGTTTGCCAAGGCATCGAAAATCAGATGGGCTGGACACGTAATGCAATTTAGAGATGACAGCTGGACTAGAGCTATTACTGACTGGATTCCACTGGATGTCAAAAGAACATGTGACTGCTCACCTACGAGATGGTCAGACTTCTTTGTCAAGTCCCTGAATGAATGGTTTGATATTCTTTCTGTTCCTGGAGCGAGCAGATGCCACTGGGCTATACTAGCATGTGACAGAGACAAAAGGAGACGTGCTCGAGCAAGTAGATGAACAACGGGATGACAGGTGATACAAGTGAATTTTAAATACTTTTCAAATTGAAATAAATAAAGTTAAAGGAAGTTCAGCAGGAATGAAGTCAAGAGTGAATGAAACCAGCTTGCACATTACATTTTATTCATTCTCTGTCATTGAGAAAAACCTGCTGAAGAAAAGGAAACAAAGGAAGTCAGTAAAGACTACTGGATCATTGGAATTAGACAGGGCCTAAATGCCAGGGCAGGTGGGTGTGGTGAGGGAAGGTCAAGTACATTGGAATAGCTTTGTGTTAGTTATAAAAGTATCAAAGTAAACTTTGCTGTAGATAATAGGAGTCTGACAGATTTTCAGCAGGGGAGCCATTTGATCAGTTTTCTGCTTTTGAAACAAAGAGACTCAAAATCTTGGAATTGTAATATCAAAGCAGCAAGACTTAGCTTTCACTGAATTGTAACACTTCTTGTGGAATTAGTTGTCTACATCATCAAACCATTTAAAAAAATTAAGGCACAACAAAGCAAAAACAATATAACCACAAAATCCTTCCTATTAACTTGGCCCTGGTTCCCCATCCTATTTCTAATAGATATGTCTTAATTATTGGCCTATAGAATTTTGTAATTTTTTTCTCTACAATAGACCTTAGTATTTGTTATTAAATATACCTTCTAGAATTACACACATTTTTTTTTTTGGGGGGGGGAGAGTTTTTATAGGCCATATATGGCAGTGCTTGGGGAACCATGTTGGTTGCCTGGGATTGAACCCTGGTCAGCAGCTTACAAGAGAAGTTCCTTATCCATTATACTATCTCACTGCGCGTTCCCCCTCTTCACTGTGATGAAACTGTTATGTTCAAGCTTTGTGTCACAAACTAGCCTGTCTCTAAGAAAATTGTTATGTTGGCAATATGTATCTTTTGCCACTTAGTCTTCCTACATTATGCTCAGGGGTTGATACAGAGAAGGGAATTGAACCTGTGCCATCTGTATGCAAAAAATTAACTCCAGTCCACTGAACTCTTTCTCCAGTCCCAGAAAATTTTATATGTGTGTATATGTATATCTACATATAGTAAGAGAAGGAATCCAGAGAATATGAATCATATATGTTCAGTTCTTTGCCTAGATGAATCAGTCGTATCATTTCCTTTTTTTTCCACGGCAGCGGAATGAGTTGGAGGGATAGATTAAGAGAGCAGATAAAGTCTCTTACTTCCTCTATATTAGCTAATTGTATTACATAAAATTGTTTAAGGGTGATTTGATAATTTGTTTTCCATTGCTGAGAATGAAGAGATATGAGGTCGTGTGGCCACAATAGTGGCTGCAAGTTTCTGGATTCCTGTATTTTACTATTTTAGTAACTAAGTTCAGAGGAATTTCTGCCAGAAGTTGCATCATTGCTAGCTCGTACCTCTTTGCTACTTTATATTCCACATATTAGTGTAATATTTCTATGTCTGTCTCTTTCTTTCTGACTCATTTCACTCAATATGAATGCTTCCTTTCCAGCAGGTCTGACTCTGGGAGTGGGGGGAACTCCAAACAATAATAGTGAGTTTATTGTTTGAATGTAATCAAAGTAAAGAGAAAGTAAAGTGAAATTTGTCAGCTACACAGACGGGGTGGGGGGCTGGGGGGACAGAGGGGTGAGAGAGAGGTTTACTATGGTTCTTGGTGGTGGAATATGTGCACTGGTGAAGGGATGGGTGTTTGAGTATTATGTAACTGAGACTTAAGCCTGGAAGCTTTGTAACTTTCCACCAACAAGTGTCATAGTCACTTTTTGTTAAATGTTAATTCTTTATAGGTTCAAATTTGGGGATGTTCTGAAGTTTTGTTAAAGGTTTAGGTACCAAATTTTCAGAAATCAGAAATCAGTATTTTTTAGCATAGTCCAATTTTAATGGGCTGGAGCGATAGCACAGCGGCAGGGCGTTTGCCTTGCATGTAGCCAACTCGTGTTTGATTTCTCCGCCCCTCTCAGAGAGCCCAGCAAGCTACCGAGAGTATCGTGCCTGCATGGCTGAGCTTGGCAAGCTACCCGTGGCGTATTCGATATACCAAAAACAGTAACAATAAGTCTCACAATGAGAGACGTTACTGGTGCCCGTTTGAGCAAATCAATGAGCAACGAGATGACAGTGACAGTATGAATTAAATTTTTCTATGATGTTCCATATAACAGATTATATAATTTATGCATAGGATGGAAGATTACCTAGATTTAGAAATATCTGATCTAATATTTAAAATGAAAATATTTATCAAAATAAGTTTAGAATAGTTATGAATGATCTACATCCACCCAACTAGGTGATGGTGGAGCTAAGCCTAGAGAACACAGATCCCAGAGTTCTTCCATTATAGTTCCCAGAAATTGATCCCATTATGTTTATCTGAATATTTTTCATTACTTCTACTTCATCTGAAAGTATGCATTAGTTGTTACTGCCCAGTAAACTATCCAAAACTTGAAACAACAACTAATGATCTCTCATCCTACTATGGTTGATTGAGTGATTACAGACACTTGATTGAGTGATTACAGTCACTTGTTGGCTAGGGTTGCATTCATCTGAAGGTTCTCTTGGCCTGATATCCCCCATGACTCACTCATCTGGCTGAGGTGAAACTGACATGGAGTCCAAAGAACTTATACACAGACTTCTCATGTGACCTGTGTGCCTCAAATCATGGCAACTGGTATGAGAAATGAGAATGAGACCTATGTGGAATCCACAAGATCCATATGAGATAACTTTAGAATCCCCAGGAGTTTCCTCCTGCCATATTTTATTCATCAACTTATCATCAGGACCACTTTAGATTCAAGGAGAAAGCAATCTGAACCCATGTTCCAATGAGAGTGAGTCCAAGGAATTGTGGTCTTCCTTTCTCTGCCACAGAGAAAATAGAAAGTTGGGAATTCAATTATCAGATTGAACAATTGAATTTGGGAATCATTGCATTGTGTATATTGGGCAACAAAGATATAATCTGAACTAAGTCAGCAATAGATTGATGGAATACATTTAACTCATAAATATATGAACATATAGTCTCTGTGTTTTAGGATTTGAATTCTAATAGGACACAGACATTAAATTTATATTCATCTTTCAAATATTGATTCATTAGTGTATCAATTCATTCGTATATCACTTTATTCATTGATCCATCATGATCTGAATATGTATATGTATATACATATATGATTTATCCTTTCACACAATATTTAATGAGATCAAAGATTGCTTAGGCCATTGAACTTACTTTCTACTAGGGGAGAAATAAATCATGTCTGCTTATTAAAAAGAATTGGACTGGCCTTAGTAATACAAAAACCATAAGACAGGGAAAAAGGTGGGCTAACCTAATTACATTTCAGTTTTAATTTTCTTTCACACTTAGCTCCAGATTTATTTGACTATTAAAGTGGTTAGAGTTATTCGCTTTGCCTGTGCATCTAACTTATGGTTTAATTTGTGAAAGCAGTTGAAGGATTTAATTTCAAAAATATATTAAGGTTATTTGGGAGGTATAGAGCATGATTAATTTTTGTCAGTGGTCCAAAATATGAATGATAAGAATTTGTGATATTGTTCAGGTTGAAAGAAAAAAGGAAATGCAAGGAAATTACAGTCAAGGTAAGTGCAATAACACATCCCTGAAGAATTTATCTATGAAGGTCATTTTAATTCTACAATAATTCCAGCAATTATTAGTAGTGTTTATAGTAGATGACTCAGAGAGAATTTTGGCTCGGCATTGGACCTGTTACATAGCAAGCCATGTTATCTGGCTTTCTGAATTGCCTGCAGTACAACTTGGTCATTTGCTCTATTCTGGATCTCTATGCTTCTTCTTTTCCAGAGAACACCTTTATTAGGGAAAGCAATATGTTTCTTGGGGCTGCAATAGATTGATGATATAATATTTTTTTCTACTCTTTCCAACTACTGTTATTACTACCTGGAACTAAAACATCTTACTGGATACCAAAACAGATATTAATTTAATTAGAACAAAAAATCTATGATTCTAGAGGAAGGAAAGAGGGAACAAATGGCCCATGTACTTATTTGAAAGGAAATATGACTTAAGCAGCTACTTGACTTCATATTCACTTTCTACTGCATATTAGCCTTTTGTTTTTCTTACACTAAATATCTTTACCATTTCAAAAAATATGTGCACATTTCTTCTTCTTGGTTCTATGAATTTGAAGGCCATAGGGTGGACAAGTGGAAAAATGACTTTTTTTCTGGAATATCTGGTGCTCAGAATCTAAGGAACTCCACGTGGATAGCAATAAATCTGGATTCTGCTGTGTTTAATTAAAGTAATTTTTCTACTTAGCTCCAAATGTGGAGATGAGATTCAATTTTATTGTGCCTAGAAGAACATGTCTTTCTGAATATGAATGTCAGCACCCTGGAATGCAATGACTGATCTGCCAGTGACAAGTATCCATGTTTAAGAAAGATAAAAAGCTATACAGGAACCAGTTCTAGCATCATCTTCTGATCCTGTAAGAGTAGAAGTATTGCATTTCCTGGGTAGGGTCTGTAAGGTGATAAAGTGCCCACTAAATAAAAGCCAGATGGCAAATGAAGAGAAAATAAGTGGGGAAAGTTGAGTGAATGGAAGGAAATAGTTTCTGAATGATATTTGCCAATACCATGAATATTTGAATTTGCTAGGTACAGTGCCCATGAATTCGACCATCAGAAATATCAAGGTTACAATTCCTGTCTTTTTATGTAAATTGGTTTATACACGTTAAAAGAATTCTCCATTATCTTTTATTCCCTGAAGCCTCACTGAAATAAAACCAATCACCAAGAAGACATGATAAAACATAGAACCAGAGGTATATGATAGCTATGCTAAACATGTCTGAATTTATTCCATAGACACATTATTAAACAGACTAACCTATGCTTCACTGTGTTCAGTAAAATGAAGTGCACATTCATGAAGAGAAGTCTCTAGACCTCTGGAGAATTGAAGCTGAGGAAAGTGTCTTACCAACACCTCACTTATTGTGACAAATTCCTTTCCCCTATGTCTTTAGTCCTTTTGTTCTAGATTATTCTCTTAGATGAACACAAAACATATGGAATTATACAGAATATCCATTGAGACTACAGACATCCAAAGGTATATATTTATATATATTTATCTTCAAAAGTCCATCACTTTGTAGAAAGAAGGATAAAATTACAGTCTTTCCAAAATATGCTCACAACTTACTCATATGTGCATTTAGACATTTCCCTTATAGCCTTTGAAATACCTGGTAAGTATAGTCACTATATTTATTTTCTCTGGTTGTTATATCCTATGTCAAATTCTGGAATGTTTTTGTAACCTTCTGTGATGACTAGAATTTTATCTCCTGTTTCCAACTTTCCAAGTTAGTTCACAACATCCAAGTTTTCCAGAGTGTTTATGTTTAATTCTGATTATGTCTATCAATAAAGGTGCTTGTGATATGTATGCAAAAGACCCCATGCCTCAATGATCTGATTTGCATTGTCTTGTACCAGACAAAATACAGTGGATTAATTGCATATTTGAACACCTATGTGACACATATTGGATTAGTTGACTTTCTATCATACATTATACTCTATGCACTATATGTGTATTATATGCACTATATGTGTACATATATATGTACATATATATGCATAAATATACACTTCCAGGGAAGTGGGATATAGTTCCTGCTCTGTATGAACTCTGTCTGCTTAGGGAATTAATAAGTATGCAAGGAATCTCAAGATGAATGTGGTGACAGGGGAATAGTGCAAATTGGCCCTGGAGCAGAATAGAATAATGTGCAGTGTTAGGCACTGTCCAAGAGTGGCTGGCTTGGTTAAAGGCATTTTACACCTAAGACGCCACTGGAAAATTTCCTCACCAAAAAACATCTTATGAGACTCATTATTATGTCAATGAATCCTCCAGCTCTTCTTGAGAATTAATTTATTCATTCACAAGTTGTTAGTAAGAAGTCAACTATGTTTACTGTTCTAAGTGGGAGGTTGCTCCAGTGCCTGTGAAAATATAAATTACTGCTTCTAATGGGGTGGCATCTAGTATAACCGAATATACATATTTAATAACTATGATTAGATCTTAGAAAAAAGTACTATTATAAGATAGAAAGTACAGGGCTGGTTAGGTTAAATCTAATGATGAGGTGATCTAGGAAGTGAGACTAAATGAAAAGAAAGTAGCCAATACAATGTGAGGAATACAAGCAGGGGTGAGGAACTGCATATGATACTTAAGGAGAAATACACTGAAAAGGAAATTTACAAAAGCAACATATAGACTTTCCATATTTGTGACTTTCCTTTTGTTTATTGGTCAGTATCTAGTTATGATAACCAGAGTTAGAAAATAAAAACACAGAAACCAAATTAAATTTAAATTTCAGATATATAACTATTTTATTATGAGTATGATCTACATAAGAAAACATAAAATTCTCTGTTAGGAATTACAAAGTTGTAAAAAGAAAGAAATCACAGACATTTCCTAATTAGAGGGAGGTAAAAGAAAGGTAGAAACATCTGCATTGGCTGGTGTCCCCTTACCAGATAAAGCAATCTGTCCCTTTGCCACTGACGGATTCAGCTCAAGTTTCAGACAGGTGGTTGAGTGAAGAAGAGATTGGAAAGCTAAAATTGATTCCTCCCACCCCTGCCCTTTCAGAACCATGATAGAAATAAACTTAAGGGATCCTAGCCATTATCCTGGATCCAAAATATCTTGGGGCAGTATTCTACTTTATTTAACTTTGTTGGGCCATGTCAGCCTCTGTTCAGGGATTATTCCTGGCTCTGCACTCAGGGATCACTCCTGGTAGTCTTAGGATACAGTATGGGATGCCAGGGATTAAACATGGATTGGTTGTGTGCAAGGCAAATATCCTAGCCGCTGTACTATTGCTCTGGCCTGGCAGGGTTTTATAATAACTGCACAGAACTAAGGATCAGGGGTCAACCTGAGTTGCATACCAGCTGGAGTGCCTTTGACGAGTTACTGAACTGAGAACAGAAATCCCTTAATCTATCTAAGGCAGATAACAGAAAGCTAAATCCCCTAAAGATGTTATGAGTATTAAATAATGTGAAGAAAGGAACTAAATTTCTGATCCATGGCCCATGATTACTGTATTAAAAATACATAATATTACACACACTAACATGCACACATTAGATAATATAGTATGTTTTTGCTTCTTCAATTAGACTTTATTATAAGATGACTTAAGAGCAGGCAGTGAATTTAAGGTGGAGCCACCATTATCAAAGTGGCTGTCCAGACCACAAAGCTGATTTATCTCAATCATAACAGCAGCAAATTCCTGTTATTGTAATGAATCACAGCATGTATGCACACAGATGTGGGGTGGGGTGGGGGAATCATACAGCCAGGGTAACGAAAAGCAGACACTTGTAATATCCTAACGATGTGTGTAGCAACCAAACCTGTAGCCTGGTTACACAAAACAGGCCATAATGAAATCCAGTTTCTTTATGGAATATTTTTTCTAAATGATAAAGTATTGCATATGGCTCTTTCTTCCTTGTATAACAATTCCTTCCAAAGCAAACATTTTAAAGATTTTAACTGAGGTTGGAAAACTAAGACTTGCCTCAGTATAAGAATGTCAAAGCCATCTGCTAGAAAATCACAGTTCTGCAATATAAAACACAGAGAGCTGTGTTGCTCAAAATAATTTAATCATAAAATACCATTTCCTGGATCTTAAAAGAAACATTTTTACTTGGCCACTAGAGCTTTCTTGGGGAAAGGCGCTCTCCATATAGGCAGTTTAATAATAGTAATTTTAAATTTCAAAGAGAAAACAAAGCACTGATTTTGGAAAATTAATGTTGAAGGAGTCTTCAGTTCTTTTCAGAAGATTTTAAAGTTTTTGCTAAAAAAAAACTCTGACAGAATAGAAATACAGACATCAGTTTAAAGGATGAGAACATATTTTCTGTTTATATGTGATTTTGGACATATTTAATGAATAAGCATTTTTATGGATCATGAGAGCCAAATTCAGAGCATTAATGTCCAGGGTAAGGTATGGATGCAGATGCAGATCTCATGGAAGGAGGGCCACATTTCTGAGAAGTTTCTCTGTAAATAATTATATAGACATATAATAATTAATGAATATTTTAAAAGTTTCTCCTATAGCATCTTTTTCAAGGTATCATCATCATCATCATCATCATCATCATCATCACCATCACCATCATCATCATCATCATCATCATCCCATTGATCGTCGAATTTCTCGAGCGTTCTCAGTTACGTCTCCATTCGATCAAGCCCTGAGATTTTAGAAGCCTCTCTCTACTCATCCTTCCAACAATGCCGTACTGGAGGCTCTTACAAGGTCAGGGGAATGAGACCCAGCTTGTTACTGGTTTTGGCATATTAATACACCATGAGGACCTTGAGAGGCTCTCCCATGTGGGCAGGAAACTCCCAGTAGTTTGCTGGGTTCTCCCAGAGGGAGAAGTAGGATATAAGATATCGATCTTCCTGGAGCTTGCTTTTAAGTCTCTGGATGCTGGCTGTTGACAGGATTACAGGGGCGCTGGGGGCAATCCCTGGGTGTGACCACCTAGCTACTGGGAAATGGGAAATCTGGGCAGAGCAGGCCCAATCCCGATCCGAGCAGCCTTGGAGGTCTCAGCCCCGGGTCTCACACACCTGTGTTTCTCTGCCGGTTCCATCAGGCATGAGGCTCGTCCCAACGTGTAGAGAGGGGCCTTGAGCATGGCTGTGGCTAGGGTCTGGAGATCTTCAGCCGCCGGGAGCTCTGCTCGGAGTGGGGAGGGAGAGCTGGAGCCCATCCCCTCCGAGGAGGCCCCAGGGAAGACATTCAGGCACGCGGGCAAGAAACTCTTTTCAAAGTATGTGTCTTGTTAATTCTGGGGTTTTGATAGTACTTGATTCATTATGTACATGGTTGTCCTTAACTTATTCTAACATTAACTGAAAACTATTTTCTTGGCTTTATGGCACAAAATGGTAATTGGTGAACGTACAGTATTTTAAAGATTATAAATCCTGATATTTTCAATGAAATAAATCTATGACATACACATGTCTAATCTTTGGTACTTATAGACTTAAAAATCAAACTTTTAGCACTTGTAGATATAGAATCATAGATATACTAACCAAATCAGTTGTATATACTAGCCAATATTGAGCAACTAGTTTTTGATAAGCCTGTGAATTGAAATATAAAACTTAAATATTAGCATTGTATTGCTGATTGCCCTGAAAAGGATAGTCCAGATAAACAAATGTAATCAAGACTCATTCCCACCCTTACCTTCTCTCTTCTGCTATTTTGCTGTCCACTTTATCTTTCTTCTTTATCCCTTTCACTTTCTTTTGCTGAGCTTCCATCTCTGCTCACTGTAGTCTTCTGATACTCAGAAACCCAAGACATTCTGTTTAGTTGTATCTAACTTTTATAATTTTGTCTCTCCCTCCCATGATTTTAAACATCTTCAGCAGATTTTAAAATAAGATTTCCTTGTAAATTATGAATTTCGGTGAAGTAGTGAATCTTTAGACATCCAGTTTTGGCCTCATTTCTTATATCTGGCTGATACATGGGCACTGGGATAGCACAGAAGGTAGGGAATTTGCCTTGCACACAGACGATCTGGGTTCGATTCCTCTGTCACTCTCAGAAAGCCTGACAAGCTACCGAGAGTATCACGCCCACACAGTGGATCCTAGCAAACTATCTGTGGCATATTCGATATGCCAGAAACAGTACCAAGAAGTCTCATAATGGAGACGATACTGGTGCCTGCTCAAGCAAATTGATGAACAACGGGACAACAGTGCTACAGTGCTACAGTGCTGATACATGCTTAAGTAACTTATTTGGTAGACAAGGTCTGAGAATAATTTCACATTTTATCTATTTTGCTTGTGCAGTGCTTTGGAATTTTCAAAGTATTTTAAAAGAGTTAATTCTATTTTTCCTTACTGACAATTATGTGAATGGTTTCTAAGTATCCTCACTTATACCAACAACAACACTGAGGAATAGAAAAACTGAGCAGAGAAATAGCCACCAGCTCTGAATACTCAAAAGAATCATATGGATTTGTTAAAGAGAGAGAGAGAGAGAGAGAGAGAGAGAGAGAGAGAGAGAGAGAGAGAGAGAGAGAGAGAGAGAGAGTTCAAATAACAAGATTCTGGTATGCATGAGACCCAGACTTTGATTCCCAGCACCACATGGCTCACTGAGCACTGCCTGATTCTCCAGCTTTGTAGGATCCAGGCACCAAAACCATCAGAAAAAAAAAAAACACCTCATCGTCAGATTGAGTATCAAAGGGAGTGTCCACCAGTAATCTGTTCTCAACAACAACAAAATATGTCATTGCCTCTGATTAATAAGAGAACCCTACATCTATATTTCTGAGTATGGGTCCAACATCAGTGTTCGTTTTATCTCCCCAGTGATTAAAAATGCAGAATTGGTTGAGAACTAGACTAGAAACTAGTATGTCCTTTCTTCAAATACTCAATGATCTGGAGGCTAGAGAGCTAATACAAAGGGGACAGTGCTTGCATGCAGCTGTCCCTGTTTTTTTTCCCCTGAGTTTTCTTTCTTGGCTTACTAGGAATGACCCCTAAGCTCAGAGTTAGGAGTCAGCCCTGAGACCTTCTGAGTGTGGCCCAAAAATCAAAGAAAACAAAACAAATATAAATATTCAATGATCTGTTAATAGTGTTGACATTATTCTGTGTGAAATTGAGGACGTACCCAGAGGACCGGGGCTCAGATCTGTGTCCAAGACCATATTGGTAGGTGTCCCTCAATAGATGGCTTTAATGACAATATGTCTGTCATTAACTTTATCAAAAGGGGTGCATGGTTTACTGTTTCCTCCATGCATCTGTTTTCCAGACACTAAGAGCTATGTATCTTCAAGTTGTGATTTTCTTGGCTGTTTGGGTATAATATGCTCTCAGTTGTAGCTAGACTTCACCTTCTTTCAGAAAATGCCATTGCTCTTACAGAAACTTGGGCCATATATTTTCACTTGGACTTACATGCTTCTCATCAAAATGGGGCAATGTACTTGAGTCTTGGTTATTAGTTCTCAATGATAGATCCAATTTTCTAATAAGGTTGTTAGCATAAGAGGTCAGTCTCTTATAAGAAGAGAAAAAAATGAAAAGAGAGAAATGAAAAAGAAAAGAGACAAAAATTAATCTTTTGGGAAAATTTGGAGAATAAAACCATAAGTGATCTAGTTTTACCTTCATATTCTGAATCATATAGCTTAACTTTGTCTATTGTGATTTGGAATTTCAATATTGATTAGTGAGTTTATTTTATGAAACTGCCCTACTTTTAGTTACAGATATTTCACAGTTCATCATATACTGGAAATATTAACATTATGAGACTCTAAGAGATGACAACATGAATAAGGAAATTATTCTTATAATTTAATGGAAAGTACAATTCAATGGGCAGAATATATGGTTTGCATGCACCATGTCCCAGTTCTATCCCTAGTACATCATGGTCAATGCGAGGAATAATTGGCCCCTGAGCACAGAGCAAAATTTAGTCTCTCAGCACTCTAGATTGTGTCACAGAAAGCAAAACAAAGTGTATCCAGTAAGTAGGTTTATAATACATGGCTTATACATATTAGCACAAAATAAACACATTGTCTCCTAGATCCATTGCAGGTTTCAGTAGCTATAGGTTTAAGTGCAGGCTTTTAGTGTGTGGAATGAAAAGTAAACCAATCCGTAAGAGTAGGATCAACACCGACAGTCAGGCTTTATGTCCATTATTTGAAGTTCTAGTTCGTTGCTAATATATTACATACAACAACTGAGAAAAATGTCTGTACCTAACACTATCAATAAGAAATCTCTTTCTGACTTTTACTTTAAATGAACAAATATATGTAAGAGAAATTATTGAAACATAGGATATTAATGCAGACTCAGATCTTAAAAGAAAGTATGAATCATTTTTTTCAGTTTCTGAGCTATGGTTCATCTTGGAAATACTGTGTGTTCTTTAAATATGTTAGTTTTGTAACAATGTGTATACATACTCTTAAAATATACATTAATTTTTATCACAAGTGAACTTGGTTACTTTTTTGTCATCTATTTAATTTTATTTTTCCTCTTACTTTGCTCAATTTATTTTGTTCACTTAAATGGACTATTTCAATTTTTTTACAGATTTATAAAAGATTTAAAATATTTAACAGGGTTTCCAAACATTTTCAACATTTAAGTTACAGATATTTCACAGTTCATCACATGCATTTAATACTTAGCTAGTAATTTAAAATATTTTTATTTTTTTATATTTTGCACATTTTTGTCTTAATAATTTCCGTCTGAGTCTGAGTTACATTTCTAGGCATACTCATTTATTTGCAAAGTAAGCATAATATTTATTTTTGGATTCAAGAGTACATTAGCTAATATCATCACTTTTTAAAAAAAGTTGTCTATTACAGAAAATAGTAAATATACATAGAAGTGAAGGAAAAGGAAGAAGTAGACTAGAAGAGATGATATAGGGTCAGTGGTGGAGGGTCTTAAATATTTTGGTGGTAGAGAATGCAATAATTTTATACTTCATACTATTAATGTTTGGTTACAAAGCCATTAATACTCTTATAGCCATGTTCCCTAAACTATATGCAAAGATAAATTAAAAACAAAATCCAGTATAATGAGACATTATTTATTCTTCTCCTAGTTTTAATTTTTAACAGTCACTCATTCTTAGTTCACCTGCTTTGTACTATCCCCCCCACATAAAGTATTTTTCTTTTTATCCCTTAGGTTCTTGGGTCACATTTGGCAGTGCTCAGGGAACCATATTGTGGTAGGAACAAACCTTGTACTCCATTGTGCGAAGCATGGATTCCAGCCCTCTGAACTATTTTCTAGCTTTTCACTCAGTACTTTGAAACAGACTGTAAAATCAAGATATTTCACCCATAAATATTTTGGCATATATCTCTAATAGAAGTTATGTGCACTAATACTTTAATAGGTATATATAGAGAAATGTATCTCAAAATTATCATTTCATAGATCTTGTGAAATTGAGGATCCAGATGAGTTTTCCACATAGCAATTGGTTGATGTGTTTCTTATGTTTCTTGATATGTAGATATATAATAGTTTTTCCTCCTCTTTTCATGCTTTCATTAGTTGTAAAAAAAAAAGGAAAAATGAACTACAAATCCTATCGAGTAAATTCTTGCACTCTGGATTTATCTGACTTATAAATCTTTTTGATAATAATGATCATATCACTTAATTTTATTAAGATTGATGGATGAGTTTAGATGCTGTGAGCTTATCTAAATTAAATATATAATTTACTCAAGTGTTCAAATCTTGTGGTATGGGTCATGGTTATGAGAAATAGGAAAAATTCTGAAATATTTGTGATCAACTTTTAATTCTGCAAATAATTTTTCATGACTGTTAAACTGCTCAATCTCTCAAACTTTTAAAGTTAAATTTTAAAAATCAGATGATCTATTTTATATAGGGTAATCTTTGTTGAAGTGGGATGAGTTATCACTGTAGCAAAATACAGAAAAGTAGTGATTTAAGGAGATGAAATTTGTTTATATGACCTTACTGGTCTTTCTAAAACTGAAATTCTAGAATAAATGATTGAACAGAGCCAGAGTACTGTATATTAAGAGAAAATCTGTGGACAAGGATATCACATCATACTGTTGTTAGAGCTCAATGACAATTTTCCTGGATCTAGGTCTGGTAACAGAATTTATAATTCTATACATTTAAATTTACTTTCAAGTTTCCATTTTATAACAGTTGGTCAAATTTGTCATCAAGACGAAGACAGATTATAATGTCTACATTTTGGTAATTTACTTTACTATAATCAATGCTCAGTCATGTTATAGGCGAGACTGCATCTGGTTCCAATTAATAGTATAAAGAGCACCATGTCTGGACATAGGGCTTAGTATGTGTATATGCAGGAAAATCTGCATGGAGTCCTGTGCTTGCTATATCACCTAATAGATGATGGGGTGGTCTTTGGTGTAGAACACCAGCTGGCTCAGTTTATGTCTCAGTAAGGCAAATAACTCATTAACTGCTACTGGCTCATAAATATTGTGAATATCAGGTGTGCGAGACCCGGGGCCAAGATCTCCAAAGCTGCTCAGATCGGGACTGGGCCTTTTCCACCCAGAATCCTCATTTTCCAGTAGTTAGGCTGTCACACCCAGAAACTGCCCCCGACACCATCAATGGCGTGTAATCCCATCAATGGCCAACATCCAGTGACTATAAAACCAAGCTCCTGGAAGTGTGCAGCCACTCATCTGATAGCCTAGTTCTACCTCTTGGAGAGCGTGGCAAGCTACTGAGAGTTTACTGTCTGCACGGGCAAGCTCCCTGTGATGTATTCATATGCCAAATACAGTAACAATGATGGGTCTCATTACCCTGACCCTAGAGAGCCTCTAAGGCGGCACTGTTTGGAAGGATGAGTAAAGAGAGGCTGGTAAAAACTCAGGGCTAGGATAAAAGGAGACACTACTGGGCCCACTCCAGCAAATCGATGACCAACGGGATGACAGTGATACAGTGATACCTTTACAATCTAGGCACTGTTTTTGGTTCTTAGGGGATGATTCCTAAGTAGGACATCCTCCTGGATGTGATGAGTATAGTAATGGGGCATGGAGGTACAGACAAAAACTAATGACAATCAATTATAGTGCATGTCATAAAGTGATAACAAGCATGGTAAAGAAAGGAAATTCTGAGTTTCCTGGGAGGGGCGTGGATTGTGGTTTCAGGTGGAATCAATAGGAGGGAGAAGCCCAACTTCAAACAGCAGGCTCAGAACAGTGACAGCTTTTGAAGACCACCCTCTCATTCATCTGTTTTTCCAGACCTGAACTTGGCCCTCAGTGAAACTGACATGCTTGCAAGATCCACTGAACTTAACATTGCTTTCCAGGATGTCCACTTGATGGTGGGGTTCACTCCTCTGCTATGTGATCTCTGAACCTCCTTGTTTCACTCCCTCTGCCACTCTTCTAGCTCTTTTCCAAGCCATTATTTCAGCTTAATTTTCATCTGGGGTTCACTGTACTTCTTCATCTCACAGCCTCTTTCCCTTTTATCACAGTCCTATTGGGACTCAGGTTTTTATTCCACTGCTATTTTTGGATAAAATGGTTTCCAGAGAATACACTGAGAAGTTTTAGGCATTTAGGGAAGAACAGAATAGCATGACCGTCATTATCACTACCATAACCACCCTATCCCATCCCACCCACCCACTTTTCCCACCATCAGTGTCACCATTATCATCTCCAAACACTTTGTAGGGAGAGTTGTCTTTAATTGATACTTGAATTACAAACTAACAAGCTCTCCTGAGCCTGACCTGATGGGCTGAGCTGGCCAAAGCTTTTGTTTGTCACAGGAAGACAACTTCATAAGGCCCTTTTAAAACCTGGTTTTCCCTCTTTAGAAAGAGAATTTTCACCAGATGAATCACGCCTGACATGCTTGCTGGAGCCAGAGATATTTGGCTTCCCAGGCTGTTTACTATAGCACAGACTTTGTCTTGTAACTGTTCTTAGGAAATGACAACAGGCAGAAAATCGTCATTGTTTTTACATTAAAACAAAACAAACACAAAGATCTGAAAATAAATTAAACCTAGGTAGAAGGAAATTCCTATTTATCAGCTTGTTCAGTGTTATACAGAACTTTGGGGTCACTGTAGTGACATGGCCTTCCAAATTGATTTGGCTGCAAAAGTAGTGACAGGTTCTTTTTTCCTGAAATACCTGGGAGTATTTCAAATACCTTGATCTTTGTCCCAAGCGTGTTACCAGTTGGTAATAAGTGTGACCCAGAGTTAGGGCCATTATGCAGTAAGAAGAAATTTGTTTTCTTATCTCCTCATTGGAAATTACAGCTCATTCTGAGGAAGGCAGTTATTTTATTTTTCTATTTAATTTTTAGTAATCCATAACCCTAATAGCACCTGTAGCAAACAAGTTATGTGGACTCTTGTCACCCAAAGGGTGCAATTCAGAGCCTGTAGAATCAGAAAAATAAAATCTTCATGTTCCCTACCCTTCACTTCCAATCTGTTCATTCTAATCACAGTCAAGAAGGAGAAATAGACTAAAAAGATTGAGGAGGGCTTCTCTGGAGACCTGACTGGAGGCAAATCCTACTGGACATTCCCCTCATGCATGATCTTCTCACTATCTTACTTGCTCTCATGACTGCTCTCCACAGAACTTTTTGGGCTGGAGCGATAGTACAGCGGTAGGGCATTTTCCTTGCATGCAGACGACCCGGGTTCGATTCCTCCACTCCTCTCGGAGAGCCCAGCAAGCTACCAAGAGTATCTTGCCCACATGGCAGAGCCTGGCAAGCTAGCTGTGGGGTATCTGATATGCCAAATACAGTAACAACAAATCTCACAATGGAGATGTTACTGGTGCCCGCTCAAGCAAATCGATGAGCAACGGGATGACAGTGACAGTGGCAATGATGGAAGTGTTCATAAATACTTAGGATGTGTTGATGCCTGATAAAATGGAACCAAATGACCATGTGCCAATACTTTTCCTGATGACCCTTGCACCCTTCCTTTTCTGAATTCCTCCTAAACGTCCTGGCCTCAGGGTGTGGGTGGAATAGCTTTTGGATCTAGAGTATAGAGAAGAGTGTGATGGATTGGGTCTGAGTTTGGGTTCTGACTCCTGGTTCTGCTACTTATGAGCCCTGGGCCTGTGTTTGGGTCACTTGCTTTGGAGTGTTAGCTTTCTGAACTCGCTTTTCTTTATCTACACAAATGTGCTCTTTTGATTTCTTTTTCTCTTGGCGGCAATAGAGGTAATTTCCAGTACTTTATAGACTAAATACGGGGTATGCACCCTCGATTTTTGGTGTAAAATCAGATTATAATATAGCTTCTAGAGACCTGCTGAACCATCAGCATTCTTAAGTCTTTTCACACAAATACCTCTGCTCCTGAAATAGATATCTGGGTATCCCACTTGGGGAGAAGAGGTCATCAACATCTAGAAGGTTTGCCTGGAAGATGGGTCAGAAGGTATACCAGTGGTGATGCAGTGAAAAACAAATGCTGTCTTGTGATCTTTCACCCTATTTGGAATTCAACATGGTGTATAGAGAACATTTTCATTAGTCTGAGGGATGGAAAGTATTTCAGAAGCTGAATTAGTATCTTTGTTAACTGCTAGGATTGATCTTTTTTCTCTTTTCCCATGCATTTATTGACCATTTTTCTTCCTTCATACACAATTGATCTTTATGAAAAACATTGTAGTGCAAAAAAAAAATTGACAACCACAAAATTCCCTTCCTTGAGCATCATTGAGTCCTCAGGCTATTTATCTTAATCTCTTTCAACACCATTCTCCTTCAGACAATTCTGTACCAGATGTCTCCCTTTCTGATTTTTCTCTTCTATTTCCAGTCCTTTCCATTTAGTTTCTGTTTCTATTAGAAAATGAGAACTATCTCTCCAAGCTTGGAGTCCCATTTGTAGCCTTACTTTGAGACTCATGCTTACAGTTCTGCCTGGGTTTTCTCTGTGTATATGCAGGGAAGTTTCCATTCCTCCTCTATATTCCGCTTTTGATCTCTATTTGCCATCTTTCCTCTTTATCTCTGAGAATCTACCTTCTTAGTTCCTGCTGGAAATCCCATGCTCAGTTCCCTGACTCCTCTTTAATGACTACTCTGTAAGTCACAGTAAGTGGTAAAAATCTCCATATGATCTTCTAATAAGATCTACCATAGCTGTAATAGACTCCAGTGCTTAACACATCTCCTAGTCATCCAGCCCCAGGTCTAGGAGTGAGGTCTCCTCTAATGCAACCAATCAATAAGGCTTTGCTTCTTTTTCTTATTTTTGTGCCTCATCCCTTAACTCAGATATCCTAAATTCAATGACCAAGGCTTGCTCATCCACTCACATCTCGTCTATTCCTCATGACCTTGCTGTCTTTTTCTAGATATTTTATTGGTTTTTTTTTCTTCACTATTTGATTTCAAAACCAGAATCTTATACATGCATGACAGATGATCTATCATTTACCCACATCCCAGGCCCAAGATTTTCTTTTGTCTCTTTTTTATTTCCTTTGTTTCCATTTTCCATTTTTTAATTTCCCACTCTTGTTATTTAGGTTTTCTGATTTGTTGTTACTCATTATTGAATTTGCAGCATAAAATTTTTCAATACCAATTCCATCTCTAGTGTCAAATTCTCTCCAACAGTGTCCACAGATTCTCTCACACACTCCAGCCTGCCTCCTTGAAATTCACAATTTTAAATGTGTTGTAGTAATTGGGATCTTGTTCTTTTTTTTTCAATATTTTTGTTCAAATGTATAGATATCCCTCAGCTCTATGCTGCTAGTGTGTCAGAGAACCCTACTCCCTACCCCTGTTACCTCTCATCTGCCTCTTCTTGCTTCCCTCTCATTGGTTCCTTTCCTTTCTTATTTTTCTCAATATTTTGCTCTAGGGACCAGGATAATCTAGGTATCTGTACTTTGCTACCTTGCATCCACTTGTCCTGTTATTCTTTATACAACAGATAAGTGAGAGTATTGATATTTGCCTTACTTCTGCTGACTTCTCTTAACATGAAATCTTCCAGAGCCTTCTTATTTCTTATACTAAATAATTATCCAACTCTTGGAATTCCTTTTTCTTTTTTTTCTACCTTTTCGAGTTACCAATAGGAACCATGTTCTTTCTTAAACATGGTACCAGCTAAGTTTCTCAGATTTTTAGATTTTAACATGTATTCACTGGTACCATTTATTGCAGACATTAAAATGTCAATTGTGTCTTGTACTGGCTATTTTTCATCATTTTCAACATATCACTCAGAATGTACAGTCTGTGAAATACTGCTCCTTCCTTTTTATTTTTTACTTCTTTAAAGCTTTGAAATGAACAATTCACTCCTTAGTACACTCAATTTTTTGGGTTCTAGATCCTCTTTATCCTGGGTTCTTTCTTATCTCACTGGGTACACATTTTGCATGTTTATTATTCTAATAGGTGAATAGTTTCCACTATTTGTGATTACTCTTAGGCCCTCATTTGATACTTTGGCTTCCTGTGGGCTGCAGACACGGACATTGAAATATACTAGAAATTTCTTCTGAGAGTATTCCAAAAATAGACATTCAACTGCTTTTGTAATGTTTCTATTTAAGTGGTACCTCCTGTCTTGTCTTGACATTGTGAGACAGGATCCAAATCTTATACTCCCAGTGATTCCCTCTGTTCCTGTCTTCTGTGTATTAGGAACAATATCATCCTCCACCTCCTCCAAGTGCTGTCAGCCCCCTGAGGATTTTGCTGTCAGATATTCTCAAACACATCCACCTTTTTCTATAACCAGCAATTATTAGAAGTTGAAGCATCTCTGTCAAGCTTCACTGAAAATAGCCTGAAGGTCTTTTGATTCCTATTACTTGCAATCCCTTTTCTACTCTGCTTCTGGCGATGTGATCTTTTCAAAGCTTTGCAAATAATCTTTGTAAACAAAACCATGTTGTCAAATATATATTGCTTAAATACATTTTAATAAATATTTTAATAAATATACTTTATAAATGAGATAAAATTTACAAATCTCTATGAATAAACTTACACTTTTCTGAATAAATATTGTTGTGGGTCTCCCTTCTTCTTGTTGTCCAGAACAAAGAGCAGAGTCTTGATTAGACCTTCACAGGCTCTCTGCCTATGCTGAAGCTGTTTCCATACCAGTGCTTTTTTTTTAAAATAGCCTGACATAATAAGTTTATTATTTTTTAAACTGTCTCTGCAGATTTATTTAACATATATATTTTGTGTATACAGAATCATAAAATATATGACCCTGGATTGACTTTTATTTTTTATTAATGAGACACCGTGAGGGTACAGTTACAGAGTTTCATGCTTGTGTTACAGTCATACAATACTTGAGTGCCCATGCCTCCACCAGTGCCCATTCTCCTCCACCGATGGCCCTTTGGTCCATCCCACCCTGTCCCCCCCACTCCATCCCTCCCCTGTGACAGGGCATTTCTTTATGTTCTCTCTCTCTATTTTGGGTGTTGTGGTTTGCAATGGATGTACTGGGTGGCTGTTGTGTTCAATCTATAGTCTGCTTTCGACCAGCCTCTCCCACCACACTTTAGTTGGTATTCCCTTCTCTATCTGAGCTGCCCTCCCCTGCAGCATGTGAGGTCAGCTTCCAAGCCATGGAGCAAATCTGCCTGTACTTATTGCTACTATTCTTGGGTGATAGTATCCCAATCTGTTGTTTCATATTCTGCAAATGAGTACAATTTGTCTATGTCTGTCTCTTTCTTTCTGACTCATTTCGCAGAGCATGAAACTTTCCATGTTGATCCACTATGCAAAATTCATGACTTCATTCTTTCTGACTGCTACATAGTATTACACTGTGTAGATGTACCAAAGTTTCTTTAACCAGTCATCTGTTCTCGGGCATTCGGATTTTTCCAGATTCTGGCTATTATAAACATTGCTGTGATGAACATAGGTACAGATGCCATTTTTGACTGTAATTTTTTTGCCTCTCCAGGATATATTCCCATAAGTGGTATTGCTGGGTCAAATGGGAGCTTACTTTCTAATTTTTTGAGAAGTGAACATATTGTTTTCCAAAAGGGCTGAACCAGTCGGCATTCCCACCAGCAGTGTAGGATGGTCCCTTTCTCCCCACTTCCATGCCAACAGCGCTTGTTTTTGTTTTTTTGGATGTGAGCCAGTCTCTGTGGTGTGAGGTGGTATCTCATAGTTGTTTTGATCTGCATCTCCCTGACTGCAAAGGATACAGTGACCAGAATACAAATGTAATCTACAGAATGGGAAAGGATATTCAACCAATACCCATCTGATAAGGGGTTGATATCATGGGTATATAAGGCACTGGTTGAACTCCACAAGAAGAAAACATCCAACCCCATCAGAAATGGGGTGAAGAAATGAACAGAAACTTTCTCAAGGAAGAAATATGAATGGCGAAAAAGCACATGAAAAAATGCTCTTCTGATCATCAGGGAGATGCAGATCAAAACATGCCAGTGCTTTTAACCAGCCGAATCTCTGCTTTGGGGCTTTCTCCTGTATGACTTTGTTTGGTCCCCTGAATTCACTCCAGCTTTTTTGGCCCATTCACACTTGCTTGTCTGCACAACTCAGTCTAGGTGTGCATCCTTGGAGAAGCTTTTCCTGACTCTTGGCAGGGCAGGAGCTTGTGCCACCAGTATGCAGAGCCACCTGCCCCAACTCCTAAGGCTGCACCTTCCCTAAACTACTGAGGGTCTTTCTAGTGCTATAGGCCTTATATTTCTCTCTCCTTAGTTATTTAGAGAATAAAATACCGTTTTTCCAACAGTGCTTTGACATCAGATGGACATCTTAATTGATCCTTCATACTACCACTGTGACTTTGATAATAATCTTTTAAGGATGAAGTGAATAGGCTTTGAAAACCAAAGGATTGTAGCATAGTCTTGGGCCAGGGGTGATACTGGCATGTGCTCCGCCAAGATTTGACCCAGGTGGCCACACTTTTGTGCTGCCGCTCTGCTGCTGATTGAGCACAATCTGGAGGTCAGCTAGACTACTTTTGGTCCCAGCAACTGCTTGCAGCCATGTCTCTAGACTGTGAACTAAGCCATTGCCCCATGCTGCCCCGGGAAGGGAAATGATGCAATTTCTAACATAAATCTCCCTGGACTTAATTACTAAAATACAGAAATCCTAAACTGCATGGCCACGATAGTGGCCGCGTGACTTTATATCTCTTCTTTCTCAGCAATGGAAAACTAATTATCAAATGCTTTCTTGTCAGTAGGGCTGTTTTTTTGGGGGGGAAACTCCAACAACAATAGTGAGTTTTGTGTTGAAATATGGAATGTAATCAAGGTAAAGAGAAAATAAAGTGAAGTTTATCAGCTATGCAGGCGGGGGTCGGGGGGTAGGAGGTATACTGGGGTTTTTGGTGGTGGAACATGGGCACTGGTGAAGGGATGGGTGTTCGAACATTGTATAACTTAGACATAAGCCTGAAAACTTTGTAACTTTCCACATGGTGATTCAATAAAATAATTAATTAAAAAGTAAAAGATCATAGCAATTAGGTAGGAAATATAGAGGGTAAGAGTAGGTTCTAGATCTGCAAGACATGTTGCCTTAAGATTATTGCAGTTACCTAATTTGGCTAGAGATTTTAGTGCGAAGCCAAGTCTAGGAGAGGAAAAGTTCAGACCTTGTGAGAATGACTCAGCCTGTGGCTCCTTATTGTCCCTTTCTCACTAGGAGGAAGCCTGCATGAGCAAAGTTATCCTCTAGAGCTGTTTCAGCACTGTCTGAGATAGGAACAGGGTTCCTGCATTTGTAGTGAGTAAGTTCCTGGCTCTACTCTAACCTGCTCACCACCTTCTGCCTGTCCCCATGACTTCCTTTATTTTCATGATACCTGGCCTTAGGTGACACTCCATCCCCAGATATTCTTACCTATGTCTCATTCTATTCTTATGTCCTCCTACAAACTATACCTGGCCTTACACCTTCCCCTGACCCATCTGGGTCTCACCTCTGGAGGCAATTACTGCTTGGTTCATGAAAATATATAAGGAGATGTGAAAAGCTATCATGTTTCATCCTTTTATTTTGCTAGCAATAAATCCATTCCTTTGGTCTGCAGTGGACCTTCAACTCTATAAATTAGGAATCTATTTCTAAGGAGGAGGATTTTATAGTTCCCAAGATTCCCTACAAGCTCTCATATTTCAATTGCTGCACCAGTGTTGGATTAAGAAATAACAGGCTTCCAAAAAGAAATAAAAAGTTATATTCCAGGAGCTGAGCCCACACACTTACTTTCCCTTCCCTTCCTGCCAACCCAGACTTCAGCTTCTCTCAGATAGCTATACAATGCCCTGACTCAGTTTTCTGGCTTCAGGCCATCCTCAGACTCTGCTTTTATTTCTAATTGTGTCTTCAGAATATTTCCTTAAAATACTACCAGTTACACCTATAAGATTTTCTATAAGGTATCTTCCTCAGCTCCCGGAGCTGAAAAATGTATCTGAAATAAGGAGGGTTGAAATCTGCATTTTCATCACTTCCTAGTGATTCTTTTGAATGGATAGATTTGAAAGTCACAGTTTTGTATGCTTATTTGGGGTATCTGGGCTCCATCTTCTAAAACCTGGTCTTAACTTGATCCTTACTTCAAATCTACCTTTGTCGTGACTAATTCAATACTTTCTTAGAAAATATCTTTCAATGTGGAGAGTCTCTTTCCCTCCTTATGCATCCTACCTGCCTTTCTCCTGCAGGAGGCTATGCTCCTGGCTGGCTGATATTCCCAGGAAGAGTTTCTGCCAATAGCTTCTTGGTGGCATGGTGTTGCCAAAAGAAATTTTTCTAAGACTGTTTATGGTTGGAGTGGAGCGATACCACAGCGGGTAGGGAGTTTGCCTTGTACATGACTGACCTGGGTTCAATTCCTCTGTCCCTCTCAGAGAGCCTGGCAAGCTATAAAAAGTATTCTGCCCACACAACAGGGCCTGGCAAGCTACCCGTGGTGTATTCGATATGTCAAAAAAGTAACAAGTCTCACAATGAAGACCTTACTGGTGCCTGCTTGAGCAAATTGATGAACAATAGGATGACAGTGCTACAGTGCTACAGTTTATGGTTTCCTCTAATGGAGAAATAATTTTTTTTCTGGATGTTGATTTGAATCCTGAAGATAAAAGATACGGAATGCATTAAAAGTTGTCATGTGTGGGAGACTCACAGATGGAAGAACAAGCAGACCAAGGGTTATGGGATCTAATGGTCAGACATCCCATGTGGACATGAGGTTTACCTTTAGGGTGAACACTGATCTGGAGTTGGAGCTAGAAACCTGAGCAAGGCTAGCTCCTCAGATTCCTGTCTATCTTGTTAGAGACACCCAGATTATATCTGTCCATTGTCCATAGTTTCCTTCCTGAGATTCATAGTAGAAGACTTTTTTATATTTCAGGTGCCAGGACAGACCCATTACTAAATTTGAGGCAGGCTAAGTGGGTGATAGTCCCATAATTCACCCTTTGTGTTCTTAGCACATTTGATCAGGGGAAGTAGAGCTGAGAAAAGACACAAAGAGAAAACAAGGGACGAAAGACTCAGGCCCTATTCTATTTTCTTAATAACCAGCCAACTCATATGTTTATAGCTGCAGAACTTTACATGTCCATTTGTCTTCTTCTCACAGATACAGAAATTAAGTTATTGCTCTTGTGAATGTGATGAAAAGTGACTACTTTGGAGCCTTCCTCTTGTAGAACTTGAACTCTCTCTACTTTTTTTCATAGACAGACAGACTAGACTCCAAGTGTTTCAAGTGAAAACAGAGCATAGGCCTCTTACCACAGCTCAGGCACTCAATGACTATGTTCTGGAGATAGAAGTAAAGAGGACAAACGACTTTAAGAAGTTCAGTGGGAATGGGATACAAGGGAATAAATTATTATGTACTTGGAACAGCGGGACGCTGGTGGAATCTCGAGCCGGGGCCGATACCAGCATATTACCTTTGATTCCAGAAACTGCTTGCAGACATTCTACCAGGCTATCAACTAAGCCAGAGCCCCACGCCGGCTGATGACGGGAAATAACCATCTTTTTTGGTTTGTTTTCCCTTTGTCAGGCAGCGTGGTGATTACTAAACAGGCGTGATCTCGGTGGCGCGGGACGAGGGGGGAAAAAAATAGAAAAGTTATGTAACAAACAGCGGGACTTAATATCTCTACATTCTCAGCAATGGAGAGCCATCAAATGCTTCCTTGACAGTGGGACTGTCTTTTCTTTTTTGGGGGAAACCCTAGCAACAATAGTGAGTTATGTGTTGAAACATGGACTGTAACCAAGATAAAGCGCAAACGAAGTGAAACTTATCACTTACAAGGGCGGGGACTGGGGGGCGGGAGGGGCGGGAGGTTTAATGGGGTGGTTGGTGATGGAATATGGGCATGGGTGAAGGGAAGGGTGTTTGAGTATTGTATAACTGACATAATCCTGAGTACTATGTAACCCTCCACATGGTGATTCAATAAAATTTAATTTTTTTTTAAAAAAAAGAAGTTCAGTGATTAAGAACACAAATTTGTACTCAAGGATACTTATTCAGAATATATTCATGCTTGTAGACAAGGGAGAAATACTTTAATTTGACCCAGATTTTCAAGAGAGACTGTTGACACCTAACTAGCATTATTAAGTAGAAGCATTGTGTACTGTTCCAATAATCACTAATGTGAATAGGAAAAGTTTTGTTTGCTTCTGAGAATCTATGATATGTGGAAAGGACTAGACCAGTGCTTGTCAGACTCTATTGAGCAACAGAATTAATTTGAAAATTTGTAAAACATTAAAGTCTGGGGCTCAGTCTTCTCCATGCAGCCTGTGTCTCTGTGCTGTTGATAATACTCCCAGGTGATTTAGATGTATCTCTCATGTCAAAATTCGAGGATTAGGAGACAATGATGCTACCTGTGCAGGTAGAGTTGCAAGCAAGCTCTGTGAAAGAATGACTTATCACAGTGAAAGACACCTATCACAATGTCTCCCTAACATCTGATCTGGAGTTTTCATCAGTGGATACCTACAGATTAGTTAGAAAGTGAAAAACAAAAAACAAAAAACAAAACAATAAAAGATGTGTGAACAGCCTTGCAGAAATGTTCTTCTTTGCATTACATGTGGCCCAAGCCAAGGTATATTTTTTAATCTTAAAATTTATTAAAGCACCATGGTACCAAAAGCATTCATAGGCAAGTTTTAGATACACAATACTCTACCACCATTTCCACCACCAGTGTCAGCTTACCTTTATGGGTGTCCCCAGGTGGAAGCTGGACTCACCACACCCCCAATATGGCACATTTTTATGTTTAGTTGTTGTAGTTTGGTTTTCATATTTCCAGTGTTGTTGGTTTTGTGTTTTGAGTATATAGGTATATCACTTGTCTACATCACTGATGTAAAAGAGGCTCTTGAACCCTGCCTCCTTTTACTTCCCACCTGAATTTTCTTATACCCCATTTCCTTCTTTCTCTCTTTATTTTTCCACTCTTCTTTCTTTCTTTCTTTCTTTCTTTCTTTCTTTCTTTCTTTCTTTCTTTCTTTCTTTCTTTCTTTCTTTCTTTCTTTCTTTCTTTCTTTCTTTCTTTCTTTCTTTCTTTCTCTCTCTCTCTCTCTCTCTCTCTTCTTTCTTTCTTTCTTTCTTTCTTTCTTTCTTTCTTTCTTTCTTTCTTTCTTTCTTTCTTTCTTTCTTTCTTTCTCTCTCTCTGTTCTTCTTCCAATTGTCTGGATATTCTCTGTGGTCTTATGTAATCTAGTCATTCCTTCATTTACACATTATATTATCTAGTTCAGTTATTCTATAAACCATAGATAAATAATTGTAGGATAACATTGCATTTGTCTTTTTAGCCTTGCTGCAGGGAACTTAGTTTACCTTAAAGCAATGTCTTTTCTGTATGAACACAGGAAGACAGTTAATATTATGCTTTGTAACTTGGGAGTTGATTAATTCCAATAATATTTACTTCTAGGCATCTGTTTTCTCAACTCAGTTGCCCTTAGTTCCTAGCACCCCAAAAGCAGGGTCCCAATAAGGTATGGAATAAACCCAGGGCAAGCTGTGAGCTACCCTGGCATTGCTAAGTTGAGAACATGGTCATAGACAAATGCTGTCATGATTCAAAAGTAATGACGAGACAAGGACCTTGCTGAGGTTAGGAAGACTAACCTGGCCTGAGGATTGTGGTCTAGAAAATATAGTGAGATGTCCTCAGGAAAAACCAAACTTTAAGTTCGATATATCTCTTGCTATGCTCATACAGAATGACATTGCTAGAAATAATAGAAGTAGATTTACTGCAACTATTTAAGTGGATTACTAGCTGAGGAAAGGAGAATGTGACACACCCTGGATGGGATCCTGCCCTTAAGCAGATCTCCTCATAATCTGGAGTAATCCCCTTGATGAGATTTTGTTAATCTTCTGGAGGAGTGGTTTTACCCCTCTTTATTGATTTGTTAATGTTCAACCCACCTTTAAGTCACCACCCAATGTGATTGCTATATAAACTAAGACTGTAAGAGAAGCAAGGAGAAGACACAGAAGCAGGAAGAAGACATAGGAGTGTAGAGAAGACACAGAAGTGAGAGAGAACACACAGAAGCAGAGCACAAGGAGGAGCCATCCTAATCTGGTCCATACACAGCAGCTTGAGAGCACAGAACTCAAGCGGCGAGAGAGTGTGGCCCAGAGAGCCCGCAAACAACACACACATATCACATCACCCTTCCACGCATGCGTGCTTAAAGTTTTTACAAGTAACATCATCAGCTATCAATTCAAAGAATCATTTTTCTAGACAAGAGTATGGCAGATGACCCACAGATGAAATATAACTAGCACCTGCTTCTGCACAACCCCTCTTTGTATATAGGTAACATTTAGAAAGGTCACTATGTATTTCCAGGTGCATATTTTTACATTGAAAATCAGAAATAACTATCTATCTATGAAACTCTGATTCCATTGTGATAGAAATAAGTTATTTTCTAAAAGATGGATTTTGCTTCCAGACAGTGTCATTTGTGGTTCCTCTCCTCCTATACTACATGCTTAGGACAGGAGTGGGAAAGGGAAGGTGACTTGTGGAAATGGGTAAGTTTCCGAAAAGATTTCTCAAAGGACTTAGAATATAAACAACCTTTATAGACAGAGTATTTAGTGGTGATGACTATTGTAGCTTGACCCATTTAATGTTAGGTCCCTTTAAAATAAAGGTTACAATTTATCCACGTACGTATCTAAAAAAAGACCTTTGAGGATGTGCTGGGAACCAGGACTCACACAGCGAGCGGCTGTTCTGAAGGTTGTCAGAAACAATCTTCAAGCCTTTTGCAAGCTGTTATTGTGCGTTTTCATTCTCAAAGGCTCAGCCCCAGAGACCTTAGAGAACAAAGGGAGTTGTGCTTGCCATGTGAGGCAAACGTGCCTAGTGAGCACAGAGGATGAGGACTTGGCTAGTGAAGCCTGAGCCTGCCAATTGCCTTATGGCCCCGCTGGAGGCTTGTTGCCACTGTGTACTCGGCTGAACTCTCCTGACCTTCCCTATAGCCACACCTTCCTCATTCTCACTGAAGTGAATACCCTTCCTTTACTGTTTTTAGATTGAGAAAAGAGATTCAAGGTTAATTTAGTAGTGGGAAAATGCTCCACGGAAAAACATCACTTAGTACCATGGAGAGCTGTTTCATAAGACATGTGGGCTTTTTCCTGTGCTTGCCACATAGAAGGAAGGATGCTCACAGGATCATTCTGCTTATATGATCCATCTCTTCATGGGAAGTTCCTGTGGGAACTTTGCGGTTTCCAAATGTCAGGCCAGAGGAGGACAGAGTGGACTGCATAACTTACCTTAACTTTATAAACTGGAGACACCAATACTGCACTCCTACCAAAAATAAATCCCATAAAAAACAAAACCAAATAATGTGCTTTCATCCAGGATTGCCTCTTTCTCACAGGTTCTTGGACTTTCCAGGGTGTATGTGGGCATATGATGCAGGAACAAGGAAACTCTGGAAAAATTCATGCTAGACTGTTTTTCCAGCTGTTCATGTTCTTAAACCTTACTTTCTCAGGATGGTCTGGAGCACAGGAATTGTAAGTGTAGCCTACTCTCAACTCAGCACTGTTTCAACAACCAGAGGTGGAATCAAGGACTCAGAGCTCTACCTCCATTTCAGTTCTGTCCTCAACCCAGGAGAGTAGTAACAGCAACAGCTACTATTAGGTGTTGCCATATTGGGGACTACCTATGGGACATATTTCAAAACAGGAATCCAAAGGAACTTTGTTCTACTTCTCCTATTTGAACAACTGCTAATAACAAAAGCAGAACTAGAAACTAGTTTTTGGGTCTCAGAGCTAGAAACAGATAAATAGGTTTGGGCTAAATTTCAAAATTTTAATGTAAAGTTTATTTACTCATATGTCATTTCTTGGCCCTGTGAAGAATTAATCTCCCTATGTCACAAAAGCTTAAATCAAAGGTAGATGCTGTAACTAGTATCTAACTAATTACTATTCTGCCCAAACCTAATTACCTTCTTTGTCCTAGGCCAACTGTGCTGGGCCTTAGGAATCAACAGTAAAGAAGATCACAAAGGTTCTTTTCTTGATGCTGAGAATGTAATGTGGGGGACTAGAATGTAAACATGAAGCAAGTGAACCACTGGAGATTGTGACAAGTATCTTATAGAAACTAAAAGGGTAGAGTGACAGTGGGTATGATAGAGGTCTAAATTAAATAAGGTTGTCTAAGATGACCTCGTCTCATATGCATGTGAATATAATTATACATCCTGATTGCAAAATTCCAGAACTGAAATTAGCCTTGAATTTTACTGAGTATAATTATGCATGGTCACAGATAAAGATTTGTATCCTCTCTGTGGATGGAAAGGGTAAGAGCCATGGCCATGTCCCAAGAGTTCAGACACTATTTGTGTCTTTTCCATTTGTGCTCATGTGTAAGTCCCTCATTATACATCGGATACTGAAACTTTCTAGCCCCTTCCTGTTCCTAAGTAAAAAAATATATATATTAAATAGAATAAAAATACAAACATTTATAGTATCTGGTTTTGTAGGAAAAAGCAATTTCACCAATTCCATTGTGGATTGAACTTTCTGAATTGACAAATTAATCGTATACCAAATTATTTTTGACTTGCAATTGCGCTGACTCAATTATAAAATTGCTTATTTCCTGATTTGAAGACAAAAATATGTGGTGTGGCCAGGGTGATAATACTGAAGTTTGGGTATGTGTCTGATCTGTTTTCCCTGCCAAGCACCACACAGCTTTCCAAGCAACACTGCATATGACCCTGGATGTTCCTGGCTCCACTGGGCCTGAGCAGCACTACATCTTTGAAGCTTAGCTTTGAAATACTGGACTCATTTGCTGAGTATCATGAGCAAAGGCCTCCACATCTCCAGAGCACAAGTTGAAAATCTCTAAACTCAAACCACTAACAGAATATACCTATAGAAGATAATTTATACTTATATATACACATATATAATATATTATATATGTATATGTATATATAAAATGGACTGGAGAGATATCACAATGGGTAGGGCATTTGTCTTGCATGCAGCCGACCTGGGTTTGATTTCTTCATCCCTCTCAGAGAGCCTGGCAAACTACTGAGAGTATTCTCCCCACATGGTGGAGCCTGGCAAGCTATCCATGGTGTATTTGATATGCCAAAAACAGTAACAACAAGTCTCACAATGGAGACGCTACTGGTGCCTGCTCGAGCAAATTGAAGAACAATGGGATGACAGTGCTACAGTGCTGTATGTATATATAATATCTATATCTATCTAGATAGAGTTAGATTTTGTTTTAGGGTCATGTTTTTGCTCTGTGCTCAAGGATCACTTCTGGTGGGACTCATGGGACCACATGGGTTGTTGGATCAAATCTAGGTTAATTTATGTAAGGCTAGCATGCCACCTGAAATATTACCTCTCATGCCCTTTAAGACTTCTAGGAGTGAACTAAACTTAGAGTCTACAGATATAGCTGCTGACTTCTGTTAATGGTGAATTTAGTACTCTGTGATTCTCTTTGACCTTTGTCCTAAAGATCACCCTCCTGGGAATAAACTTTGCTTTTTTGTTCTTAACTCTCAGAATTGTATGTTTTTGCTTGAGCCCATAATCTTGTTTTCTATAGGAAGGTCACATATAGATGCTTGGGCACTGTTTGGCTGGAAAGGAAGATTTATCTGGAACAGATGCCAGAGAGCTCTTACCATCCAGGAGGCTTATCGGTCTTCTGACAATGCCCCCAGAGTGATGGGCAAGGGGCAAAAGAGACATCAGTAGCTAGCTTACCTGAACTATATTTAGGCTTTCTAGGAGACTAATCTACTTTTGTTTATTATGGGTCTTTTATATGCATCAAAGTTTCTCTCTGGGAACACATGCCTTACATAGGTAAGTGCAGTGTTATACTCAAGTGTGTATTCTGCAGTTGTAGAGAGACCTTCGGGCATGGTAGCAAGTCTAGATGCAGTTCCAAGATAGCTGACTCCCTGTCCACATTTTGTTTTTATTCCTTTACAAACTTTTACCCAGAGAGAAGATGATCTTCACAACACAAAGATGGTTACATGGAACATTCAAGAAATATAGTGAATAATCTTTGCACCAACAGTTTTTAGTCCCCGTGCAAGTCCACAATTATGATCCATTCAGATAAGACTGTGCTAACAGGGTGCTGGCATTTCATTTAGTAAAAGTGGTGAGATATAATAGATAAAGGAAAAGCATAGGAATAATGGAAAGCATTAAATTCAGTGAGGAATATAATGCCAGATAGTGTGACTGGGGATTCCAAACTGTCAATGATTCTATGATGAGAGGTGAATAGTGTAGAGAATAAGTCACATAGAGACATGGGAAAGAAAAAATTGAGCAGGGCAAGGTTCCAAGAAATAATAATGTTGGGTATATGAAGGTGGAGTATGGCTGGTGAGTGTGGTTCCATTTAAAAACCAAATGTACTGAATACAAGTCATGAAGGGTAAAATCATGTATGTACTCCAGTATGGGTATACAATTATGATTTAGGAAGTTTGATCTTTTCAGAGGGGATGGGAAGCCACTGAGAAATATATCTACTGTGTTTTTGAATTCCCTGAGTGCTGAATGAAGAGTGACTCTTTGGGAGCCCAAGGGATAGTATAATTGGTAAGGAGCTTGCATTGCATATAGCCTTCTAGAGTTTGATTCTTAGCATCCCATGTGTTCCCCCAGGCCCCATGGACTCTGAGCACAAATCCAGGAGTAATCCTTAAGCACTACCATGTAGAGCTCCAAAGCAAAACAAAAATAGAGTGGTATGTTGGGGTTAAAGAGAAAGATTGGATATGGAATTCTAACTACAGAGACAAAGATCTCTGTGGTTGAGCTGAAATAAATTATAGGTGAAGAAAAGGGTAGTGGACATTAAGGAGATGTCCTGTACATAATGTAGATTAGACATATGGTTTTTATATATAATGTGGATTAAGTAAATATATAGCAAAGATGAACACTTGACAGAAATCATATTTAAATTGTGCTTATTTCTACTTGAAACAATAGAACAGAGAGTGGTATTTGGTTTCTGCTTGCTGTAGATGGTACTTGAATTCTTTCATTTGGAAGTGTATAATGTAGGGCAGTTCTTTCAATCATTTCAAAGTTATTGTGCAGTATAACAGCACAGAGTATCCTTGACTCTTGGGCATTCACTCTGTGAGGATTCCAACAACAAATTAGCTTCACTTTCCTCTTCATTGATACCCATGAAGACTGCTTAGTCTTAGAATGGAAGTCAGTGGTGCCCCACTTCAGGACGCTACATAATGTCAGAGGAGGAGTAGGAAGATTCTTCTATGTAGGAATTTAGACTTAAAACTGCAAAAATTATTCCAGTTTTTAGGTGACATGCTCCTCTATACTTATTACATCTATAAATAGCTAGTGATGAACTCATAAGTAAGATAAAGTTCAGTGTTCATTTTAGGAAACCATAGCAGGGTGCTAGTGGCTTAGTAAGATCAGCATCCTTGACTGCAGCACCCAGGCTGTGTGAAGGTAAATATAAGACAGCAAATACCCAGGTGCCAGGCTTTATTGAATTCTGAATAACACTAATAGGAAACTTCTTGATATTTTAAGAATGAGTTTCTTGGTTCTTTCCATTATTGCTTGTTTTGCTGTCTGTTTCATTTCTAAAATAAAAGTGTTTTTAGAGATATGTACAGTGATTGGATTTTAAAAATTGACGTTTCTTGAAAACAATAATCAGATAAGTCAATGGCCAATTAAAAAGTTTTGAGTTGACCTACATGCCATCCAGTATAATAAAGTGTTTCCACAGTAAGGAAACAACAAATGTCTAAAGGGTACAACAGAACTGGAGAACTGGTCCATAGAATTAAGCTGAGGTGGAGCAAGGATGGTGTTGACTGCAAAGGGCCATGAGACCTTGGAGACTTGGTGGAAGGAAGTGGGTACCCTTGTAGTGGGTGTGGTGTTGGAATGATGTATGCATGAAACCATCATTAACAGTATTATAAATCACAGTACCTCAAGAATGATTAAAAACAGGAAGTAAATGATATGTCTTTAATTTAAAAAATTCCTGAGGTTACTGCATTTTTGGACTTAAATTCCTGAGAATTCTATAGTGTAGCCTTGTTTCTTAGCAGCTGGGAAGCCTAATCTAAGTTCTGGTTTCTCTGTGACTGCTGATTTTTCCCCCAGTGACATAGAAGCAATAGCAGTAGCACTTACTCCTTTAAAATTCTTCAGGTTGAAGGAGGTTTTCAGAAAAGTAAAATAATTTGATGCATCAAAATAAAATTTACTCAAATATGATGTTTCTACCTGTGACAATAAAAATTATCTTGTTGTGATTTTTTCTTAGCTATAATGGACCTGGGAAATTAAACGGAAATAAGTGTTTTTCAAAAAGTACTATTCAATTGCATTCTAATTATACTGCTTTTTGTCTAACTTAAGGGTTATTTTCATAAACCTTGATTCCCACAAGTTGGGGGATTATATCTCTTGTTGTTTAGCCAGCCAGAGGTCACAGCTAAGAATCCTCTAGTCCTGTGGATAATTGAAGGACTAGTTGTTAGAAATGTTACAACTAATTATTAGAAATGCTAGAGTATGGCCTCTCAAGGGAGGCCACACTACATATATTTAAGGTTAATAAAAATTGTGCTATTTGATAAGGTTGTGTTTATGTCTGCTTTCCATGAAAATTGGTATTCTTCTTGTCTTTTATTACAGTGATTGTAGACAAACCACACCAAGACAAACTAAAAGTGTGTATTTTGTTATTTTATATCCAGTAACTTTGTAATGTGGAGAAATTTAAGATGCCCTAAAAATCATGTGGCACAACTCTAATTTTCTCTGTCCCCACTAGCAACCCTTGGACAAATTGAAATGGAAGCAAGAGAATAGGGGTTTTCTTTTCCTTACATGCCCTTGAGTCTTAGGTAGTCATATTTTACAGTTATAGTGTGTGACAGTTGAACACATGATTAAAGAGCCAAGGAAACAGAAATGTGAGTCTTCTTTCCCTGAAATTAGCTTAACTCCCTTCAGGTTAGGAAAACTCCCTTCAGGTTAAGGCTCTATATCACAATTTATTCATTTCAGCTAGTTGTTGGTACTTAAGGAGTTCATGCACTAAGAAAACAACTAATTGGCAGAAACTATTTGTGCTGTTAAATACTATGGGAGGGAAAATCTCAAACTTCTGCTGAATTGCTTTTTTTTTTTTTCATTAAAAGTGCTCAGGCAAGAATGCCTTAACAGTTATCAGTAAGGACAGGACAGGATAACTGACATGTTTGCTTCAGTGACATTCTGCAATTACTGTGTAGGCCCAGACAGCTTCTGGGCTCTGCTGGCCCTGACAATGTGGGTAACTTGAGGAATTAGAGTTGCATAAATGAAGAAATTAACATGTCTCCTTTGGTTCTTCCCTTTTTTGAAGTCTATGTGTTTTCTCTCCGTGCTTTCCTACTACTGTTTCTCTGTCTTTCACCAATCAGTGCTCTTGATTAGATTCTGGGTCTTTAGAGATCAAACTGTCCTTTTTCCAGAATAATAAGACATCATAATGAGACCACAGATGGTGCTGGAGTGATAGCACAGAGGTAGGGCATTTGCCTTGCACACGGCCGACCCGGGTTTGATTCCTCCGCCCCTCTCGGAGATCCTGGCAAGCTACCTAGAGTATCTTGCCCACATGGCAGAGCTGACAAGCTACCCATGGCATATCAATATGCCAAACACAGTAACAAGTCTCAAAATGGAGATGTTACTGGTGCCCGCTTGAGCAAATCCATGAGCAACGGGATGACAGTGACAGTGAAGACATCATAGAGTGTTGGGAATTCTTCATTGAGATGCAAATAAAATAAAACAAAGAAAAATACAGTGAGTTGCTCCTTATGCATCTTGAAAGCCTCTTGCTTGAGGTTTGGAGAGTGCATGGTGCAAAGGCGCGGTAAATGTTTCTTTTTATATCTACCCATTGAGTTGAACAGCACACGTGAGTTTTTGATAGCATGTTCAATACCTCATTGTACAATTTCTCTTTGTATTTGCGAAGGGATTTCTCTGCATATTTCTGAGAACACCACTCATTGTCCTTAGCTGGAACACAAATGGAGTGACCAAAAGGGATGGGTCCAAGGCTGCTGTCCAGTCACAGGCTAAGTTTGGCTCGGTAATCTGACTTCCTGCCACCCAGGCTGGCTGGCGCTCTTAGGAGCAACAGTTGCCAGAGTGTCTGAAACTGCTGATTATGAAACCACATCTCAGAGGCTAATAATTTTTTTCTGGATTTCTATCAAGGCCAGAAATGCTAGTCAGCAGCAAGTGCAGGAAATTTGAAGCGATCAAGAAAAGCTGACAATAAAATCCATTCAGGAATGTTTTTCACAAAACAATTGAGGATTCAGTACTTCCCGGGGGAGGGAGGCAGTTGAGGACCAAAATGGAACATGACTGGCAGCCAGCATCATCTCTCCCATCTTGCACGTCTCAAGACTGTCTAAAAATAATACCTGGCCCTCAAGTATTGGCGCTTTTGTTATTTTCCCTTTTATGCCTTGGTCTTTTGAAAACATCTTTATAAGGGCTGAGTTTCCTATCATTTGTATTTATAGAGTCCTTTATTGCGAAGACATCAAAGTACCTGCTTCCATTTCTGGGAATTAAGTGACAGATTGTCTCTGGGTGAAAAGCTGACTTAAAATGGGTTGGGGAAAAACATGGGAAGAAGGACTCAATGAGAATATATATCTTTAAATAATTTAGGGTGTCTGACTCAGTTACTCTCACTCTTAGAGTAAATTGTATAGCAATCCCTCTATGCCTTTACCTTGGCCATCATTCCTGCTAGACCTCCTTTACTTCCAGTCTATACCTCACCTTTCTGAAGGTCTCTCCAGAGAACTGGTTCTGATTCTTGTGATTCCTAATGAGTACTTCCTTCTCTGATTTCCAAGGACCCCTATTTATGGTTCAGACCTTCTTTTAGTGACACTTCACATGCATCTGTCTCTCCAAGGTGATCTTAGGACTCTGTGAAGCAGAAACCAACCCATCATATATTTCTACACGCCCAGGTTCCCTGAGTTGACAGTAGATCCATCATTATAGGCAGTAAGCTTAAATCAATGTAGTTTCTGGTTCTTAACTCTAAAGATGGTTCACAAATCATCTTTAGAGACCACCGTAGAACAACTAAGCTGAAGTCCTAACACATTGACAACAGTGTTATAAGATCTGTGTTCCCTGCATTACTTGGCAATTCATGACTATTATTGTCATTTTTACCATTCTTCAGTTAATTCATCTGAATTACAATAAGATATTGCAGGGGATTGTAAACAGCAACTAGGAAACCACCAGGAAGCCATTCTCCCAATGTGGAAAAGTTTTATAAGTATGGGATAATTATGATGTGTCAATATTTCTCAAAGGAGCAACTGAGTCAAGAGCTGTTGCTAAATGGGAACACCAGGACAGCTTTGATTAAGATCCAGTACTGGTTGAAGGTCCTTAATCATAGCATGAGACATGAGACTGAGGAATATGCTATACCCTTGTGGGCAGTTCTCACTTCACTCCACACACTACAGATTTTTCTTTATGAGAGAAGAAATATCTGGTTATGAAGAGCCAGCTGGATGAATTACCCAAAGGAAAGGGATCCACAATAGTTCCACAGTCATAGTCAGCCTCAGGCATGAAGTTGTTGGTGCCTTGGCTATTCTGGAGATCAGACAAGCCCTCAACAGGTGGTGATGGGTATGTTCAGTTAGATCCTAACGTGTCTTTGTTCTGATCTTATTATAAGTTGCTCCTGGTGTGCTTTGTAACACTGTTTTTCTGATATACTTGTAAGAAAACAGGAATGCATATATTTTATTGAAGAAGAAAATAAATAACTCAAAAAAGAAGAGAATTTGGGCAAAGCTCAGGTATCATTGTAACCAATAGGGGAGGCAGAAACAGTTTAGATAAAGATGTAGAAATCAGAGGTCCCTGCATGGTTATATGAAGGAACTGGTATTGAGGACCCAGATCCTAGACTCCCAACATATACATGCCCCAAAGAAATCAATGCTTAGAGCAACAGAAACAGTACAGAATCATGGGCACAGCTTTTGGAATTCAGAGCTCATTCACAACATGTTTATGCTCCTATTCACCTTGTTGCTTTGTTAAACAAAATTAAGGCTTAATTTTGTTTTAGAAAAGATGTAGTCAAAATATACATCTCTGTGGCAATAATCAGATTTAATGAAAAAAAAGTAAAACTTAAAAATAAATGCCATAAAAAACACTTAACATGTTTTAGCAAAAAGTGAAATTTTCGCAATTATTAATGTATAAATCATTGTTAATATACAATGTGCATTCACAAAATGATATTTATTTTGTATTAGCAAATATTTTATATTGATCAAATATATTCCTGGATAATAAAATTGCTATTTTGAAAATATTTTCCCAGGTTAATACACAAATTAAATGTAAGTTATTTCAATATCCTCATGTCTATCTTAGAAACTGAAAAACTTCTGATGCAGCAGATATATTTATAATAAATTTTCAAATAAAATATTGCTAGTAATAATCATTGAACCATGTTATAAAGATATAATTATCAACACATTGACCTTGGTGAGTATTTGAGAATATAATCTACATGATACATAAAGCATAAATATTTGTGTAAATTTGAACAAATTATAATTTATTATTATTTACTTATTCAAAATATATTAACACAACTATGTATTTTAATGCAAAAGTTAAAATACATAGTAACAAAAGAAGATTAAAGAATATAGATAATTAAATATTTGGGTATAGGTTTGCTCACATATTAATGTGCTCAGAAACGCATTATTTGTATGGTCCCATTTGTCACACCCATCAACATTGACTTGTGATGTCTGAAATCATAAAACAAGTATACGATATTGTGACAGTTGATGAAATTTTGGAAAAACATGGACATGCCAAATCTACCCTTATTCCATAAGATAAGAAGTAGCTAGTGTGAAATCAAAATAGAGTCTGAACCCTGTATTGATGTTGAAATAAACAATGTTCTAAAGAAATGCAAGATAAGAATTGATACCTACACTTTAATGACTTCACTTTTTTTTGTTTTACCAAACACCATTTAAAAAAATTGAATCACCATGAGATACACTTGCAAAGCTTTCATGATTCAGTTTCAGTCATAAAATGATCGAACACCATCCCTCCATCAGTGTACATTTCCTACCATCAATGTCTCTAGAATCCCTCCTGCCACCCCATCCCACTCCACCCTCTGCCTTTGTGGTATAAAATTTCCTTTTTACTCTCTCTCTCTGCTTTTGAGCATTGTGGTTTATAATACAGATACTGAGAGGCCATCATGTTTGGTCCTTTGTCTACTTTTAGCACACATCTCCCATCCCAAACGATCCCTCCAACCATCATTGACTTGGTGCTCCTTTCTCTATTCCAGCTGCTTTCTCCCACAGTTCATGAGGTAGGCCTTCAATCATGGAGCAATCCTTGTTTTTAGGTATTAATCCTATACTATGTTCTATATTCCACAATAAGTGCAGTCATTCTATGTCTGTTCTTTGATTTCTGACTCATTTCACTTAGCATGATACTTTCCAAGTCCATCCATTTATATGCAAATTTTATGACTTCATCTTTTATAACATCTGCATGGTAATCCATTATGTAGAGGTACCAAAGTTTCTTTAACCAGTCCTCTGGTCTTGGGTACTCTGGTTGTTTCCAGATTCTGGCTATTTTGAACAGTGGTACAATGCACACACAAGTGCAGATGTTATTTCTACTGAGCTTTTTAGCACCCCCGGCATGTTTCCAGAAGTGGTATCCTGTCATGTGGAAGCTCAACTTCTTGTTTTTTGAGATATACTCATATTGTTTTCCAAAAAGGCTGAACCAGTCAGCATTCCCACCAACAATGAATGAGAGTCCCTTTTTCCTTACATCCAAGACAGAACTGGTTGTTCCTGTTCTTTTTGATGTGTGCAAGTCTCTATGGTGTAAGATAATATCTTATTGTTTTGATTTGCATCTCCCCAATTATTAGTGATATAGAGCATTTTTTTCATATGCCTTTTGGTCATTGTTTTTCTTTTTTGAGTAAGTTTCTGCTCATTTCTTTTCCCCGTTTTTTGGATGGGGTTGGAGTTTTTTTCTTGTATAGTTCTAAAAATGTCTTGTATATCCTGGATATTAACCTCTTATCTGATGGGTATTGGGTAAATAATTTTTCCCATTAAAAGGGCTCTCTCTGTATTTTGCTGACTGTTTCTTTTGAGGTGCATAAGCTTCTTAGTTTAATGTAGTCCCTTTTGTTTATGCTTTTTTCCACTTGCTTGGTCAGTTGTGTTTCATCCTTATAGATGCCTTCAGCTTCAGTATCATGGAGGATTCTGCCTACATTTTTCTCCAGGTACCTTATGGATTCAGTTATGATATTGAGATCTTTAATACACTTTTATATGACTTTTATGCTTGACTTTAGACAGAGGTCTGGGTTCATTTTCTTTTATTTGCAGCTAGCTGTCCAGTTTTCTCAGCACCACTTGTTGAAGAGGTTTCCTTGTTCCACTTCACATTTCTTGCTCCTTTATCAAAGATTAAGTGATCATATATTTGCGAGTCTGTGACAGAGTATTCAACTCTGTTTCATTAGTCTGTGGGTCTGTTTCTATTCCAATACCATGCTTTAAAAATTACTACTGCTTTGTTGTACAGTTTGAAGTTGGGGAAGGTGATGCCACCCATCTTTTATCTCAAGGATTGCTTTAGCTATTTGTGAGGGTTTATCATTCCTTATGAATTTCAGGATTGTTTTGTCTATTTCTTTGAAGAATGTCATGGTTATCCTTACAGAGACCACATTGAATCTGTATAATGCTTTGGGGAATATTGCCATTTTGACAATGTTAATTCTCTTAACCCATGATCAAGGATGTGTCTCCGTTTCCTAGTGTCCTCTTTTATTTCTTGAAGTAGGGTTTTGTAATTTTCTTTGTATAGGTTTTTCACCTCTTTAGTTAAGCTGACTCCAAGGTACTTGATTTTGTGAGGCACTAATGTGAACAGGATAGATTTTTTTAATATCCCTTTCTTATATTTCATTAGTTGTATATAAGAAAGCCTTGAACTTTTGGGTGTTGATTTTGTAGCCTGCCACTTTACTGTACAAAACTTATTGTTTCTACATGCTTTTTTTTTGAGTCTTTTGGATTTTCTTAGTATCATGACATCTGCAAAATAGTGAGAGCTTTACCTCTTACTTTCCTATGTGGATGCCCTTGATATCTTTTTCTTGCCTAACTGCTATGGCAAGAACTTTCAGTACCGTATTGAATAGAAGTACATTAATCATTCTTGAATATTTTTTTCCAGTTGTGGTAGAAAATACCTTGGGGACATTATGATGCCAAATTGTATTGGGAAACACTTAGTGAGCATTTGACTTCCATTTTACCATGTGAAGGGAACTGAACTCAATTTTTTTTTGCTTGACCTTGGACTCTTGGGTGCCACAACCATAACACAAAGCAGTTTGGATCAGGCCTTCAAGGGAATGCATTAATATCACCCTCTTTGCATGATTCATCATGATATCTGAGTCCTTCCTACCACCTATTATGGGTAGGACTATTCTCAGTCTCAGCAAGTCACTTTCCAGCCATATCTTCTGAGGGCTTGTCTCCTGAAAGCATCTGCATGCTGGAGGACCCAGTAACCGTTATTTCTCCAGACTTCCTTGCCCCTTTTAAAACACTCCAGACTGAAAAGGGCTTATCCTAGGGTTTTTGTACAAATTAAAGCTCATCCCTTCAGTCACACTAGATGAGAGAGCTCTGGTTATAGTTAAATTCTCCATCCAAAAATGACCAGGCAGTTATTTTCCAGAGTAAGACAGTTTTTAGAATGAAATGGAGGCTAGTAAAAGTTACTAATAACAGGCCAGGAAACAGCAGTAGAACAAAGTCTCACTAGTCCCTTACTCCCAGGACTCATTTGTCTGGTCACTTTTTCTTAACTACTCTGGTCAACCCACACTTATTTCTGATCGTTTTATTTCTTTGCTCTTTTTATGCCTTCAATTTTCCTTAATAATTTTCTGCCATTATCTCCAGGGTAACTTCTCAAATTTATGTACTTATTGATTATAGGTTGGTTACTATAACTGGATTCTCAAAGGACGTCTTATTTCTAAATTCCTGAGGGCATTCCGTGATGGTTGTTCACTTGCTTCCTCTTTATTTCTCCCTCCATTGCCCAAAGGGAGATTTACATTACTAAAAAATTCTAAAAATTACATATTATTTAAATTAATACAGAAATATAACCCCAAGAGAAATATAAATATTCTGTAACAAGGGAATGTTCAAGTAGGACTGATGGTATCAAGATGATAGTTTCTTATTTAGAAGGGTGACGATTTTAAAGAATTTGTGACATAGACATTGTATATCCTTTACACACTTAGTTAAAAATGAGGAGGCTATAAAGTTATACCTCTCTGATTATAATTACATGAAAATAACATATATGTTAAAATGTCATACTTGAGCAGGGGAGACTCAAATTGTAACAATGGCTTTGTTTCAATGATTGGATTGGGGGTAGGTTTTATTGTTTTCCCTCTCCTTCACAATTCGCCAACTTTTCTGGAATGTGGTTTCATATAATAAAAACAATGCTCTCTCCTGCTCCTTCTGCAGGAATTAAATGAGGTAATGATTGTGAGGTGCCTTTCCTTTGTTTCTCTCCTCTCTATAAGCCCATTGTATCCCTATGACCTTGTCCTGAAAGAGAGAGAATGGGGGCTATGATGGATTCTCTTGTTCTTAATGCATATTCTCAGGACAAGATTTTCTCCAGATTTCACTCTTGCTGTTCAACTTTGTCAGTCTTAAGTCACAAATGACAACTCATAGACACTCTCATCACATTTGTTTTGGGGACCTCCTGCACCAGGGGACCAAAAAGATTTCCCTATCAATTCCATGACAACTTCAAAACTGTCCAAAATCTTTGTTATGTGAAGTTTTGTTGGCAAAGGAAGCATTGCCAATAATTTTATACAGTTCATTGTGTTACAAAAGTTCATTCCTCTTCTCTCACACTCACTCAGATTTCTGGTCCCCAAGGTAATTGAAACTCTCAGCATATTGAACTTGAATTCCCTGTCCAGGTTTCGAAGTTATTTTGAATTTAACTTCATTTTGCTGTATGCCTTCTACTTCTTCAGTTTTATTTTAATTTTTTTGAACATTTGTTTTAGAAAAAAGGAATTCTTGAGGACACACATCTTTACTTTATTAACTAGTGAAAGCATCCTCAACTGGGACTATCTTCCAAAGCTGTTTTAAGAACAACCACTTGTCCTGGCAGCAGTGGGGCTGCAAAGGGTGTGAGCCGAAGAGAGATTTTGCTATTGGGAATCCCAGACACTCTTCATATTTTTCTTTACAAGATAACTATACCCAGGAAACTACTCCTTAAATACCTTTTCTATATCTTAGATTAACTCTGACTTTGCTTGCATAAAAATGGCCTTCAAAATACCTTAGTATTATTTATTTCAGCAAAAAGCAGACTCCTTCTGAGCAATCTTTCAAATAGGACCTAGTTTACTAATTATGGCTCATCCTAAGAATTGTCACTGTCACTGTCACTGTCATCCCGTTGTTCATCGATTTGCTTGATTGGGCACCAGTAACATTGTGAGGCTTGTTGTTACTGTTTTTGGCATATAGAATACGCCACGGTAGCTTGCCACGCTCTGCCAGAAGGGTGGGATACTCTCGGTAGCTTGCCAGGCTCTCTGATACCGATGGAGGAATCAAACCCAGGTTGGCCGCGTGCAAGGAAAACGCCCTATCCACTGTGCTATTACTCCAGTCCATCCTAAGAATTGAAAATTTTATGTGGAACAGTATCCACAACTAAGTGCCATTTCTATCAACATATATCTATATGTGGATATCTGTAAAGATAGAGATAAAAATTACTAATAAACCTGACCATAGAAAGAATAACTGAAATGCTAAAAAAAGGATAAAAGACTAATCTTTACAATTTATTTTTGTATTTCTTTGAAATTTTTGCCAATTGACATAGCACATATTATTTTTTATAATACATAATATGAAATGGCTCTTAAGCCTAGTAACATTTGAATGTATTCTGCAGTAAATTTCACATATATATTTAACAAAAAATGTGTATATAATAGAAATGATAAGACTTTAAAATTTAGATAAATTGCCTTTTAGGACTGCCAATTACTTATTTCCATTTACATGCATACAAGGGAAATAATTTCCATGCCAATATCTTTGGCAAATCCTCTAACAGTACTTTGTTAAATTGCTTCAGGCTGCTGCAAACACATTCAAGGCTTACTTTTTTTTTGGTTTTCAGCTACTAACTCTCTTGAGAATCTTATAAACTTTCCTGGCTAAGTAATCAACCCCATCTTCTCTGCCCCACCCTCGAAGGGTGGCAAGAAATCTAAAACATAAATACTAGAACATTGATTTTTGATAAGAATTTAAGACACAATATTTATATAAACTTTAACTTTTGCAAAGAAGATTCAAATATGCTGAATGTTGAATGATAAGGCAAGCACAGCTTTCAGCAGCAGAGTTAAGGTGATCTAAAATCATTTACACATGGACAGAAAAATTAGAACGTGAAAGGTGTAAGTTATCAATTACTCCTTCATATTCAGTTGCAAGATGCATCATATTTCTTTACTTTTCTAAATCAATTACACCTGGCTCTGAACACGTACTCAGTTTGCTAATAGGGTTAGCAAGAAACATTATACTGACTGCTTTGGAGCTTTCTCTCATCTAATTCCATTATAAGTTTCTGGCTGGGACTTGCAAGTCCAGCGAAATGGACCAGGTCTGCTTCTTGACCTGTGTAGTTGGCACTATTCTTTTGCTGCGTTAATTATGCAGCATGATTATGCTACATGATTTCCTTCCGTCTACAGGGCATGGGAGCCTGGGATGGGAGCGAGTTACAGAAATGCTTCTCATAGTTATAGTTGACCAGAGGGAGTGCTTGTCACTCACAGGACTCAGAAACAGCAGAATGCTGTTTCCAGTTTCTCTGTAACCACAAAGGATCAACTCTCCCATCTCCCAAGGCCTTAGCTACCTCCATACCCTCCATACGAGGCTCAGGGACTCAGGGTCTGGCTTTCCAAAACAAAAGTTTGAATTTTCAAGGTTGTTATCCTATGTCCTGAAATTTGGGACTTGGATAGTCACGTCCCAGTAAAATTATGCCTGTTTCTCTGAGTAGCATAGTGACACTTCCTCTGGTGAATGGACAATGTCAGAACCTGCACCTCAAATTAATGCTTGTTTGTTCACTGTCTATCTTGCATCTGTCTCTCAGAACTCCTTTGTGCCAGGCCAAGATGATGGTCGTGTTTTTCTTACATGGTGATAAAGTCAGCAGGGTGATTATCACTGCTCTGCATTTCTGATTTCCAGCTCTGAGTTCTCCAGCTTACTCGCTCTGTCCTGCACAGGATATCCACTTCCAAAGTTCCTAATATCTTCAGCCATTTGGAAACAACAAGATTTGTGGCTTAACCTTGTGGTGGCTGCACCCTCCAATCTTACCCCAGATATCTAGAATGGGGTACCTACAGGATTTGGGGAAAGTATCTCTTAGTACCTTGTAATATCAGGTATTAATTAATTTTTTTTTGCAGAGTCTATAGGTAAGTGATTGCAAGTAAGCAATTTTCTGTTGACTGCATCCCTGTCGGAGATCCAAGCAAGCTAGCGAGAGTATCTCACCCGCATGACAGAGACTGGCAAGCTTCTTTGGGTGTATTCGATATGCCAATAACAGTAACAAGTCTCACAATGAAGACATTACTGGTTCCCGCTCGAGCAAATCGATGAGCAATGGGATGACAGTGACAGTGTTAAAAAAAAAATCACCTTGACCACTATGGCAATAATAGTTGGAAATGATAAGTCTGGATAAGAACTGAATGCTGAACATAGGTAAAGAGATATACATGATGACCTTTCAGTATCTATATTGCAAAACTATAATACTCAAAAGGAAAGAGAAAGAGAGAGATGGGCAGAGACAGAGAAAGAGAGACAGAGGGAAGAAAAATGCCTGCTGTAGATGCTGGTGGGCTGAACAGGGGGCGGTGGGAGGCAAACTGGGATATTAGTGGTGGGAAATGTACACTGATGAAGGGACGGGTATTGCAACATTGCATGACTGAAGCCCAATCATGGTGATTCAATGAAAAAAAATAAAAATAGATAACAAGAATAAAAAATCATCTTATCTGTTTGCTTCAGTATTGGAGTGATTGAGACAATAAACTGTGTGAAAGTTGTATTTCTACTATCTCCACAATTAATGTAGTGCACCTGGTTTCTGGCGTTCTCACTAAGAAACATTTTTTATATGTACAGAAAGAAAATTCTATTCCTGCATTTCCTCTATTTCTTAGAGACGTTTATTCATTTTTCCCATGGCAAATGGCTTATAAGAACATAGCTTAGAAAGACTTCCTGAGCAATAATTAACACTAATGAATTTTACTGTGGTAGGGTTTTTTTTGTGTGTGTGTGTGTATGTGTGTGTGTGTGTGTGTGTGTGTGTGTGTGTATTTCTTTCTACTAATCCATGCTTCATGAATACTCAGACATGCCTGGATAAGCCATGTTCCAGAGACATGGGCCTGGGCCCTGTGTGCTTGCCCAGTAGCCGGAAGGGTGGACTGAAGGCGGGATGTACAGATAGATGAATGCAGGTGAGTTGGTTTAATTAGGAAATTTTAAAAAGAGCAGTGAACATGGAAACCTAAAAGTCCTAACCAAAAGGACAAAGGAGTTAGTATTCTTAATAAAATGTCAGATTATTATCTTACACAGTTATTTTTTTTAATTTTTGTTTTACTTATTTTTAAATGATAAAAGGTAATATTGATTCAAGTAAAATTTTATACCAATACAGAAGTTTACAAACAATAAATTAATAATGCCAGTCTTTCCCTCTAGCTGTTCCCATGGAGGTAATTGTTATTAATATTTTGATGTGCAATACATTTTTCTCTGTTATCATAAAACACATGTATATGACATTTCCTTCAAAACATAAAAGGAAGCATCACACGATAAATAATTTAAACGTTGTCACTTGAAGAATAGATCCTGGATATTTGGTCTGAGAGCTTGTTCAATTCAAATATAGTCTATGCTTTTAAAAATGACTTCATGTGTATTCCATAACAATGATGTTCTTTAATACCCCCTGAACATCTTCCTTAATCTATCTCCTTTCTCTTCCAGTGACTTCCTTACCTGCTTTATTTTATCATCTTTTTAAAAGAATATACATACAATCTTGTAAAGTCTTTATATTCCCCAAGTCCGTTGTTAACTAAGATTTGGAAAAGATACCTCCCTACCCAATTTACAGCTAGAGAATTGTCAAAAGATAGTTTTCTGACCCCTTATCTATGCTTTATAGTGGCTAACTGGGAAATGAGGCTTCCCAGAGCTTATGACCCAACAACCTGTATCCAGCTATCACTCCCTACACACTCGTCGTTAGTGAAATTAAGACACCCATTCTCATTGATACAAATGCATATTTTAATTTTTTTTAGCTGCTGTTAACTTGAATTCCACAGCCGTTGTATTGCTACAGTGCAGGATAACTCCCTGCTCACACCCTCAATAGCATGAATTTCTAATTTGAAAATAAAGGCTTCAAAAATAGTTTCATTGTTTCATTGTAAAATGCTATAAGAGCATTGCTAAAAATTCCAAGCTCCAATAGCCTAAAATCTGTTATCATTGACATAGATCAGCATTTATTCATATACCTATTTATATCTGCTGTTACATATGCTAAGACTTTTGCAAGGGTGTCACATTCAAACAGCACTTATGTAATTTTCTTTTTGTGATAAATGTGTTACAGGTCTCTTTCTGGACCAAAAATTGAGTTAATCTCCCTTTGTGAGAACATTCATCATTATTCCTTTACTCCTCACCTTCTAGGCTACACACATTTACTCTCACTATTTTCAGAGATTGTAATGTTTAACTTTTTTAATGGCCCATATGGTAAGCTGTGCTGAATTTCCCTTGACTATTATTTTTTATTATATAGTCTAAGTACTCACATGAAGATCCTGGGAAGCTCCCAGTGGCATACTTGATATGCCAAATACAGTAATAATAACAGGTCTCATTCCCTTGACCCTGAAAGAGTCTCCAATTGTTGGGAAAGACAAGTAAGGAGAGGCTGCTAAAATCTCAGGACTGGGACGAATGAAGATGTTATTGGTGCCTGCTCAAGCAAATTGATGAACAATGGGATTACAGTGATACAGTGATAGTCTAAGTTATTATTTTGTTTGGGGACCATATCCAGTGTTGCTCAGAATTTAATCCTGGCTCTATGCTCATCATTCACTCCTGGCAGTGCCAAGGTGTAAATGAGGTGCCAGAATTAAACCAGAGTTGGCTGTGTGAAAGACAAATGCCTTTACCCTGTTCTATGTCTCTAGGTTCTGATCTATGCTTATTTTATTATAAAGATATAACATCATCTTAGGTCTACGTTTGTAATGGCTAATAATTTTTTTAAACAATTTTTCTCTTATTTGGTTTGGTTTTGTTGTTTTTTTGTTTTTTTTGTTTGTTGGCCACATTAGTCAATGCTCAGAGGTTACTCCTGGCAGTACTCTGGGGATCATATGGTATGCCAAAGATCAAACCAGAGATGGTCACATGCAAGGTAAATTTCCTACCTTCTTGTGCTATTGCTCCAACCCCCAAATCTACTTTTAAATTTTTAATGAACACCTTTGCCCTTCTTTAAATTTTAGAAATAATTTTTATCTTCCCTCAAAGAAGAAAATAAATAAGCACAGATGATTTTCATTCACTGCTTATCACACACTTCAATATTTTCTTCAACATAATCACACTCTAAATTTTTTTTATATCTGCTTGTGAAACTATCACCATAGATAATGGAACAAGCATATCCATCATCAAGAGATCAAAGGTTGTTGCTTTGAAATTCCTTTTATTTGCCCTCCACCCCTCTCCTCAGATGCCTACTGGCATCTCTCCTATTATGGTAGATTAGTGCACATTTCCCAGACTTCATATAAATGTAATCATTCACCAGATAAATTTTTATATGTGTTATTTCACAGCATAATTATTTTGTGATTTGTTTCCACAAACATAAACATTTTTATGTTTAACATAGTAGTTAACTTATTTATTTCTATTCTATTCTACAAATATGTATTCTCTTATCAGAATGTATTTTATTCTAAAGCTACATCAAAATTTATTATCTTGTTTGTGGGAAGTTGGATATTTCTCAGTTTTAGGTTATTATAAAATAAAGTTGTTAGAGGCAGTTTTGGACAAGTCTTTGCACAGACACATGGTGTTATTTTTGTGAGATAATAACTAGAACTGACATTGAGCATCATGTAGCTAGTGCATGTTAACTTTTTAAGAAACTAAAAAACTATTTTCCTAATGGGTCTGCCATATTTTAAATGCTTGACAGCACACCATGAAAAATTTAGTTTCCTAGTATTCTTCTAAACACTGGTGTCTTTTTTCTTTTTAGTTTTAGTGGGCTGGAGCGATAGCACATCGAGTAGGGCATTTGCCTTGCACGCAGCCAACCTGGGTTTGATTCCTCTGCCCCTCTTGGAGAGCCCAGCAAGCTACTGAGAGTATCCTGACAGCACAGCAGAGCCTGGCAAGCTACCCGTGCATATTTGATATGCCAAAACCAGTAACAAGTCTCACAATGGAGATGTTACTGGTGCCCGTTCAAGCAAATCGATGAACAATGGGTTGACAGTGATACAGTGAATTTTAGTGGCTCAATTTTATTTTACATTTCCCAAATACTGAATGGTTTTGAATATTTTTTATGTATTAATTTGCTATTCTGAATGCAGCCAGGTTTTATTCCTCCATCTCTCTGGGAGAGCCCAGCAAGCTATCGAGAGTATCCCAACCATACAGGCTTCTGTTTGTGGATTTCCCACTCTCAGTGTTCTTTGAGAAGTCATGGAGGTGCTGAACCAGTCGATCATATTCCTCAGCAATGCTGTCAACAACAGCATCTTCCCATGTTGCCACATAGTGCCAAAGAGCTCCCAGTTGGTGGTCATTCTGGGAGTTCTCTTCTTAAACTTAAACTTTACAGACCTTTCTCCCTGCTCTGCGAAGTAGAATTTTGCATGAAGGAGACGGGGGTCTGATCCCGTTTGGAATTTTGGGACAACAAAGACATCGGTCGGGCAAAACCTTTGATTGAATATGATGTGGTCACTTTCGTTGTGGAACTGTCCACTGGGAGACTTCCATGTCCAACATTTAGACTCGGCCTTCTGGAACTGTGAGTTATCATGGATGGTCTTGGTTGACATGATGAACTCAGACAGTCTCTCACCCTGATCGTTCCATTCTAGGGCACACATCCCAGTGTGAAGTTCTTTGGGAGACCTTCTAAGTCCTATCTTGGCATTAAAAATACCAACAATGATCTTGTAGAAGGTGTGGTCTTTCTTTATAGAACTTCTCCAGCTCCATGTAGAACTTCTCAATTTCTTTTTCATTGTAGTTGGATGTTTGTGCATAGATGAGGAAGATAGAAACTGCAGGCAGTGAGCCACATCTATTCAAACATATTTGTCTGATTTGGGTTCTTAGGCATTTACATTAATCAATGCTCATGGCCAAGTTCATGTTGACAAGGACACTGACGCCACCAATACCTCTTGTCCCATGTTCCCAGGAACAGTTCTCTCCAGTGTCGAAAATGGTGTGATATGATTGATGCTTTCTCATTTTGGTCAGAACAATGATGTCGTACTTCATCTTCTGCACTTGCACCATCAGATCTTCAATAGATGCTTCCAATGCCAGGTTATCTGCGTTGAAAGTACAGACAGTCATTTTAGTCCTTCTTCTTTTTTGGCAGTCTAGTTTGTCCCTGAGATTTTATCAATCTCTCCTTGCTCATCCTTCTTAATGCTGCTTTATTGGTGGCTCTTTCAGTGTCAGGCTAATGAGGCCCATTGTTATTACTGTTTTTAGCATATCAAATATACCATGAGCAAATCTGCGAACAATGGGAAGACAGTGCTACAGTGCTAATTTGGTCTTCTATAAATTCTTTGGTGAGATATCTCTTTGAAGTATTTTCTATTTTTATTATTTATTATTTTTTATTTTTTAATTAGTGAGTCACAGTGAAGGTACAGTTACAGATTCAAACATTTCGTGCTTGTTTTTCCCTCATGCAGTGTTCAGGAGCCCATCCCTCCACCAGTGTCCATTCTCCACTACCAATGAACCCAGTATCCCTTCCAACCCCCAATCACATCCCCCCACCCCACCCTGCCTCTGTGGCAGGGCATTCCAATTTGTTCTCTCTCTCTCCTTTTGGGTGTTGTGGTCTGCAATAGGGATATCAAGTGGCCATCATGTTCGGACACTAGTCCACTTTCAGCGCTCATTTCCCTTACCACTCGGTATCTCTACTCACAATTTACTTGGTGTTCCCTTCTCCATTTGGTATGACTTTCCCCCAGCGTGTGAGGCCAAGTTTCAAGCTATGGAGGCAACCTCCTGGTATTGTATACTACTATTCTTGGGTATTAGTCTCCTACTCTGTTATTTTATATTCCACAAATGAGTACAATCTTTCTATGTCTGTCCCTCTCTTTCTGACTCATTTCACTTAGCATGATACTTTCCATGTTGATACACTTATATGCAAAGTTCATGACTTCAACTTTTCTAACAGCTGCATACTATTCCATTGTATAGATGTACCAAAGTTTCTTTAACCAGTCGTCTGTTCTTGGGCACTTGGTTTTTTCCCAGATTCTGCCTATTGTAAACAGTGCTGTGATGAACATATAAGTGCAGATGTCATTTCAACTATACTTTTTTGCTTCTCCAGAGTATATTCCCAAACGTGGTATTGCTGGATCAAATGGAAGCTCAAGTTCTAATTTTTTGAGAAGCGTCCATATTGTTTTCCAAAGGGGCTGGACCAGTCAGCATTCCCACCATGCAGCGTGCAAGAGGGTCCCTTTCTCCCCACATCCTCTCCAACAGCAGTTGCTTTTGTTCTTTGGGATGTGTGCCATTCTCTATGATGTGAGGTGGTATCTCATGGTTGTTTTGATCTGCATCTCCCTGATGATTAGTGATGCAGAGCATTTTTTCATGTACCTTTTAGCCATTCGTATCTCTTCTTTGGAAAAGTTTCTTTTCATTTCTTCGGTCCATTTTCTGATGGGGTTGGATGTTTTCTTCTTGTAGAGTTCAACCAGTGCTTTATATACCCTTGATATCAACCATTTATCGGGTGGGTATTGGGTGAATATCTTTTCTCATTCTGTAGATTGCCTTTGTATTTTGGTCACTGTGTCTTTTGCAGTGCAGAAGCTTCTTAGTTTAATATAGTCCCATTTTTTTTTATCTCTGTTTCTACTAGATTGCTTAATTCCATGTGATCTTTGAAGATAACTTTAGCTTCAATATTGTGAAGGGTTTTGCCGATCTTGTCTTCGATATACCTTATAGATTGTGGTCTGATGTTGAGGTCTTTAATCCATTTTGATCTGATTTTTGTGCATGGTGTCAAGAAGGACTAAAAGGGCTATTATAAGACAAGGAAAAACCCTACAAGTATTTTCCATTTTTTTTTGGATTTGCTTATTATCAAACTTTGAGTTTATGATGCTTTTTTCATACAAATATTTATTAATGTGCAAATATTTTCCTTCATGATTTTTTTTATTTTTGAATTTAGTAGTTTATCATTCATTAATATAAGAAAGATGTTCTGAATGTTAAGGTGAGTTTTTGAAATATAAATATTTATCACACATTTATTAATTCAGTGAAAAAAATCACCTTATACTACTCCCAGAGATAACCTCTGCTAATACCTAAAAATTTACCTTTTCATGGGTCAGAGAGATAGTACTAGGGTAAGGCACTTGTCTTGCATGTGGCCAGTTCCAGTTCAATCCCTGTTGGGGCCCGAGCGATAGTACAGCAGATAGGACATTTGCTTTGCACTCAGCTGACCTGGATGATTTTTCTTTTAAGGACAGAAACTTTGGTAAATAAGATCTTCTTTTTGATGAATATTAATGTATTAAATTTTATATGTATGCTTTTGCTATAATATCTATGCCTTACCAAATCTTTGCTTAACCAAAGACCACAATTTTTCTCATGTTTTTATACAAAACTTTCATAATTTAACATTTTATACTTTGGCCTATAACTAATTTAATTTATGTATATAATTCAAATTATAGGTTAAATGTTATTTTATACTTTTTGACACATCTTGAGTCAATTTGAAAAAATTGGTGTGTACATTTCAGAAACAATAAATACAGAATGATCCTATAGCATTCACCCAGTTTTCCCAATAAGACATTTTAATAAACACTATAGTTCAATTCACAATCAAGAGATTGATATTAACATACTTATTCAGATTTTATTATTTTTGTAATCTTTGTTACCTTGTTTGGTTTTTAGGACACAATCCAGCATATTTGGGGGTCATATTGATGGTGTTCCATGGTTGCTTCCGATTTGTGCTTAAGAGTTGCTCCTTATTACTTGTTACTTATTACTTACTGTGCTTATTACTGACATAGGTAGTGCCAGGAATCAACCTGGAATTTTGTCCTACAAAGATTGTATGCAGCCCATTGGGCCATATCTCACTTGTATGTGTATGTATACATGGTTGCATGTATTTTTATTCATCTGCATATTTGTGTGTCTGCCTTCAGTTAAGACACAATTGCATCAAAAGTATCCTTCAGTCTAACCATTTAATTCAATAGCTATTTACATTCCTTTTCTTCAACCTACAATTTGACAACCATTAATCTATTCTTTATATCTACAATTTTGCCTCTTTAGAAATATATAAATGAAATCATAGTTTATGGCTTTTAATTGTTGAGTAGTATACCATGTAATGCATGTACATTTTAATAATTTACTCATTAACAGAGTCCCAGCAGCCGAAGACCTCTGGAACCCAGCCACAGCCATGCTCAAGGCCCCTCTACACATGTTCTAAGGAGCCTCACACATGAAGGAACTGGCAGAGGAACCCAGGTGTGAGAGATCCGGGACTGAGATATCCAAGCCTGCTTAGATCAGGACTGGGCCTCTTCAGCCCAGATCTCCCATTTTCCAGTAGCTAAGTGGTCACACCCAGAAACTGCCTCTGGCACTGTGTAATTCCATCAATGGTCAACATCCAGAGACTATAAAACCAAGCTCCCAGAAGCACACGGAAGTGGTTCTCCCTCTTGGAGAACCTGGAAAGCTACCAAGAATTTTTCTGCCTGCATGGGAGAGCCTAGCAAGCTCCCCGTAGCATATTCATATGTCAAATTCAGTAACAATGATGGGTCTCATTCCCCTGACCCTGAAAGAGCCTCTAATGGAGCTCATTTCATCTGTTGGGAAAGATGAATAAAGAGAGCCTGCTAAAATCTCAGGGCTAGGAAGAATGGAGATGTTATTGGGCCCACTCAAGCAAATCAAGGATCAATGGCATGATAGTGATAGTGATAGTGACTCGTTGAAAGATTATTTATGGTTTTGGTTATTACATATAAAGCTACTTTGAACACATATGGCCAGGTTCAACATGAACATGAAGTAAAGTTTTAGTGTGCATGCAAACAACATGCATGTTGTTTGATGCATGCACATACATTTAAGATAATTATGCCTCCTGATGGATTTATTACTTTATCATTATGTGAAAGCCTTTTTGCTCTTAATAAAAATTTTTTCTCTGAAGTTTCTTTGTGATAAATGTAATGAATTGGCTTAGATGTTTTTCTCTTGATTCCTGTTCTAGGTACAGCAGCCTATTAATATATGTAATAGCATACTTTTACTGAACTTTATCAAGTAAGTGGTTGTACAAATATTATTTCTGTTAGATTTACTTATACCATGATTTCGTGTATAATTTTAATATAATTTTTATATAAACATCGCCTCAAGTACTTAATCTAGATGGCTTAAAATATATCATTTTAACAATCAAATATATGATTTAACAAACTCATGAAAATTATTTTTATCTTATTTTTATTCATCTGATTTTAATTTATTTTTTCTGAAGTAATTTCCTGACTTCAGAAATCTTTGGAAATCTTCCTTTAATCACTTTCTACCATTAGATTTGTTAGCAACCAGTCCTCTTTTCCTTCATCTCAGAATATCTTTATGAGCCCTTCCTTCCAGAAGGAGATTTGCATTAGATATGGAAGTCAGAGTTGATAATACTTCACTTTTAGAACTTAAAAAATGTGCTACTTCCTCTGACCTTCATGATTCAGGTGAGAATTCCAGTTTTTCGGATTGGTATTTCCTTATAAGTAATTAATCATTTTTCTTTGGTTGCTATCAGATTTATTTATTTTTTTGTTGTCTTTTAGATTTCAGAACTTTAATCATGGTGATATACTGCATAGTGTTATCTTCCTTGTCCTATACCCTTCCCCTATCCAGTAGCAAACTTGCAACTAAAGACAAATTCTCTTGTACTTTTTTTCTATGTCTTTGGGTATTGTTATCCCCTTACTATGTTCTTTATATCATGCATATAAGAGAGATCGTTCTGTGTTGGTCTCTCTTCCTCTGACTTAACTTCACTCAGGATGTTACTCTCTAGATACATCTACATAGTAACAACTTGCATGATTTCATCTTTTCTTATAACTGAGAGTAGTATTCCACTGTGGATATGTACCATAGTTTCTTTATCCAGTCATCTCTTTTGGGGCATTAGGGTTGTTTCTAAATTTTGGCAATTAAAAATAGAGTTAGAGAGGAGTGTAGATATCCTTTCTGCATTGTGCTTTTGGGACCTTAGGATATAGTCCCAGGGGTGGAATTTCTGGGTTCCTATGTTTTAAGGAAGCTCAGGAGTGTCAATAGTTTTCTCAAAAAAACTAGACCAGTCATCATTCCCATAGCAGTGAATTATGGCCCCTTGTTCCTTATCATCTATGCCACATCCATGATAATACTGGTTGTCTTTGTTCTTTTTGGTGTGTTAATGTCATTTAATGTGTTTAATGTCTATTTTGAGGAACTTTCTGTCCTTTTTTTCATTTTTTGATGGGGTCTAATATTTTTTCTTCAAAGTTCTACCAGGCTTTATATATCTTGGATATTGACCCTTTATCAGATAAATGGTGGGCAGATATTTTCTCCAAGGCTGTGAGGTGTCTTTGTATTTTGGTCATCTCTTCCTTAAAGAAGAAGAAGCTTCTAATGCAAAGTAGTTCCATTTGCTTATCTTTGCTTCTGTTACTTGACCTGATTGGGTTCACTATTGAGTTCTGAGTTCTTCCAAACCTTTAAAGAAGACCTACTGCCAATCCTTTTCAGAAAACTGAAGAAACACTCCCAAATATTTTGTTTGTTTGTTTGTTTCTTCTTGTTGTTTTTGGGGCCATACCTGGAGGTGCTCCGGGCTTACTCCTGGCTGTGTGCTAAGAGATCACTTCTGGTGTATTTGCTCCCAGACCTACTGTATATGGTGGCAGGGATAGAACTCAGATCAGCTGTGTGCAAGGCAAGCATCCTGACCACTGAACTTTTGCTGTGTCCCCCAACAGTTTCTATGAGCCAAGCATTACCCTGATACTAAAACCAGACAAAAGACATGAAAGGAAAACTACAGACTATATACCTGGTGAACATACATGTAAAATCCTTCAACTAAATACTAGCAAATCAAATCCAACAAAGTTGAGTAATAAAACTCAATAAAATAAATGCCTCACCCAGAATACCTTTATCATCCAAACTTCCATGTTATTTCTATGTACTTATATAGAAAAAACATTCAGAAATTTAAAATGACTAGGACTTATTACTTTTTTTCCTTAAAGTTGATAATATCATCCTTTACTATATGAAGAAATTCTAAAGAGATTTCATTCAGGTGTTAGGAGGTGGTTGGTATCATACTTTTTATTTTAGGATACCAGCTTTGCTCTTAACAATTATCTTATAATTTTATTTGATAAATTGTTTTTTATGCTTTATTATTTTTATTCAGGACTTTCTTTATAATTTTATTCATTGTAAGAAACATCCTATTTATGTTTGAGTACATTTTGTATGTCACAATTTTTTTTCTAGTATCTATTTTAAGTATACAAAATATTTAGTCCTGTTTATATGCCTTTACCACTGGTAACTCATTTATTTGTGCTCTTCTTCCTTTTGTACCCTTTGCTTTTTCCTTTATTTCCTCAGAGTAAAATCTACCATCTCCTCTTAATGTTGCATATCTTTAAGTGTCTTTCACTCACCCTGCTCCCTTTTTCTTTGTCCCTTCTTTGCTCTAATCTTACATATAGTTTATCATTACTTCCTTTTTCTACTCTTCTTTCCTTGCTTAAAATTTTATTTTACTTATTTGTCAAGGTTTTAATACTATTGTTCTTGCTAAATAAATTCCATTTTAATTTGATAATCAAAGAAATGTGTAGAATTTTCTGATTTTTAAAAATCACTGTCATCCTGTTGTTCATTGATTTGCTGAAGCAGGCACCAGTAACATCTCCATTCGTCCCTATTGCATGCTAGTATAGTCCGATGGTATACTGGGGGCTCTTTCAGGATCAAGGGAATGCGGACCATCTTTGTTAATGTTTTTGGCATATTGAGTATGCCACGGGTAGCTTGCCAGGATCTGTTATGTGGGCCGGATACTCTTAGTAGCTTGCTGGGCTCTTGAGAGGGACGAAGGCTTTTGGGGTGGCCTCTAATCACCTTACAAGTGTTCCCAGTCTACCAAATGTAAGCTTTTGGTCGACTGGCATATTATAACGATCTGCACACCGACAAACACACACTTGCCTGCATCTCTGGGCAGCACTTGGGACATCTGCTGTCTCAGGTTGATCATCTTGAGGTCGATGGAGTGCACCCGGAGGTTATTGAGCAGGTGGCAGAGCAGGACCATATCTTGGAGGGTCTGTACCAGGTTTAACACCTGCGCTGGGTCCCAGGTCACCTGGTGGTTGGCTGACAGCATCCCACAGTGGATGAGCCACTGCGCGCACTGCCGCCATGACTCTGTCCGATGGCTCTGCAACTTGCCCTGGCCTGGGCAGGCAGTGACACTGCGGCCGCTGCCACAATTTCTCTGTGCCCCACTGATGCCGTTTTGTCCAAGTCTTGCAAACAGTCTACAATGTCCATCAGGAATCACGCGTAGAATTCCAGCAGAGATCATGCATAGAGTTCCATGCCTGGCATGCTGAGCCGCATGTTGTCTAAGGAAAGATGGTGAGCCAAGTTCAGGAGAGCACGAGGGGTTCGGGTGGCATTGGCACCATATTGCCTCCAGTTGAATATAGTGTGGTAATTATGGAAAATGAACAGGGAGTATCTTATAAAGTGTCATACAGCTGCTGCAAAAGCAGCTGCACGGTTTAGGAATATGTTCACTCATACATGAAGCTCGGCCGGAGTGTGTGGAAAGCGGCCTGAAGCATGGCAGCAGTTGGGTTGTGGAGGTTGGCTGCCGGGGCTGGGTCCCTTGGGGTGGGGAGGACTCTCATCCGCCTCTCTCTGCGGTGCCCCGAGTGAAAACAGCCTGGCGTAGAGTCCGGTGGCATGATTATGGGGGCCTCATTTTATGGTGCCTTCTGGGTGAAGCAGCTGTGAGTTCTGGATGGTGGCTGATGAGGAAATTATCTGGTGCCAGCAGAAGGTGTCTGCCAGAGACTAGGGGAAGCAGGCAGAGGATCTCTGGTTCTGGGTTCCGTTGAGCCCAGAGTCCAAGGTCACAAAGTTCCTCATTACCTGGGTTCCGTGGGACTTCACTCATGCATAAGGCTTGACCTGAGCATTAACTGCATAATATCTGGGCGGCTAGGGAAGGCCCCATCAGCTCTCCCCCTTGCCACCTGGGTGGGGTGGTCTCAGACTGCTCCCCCAGCCAGGGTGGCCCATGCCATGGGGCCGATGGAGGAGGATATGAGAGCCAAGCTGGTTGATTGATCAGTTTTCGTTTCTTCCATTCTCCCCACGCGCCTATTCCAGTCTCACTAAGTTCCCCATTCTAGTCTCACACTGCTCCTCATTCCCATCTCCTCCTGTTTCTCCCACTCATCTCTTTGCATTCCATCTCACAGCCTGGGTTCTCTCTCTCTCCATGTGCCTGGTCCTGTATTTTTCTTCTACATTCTTCTCCCTCTGTCCCCCTTGCTAGTCTCTCTGTGCTCCATCTTACTGTCCTGAGAGAGATTTTTAAAAATAGAAACAAAAATTTTTGAATTAAAAGAATGTGTTAGACCCAATATTTGAACATAAAATATGCTGACCTATGAGGAAATATGGTCGTGATTCCTCTTTTCAATAATAAGAATGTGAAGATGCTCTCTAAATACCTGCTTTCTGAATGGGTGGAATGCTTGTTTGACACATTTGAGGAAAAATGGTCATTTCAAACTGAGAATGAAAGCCACTTTGGTACTTACAAAGCACTTTAGAGCTGCTGAACCAAGGTTCTTAGTATAAGGCTTGGGGATAATTGTAAACCAATACAGTTTGGTAATGTGTTCCACTTTCTCCAAATAAATTGAAGCATGTGTACTCAGACTTTTTTGTATGGCCACTAAACAGTGACAGTTATTATAAATTAGAAGTTTGTGGTTGTGACAAAATTCCTGGAATGGGTGACTCCAGGACCCCAGACAGACAATGTCTGCCCTTCTGAGAGCAGACAGGGAAGGGAAGTCCCCTGGCAGTACTGCCATTGATGCAACACATCTGTGCAAGGCACTCAGTACACAGCTCTCCTTTTCCAAACATTTCCTACACTGGTTATGTGGGGGTAGATTCCAGGAGGTACACTAAATCTATACTATGCTCAGAAGTCCCTGACTCCCAACAGCCTTCAGGGATGTGCAGTGTATGTGTTTTTTGGAGGTCACCAGGTCCTCTATCACTCTTGTTCTTTCTGCATTGTGACATTTTATGGAGAGTTCACACTCAAGCATGTCAGAGCTAAATGGTGCAGGCTGATTTGGTGTCACTTGCTAATGCCCTGGATTCTTTATTGCTATAGATATGCACTTATGAGGGACAGCTCAGACTCACAGTCTCCCAGCTCTGCCCCCTTGCACACTGGATGGCAGGCAGCAAGCCCATTCTTTTCATCAGTTCCTGTCATAGCAAAGTCTTTGCCTTCATCTTGTTTTCCATAACTGTTTCTTAGGCACTGTTAGAACTTCAAGTTTTAGTAATCTTTCGCTACTGCTTGCTCTGGCTCTTGATTCTGTGTTTTTAAAGACTAAAAGAGAAAAGATATATGATATCATGATATTCACATCAATGAAATCTGATGTGAGTTGGTTAAGCAAGCCTCCATTAAAGTTCTCCATTCAAAGTAGATGGCAGAGAAAGACAGACTGTTAGGTTTTATATTATTTACTTTTAAGGATTTAAAAAGTTATGATTTGAAGAGTATAGAAAGTAGCTGTGTGACAGTTGGATCTGACTCACAGTAGACCACTGTGCTTCAGAACATATCTGATGATTCAAGGGAAAGAAACCTTTCCAAACCAATCAAACTGTCTCTTTCAGGGTTTTGAAAACCTGGGTGGAAATTGGAGAGACAGAAGCTGCTGAATCCCAGTTTCCTTAGAAAAAATCCCTTAAATTAAGTGCCACACATCTGTAGAATCCAAGTTTCTAAGCTCAGTTAGAAGGTACTTAGTTCTTAATCTTCACCTCCTTTGTAATTCACATGATCACAAGTATGGGAAAACAGTGAAGCAGCGATTAATGAATATCTTCCTTTATAAAGTAAAAAATGTTTGCTCATGCATCCACTGAAATAGTATGTGACACAGAGTGTTCAAAATGTTCTAAAAATAGTAAAATTATGTCAAACAGGTGAATATGCTCATTTAATAAATTAATGATTTTTGTCAAGTCTGTGCTGAATGTTAATATGGGAAGAAGGCAGAATATGGAAATTGAGAAAGCTACAGATATTTAAAATGATATCAGTGACTTATTTTTATTGATGTATTAATTATTTAACTAATTCAATAGTTATTCAAACTTTCAACAAAACTTTATAGAGACCAGCCTCATGGCAAGTCATATGTTGGGGAAGACAAAGATTGATCAAGATAAGACATGCCTGTGTCCCTGGAGCAGAAGATTGATGATTCAATCTTAAAAACATTCAATAATATGTATTGATACATTGTGTGCATGACTCTTATGGGGCAAATTAAATGCATCTATAAATGAAGGTAAGTTAACTGGAAGTTTATTGTAACCATGCAGGTAAAGGATGGTGATCAGACAACGTTAATGGTAGTAAGTATGAAAAAAAATGATTACAATTCTGAGATTTTGTGAACATGAATTTTTGAGATTGATAGAATTAGCAATAGACTGAGAGGGAGTAGTAAAAGCTATAAGCCACATTAATTAGAAGGCTTAGGAGATGGCAATAGAGATAGAGATAAAGAAGAAAGTCTGTGTGATAATTTTATTTCTGTTTTTTCATATAAACTGGGAAATTTTAAGTGGAACTATTGAGTATTTTTGAATTTAGAAGAGCCATCTGTTGAGACTATGATCAGTATTTCACAGTTTTAAGCTGTGAAAGACTGCAAGAAAGAGTGATTCAGATCAAAGTAGGGTATCTAAAAAATTTTCTAAATAAATAAATAAATAAGTGAAATTTCTTGGGAACTAGAATATTGGAACTATGTGAAAGAATGACATGGAAGTAGAAGAAAAACAGTGTGTGGCATTTATGATAACAAAAAGAACGTTTGGGTTGGATTAATTTTATTGAATGCTACTAAAATGAAAAGGAAGATGTCTACCAAGTTCTTAATTGATGACTTATATTTTCTCTGAGCAACAGGAAAGAAAGTGTTTTGATGAGAATAAATTTCAGAGAGTTGGGAACATAATTTCTGGGCATCTTTCCAGCTGATGTAGGAAGCAGAGTGAGATAATCTATGTAATGCATTTTGAATAGTGCCTGGCAAAGATTAAGCTTTCAATAAATGTTGGCAGTTATAATAATGACACCAAATTGCTCAGGTTTGTGGTTTTTCTCTAATGGTGATTAGCACCTGGGATATAAGCATAAATAAATTTGGACAGATACATTAATTCTGAGGGGAATTTCTCAAGACATGACATGGAAAAATAAGGGAGTTGTAGAAATTGGCAAGTGTGATAAAATTACTGTTCTCTGGAATCTTAATTGAATTTTTAAGAAGACAAGAGAAGATTCGTAGATAATTTATAAAAAATCAGTTCCTAGTTCAGAGAGTCTTTATGATGTTTTAATAGTGGTTCAGAGGAGTAATTTAATGAAAAATCTGAAGGACGAGAGATTGAGAAAGATAGTGGGATGTCTAAATCTTGAACATAGGAGTATAGTAGTAATCAGTGATGACAATGTTCTGGGGAGGCAATAGATCAAAAGTTGACAAGTGATTTATGTCACTGAAAATGAGCTTATCAAAAAATTAGAACTCAGGGATCAGAGTGATAACACAGTGGGTATGGTGTTTGACTTGCACGTGGCAAACTGAGATTCAATCTCCGTGATCTTCTGAGCATTGCCAGGAGTAAATTCCTGGATGCAGAGCCAGGAGTTACCCCTGAGCACTGCTGGGTGTGGCCCCAAAGGGAAAAAAAACACATTTAAAAGATATCAAATCAAAGATGGATTTGAATAGTTTATCTAGAAAAATGATGGAATTTGGTGTTGAGATAGTACCAGGAGATGAGCATGCAACAAAATTTATGACTGGACTTAGGTGCTATGTCATCCTAGGTTCCCGAGGAAGAAGGGCCTGAATTATACCTTTCTGTAAAAGCACTTTATTGGGTAGGTGGGTAAAAGGTTGAGTCGGGGGGGGGGGGGCGAAGAGTCAATGACAGAGACCTAAGCTTGTTGTGACATAAAGCACAATTTTGACAAGAGGGTTAATAAGGTTAATGGTGAGAGAGGCCACTCTTCTAAACTTTGGTTAACTTCTCCAGTCTTTTACTAAGTCTTCAGAGTACTTTCACACCAGCCACATTGTCTAAGGGGCAGGACTATCTGTATAAATCTGAGCTTGTAGTAGACCTCCTTTTAGCTCTGAGTCTGACTCAAAATAGGCAGCTTACTGGGTACTCTGATAAACGAGTCATATTAGTATTTCTGTTATAATGCTAAATCTAAAATTCATGAGTTCTGGTAAATTACAGATGCCTTCTTGGTGGTAGATATATGAGACAGCAAGTTACTCACCATGCAAAATGAAATGTACTAGCACATATTTTGTCACTGAATTCTACCAGCTTCTCCAGTGATTCCATACTGGTGCTATTTATCTACAATGTTAGCCCCACAAATATCCTGTAATTATATCTGGAAGCATGCTTGTGATTTCAAATCACATAATTCTATATATTTGATTCCATTTATTTTAGTCAAATCTTTACAAGTTTGACTAAGTTGTGATTTATAGCATTAGGGTTTTCTCAAGAGCTAATTCATTTATTTTCATGTGAAAAACTAAACTATTAAATCTTTCATTTATATTCTAAAAATATACATATGAGGGTTCAAAATACTCATAACACTTTGTGAACTGTAAAACATTGTTCAAATAATAAATGGCTAGTATTTTCTTGTTACAGATATCACATTGACTTTCTATTGTGTGTGTGTGGTATCTGAGGTTTGAGAATAATTAATTAGAATTGCAAAATAGAGTGTAGGGCATTTTGTTCAGAAAATGCTCACAATTTAAACAAAAAATGTTTTAAAAATTTATTCAAGCTTATCCTTAGGATTTAAGTGCTAGCTAGTCACCTTGAATGATAACTGACAGGGTCAAGAGGAATATTTCCAAGGTCAGATTTTTTCCCTTATTTATACCTCTATGATTTGGGCATATAACAACTCAAATTATAATCAAACTCATCTTGAACATAAAGTTTACCACATACTTTATAAACGCTACATGCTGCATCCACAGGAAGAGGACTTTGAAGGTCTAGGTCCTTTGTACAGACCTTCAGGAAATAGAGAATGGACAACATTAGTTATTTCATCCTAGCTTCTTGATCCAGTATCATTTTTATTTTATTTTGAAAAGAAAATGTGCCTGAGCAGACAGTTTAACTTGGGAGAAGATGACCAGCTGCATAGATTTCTGGGAAAAGAAGACTGGAGCATGGTGAAAAGTTAAAGACAACAGCACAGGAAGAGCCTGCCTTAAGATTTGCTTCAGAAATGAGTTCCATCTGGTTTCATATGCTCTCTAGTGGGGGTTGCCCATGTGGAAGATGTGCAGGGGGCCAAACTGTTCCCCTGCAGCCCACGTTCCGGGAGAATAACGTGCTGCAAATCCATACCTTCTCTCCTCCGCATGACTAAAAGACATTCTCAGAAATATAACTTCACTGTGGACATTGGACATACTTTACTTGTCATTCAAAGAAAAATTTATTGTGAGTGTACTGATGTTTTTTCTTGATGCTTAGATTAAACTGTATTTATTTGGGGACAATAATTACTTATTTTTTAAAAAATAGGAGTTAAGATAAAACAGATATTAAAAGTTGATTCTATGAGAGAGAGAGAGAGAGAAAGAGAGAGAGTACAGCAGGCTTGGAAGGCTCTTGCCTTAAGTTTGATCTCTGACACGACAGACGGTTCCCTGAGTACTGCCAAGTGTGACCCTTGAGCATAGGAGTAAACCCTGAGCATAGCCAGGTACAGCAACCAAACGGACAACAAAAAAATTGATGCTAGAGTAGAGTAGACATTTGTAAGTTCATAGATATATTCACACAGGTCAATGAAACTAAATACCCAGTGTGAAAGAAGATTAGAATTTCAAAGTAAAATTTTTTTCAAGAGTATATCTTAAGACTTTCAACTATTGGCATTTAACATAAATCAAAAACCTCTTCAGACAACATGTAAGTCTTCATAAATACTTAGTTGCCTGAATCTTTTCTACAGCCCATAGACCTATTTCCCCACAAATTAGTTTTTAGACATTGACACAGTTCTTTAGTTAAAATGTGGAAATTTAGAGACTTATTGTTATTGTCTTTGGCATATCCAATATGCCACGGGTAGCTTGCCAGGCTCTGCCGTGTGGGCGCAATATTCTCGGTAGCTTGCCAGGCTCTCCGAGAGGGGCGGAGGAATTGAACACCGGTCAGTCTCGTGAAAGGTGAACGCCCTACCATTGTGCTATCACTCTAGTAACAATAAGTCTCACAATGAGAGACGTTACTGGTGCCCACTCAAACAAATCGATGAGCAATGGGATGACAGTGACAGTGGAAATTTAATATTTGTAAAAAATTCAGAACAAATATGCTGGAGAATTATTGCTTTTGTTTTTGATTTGCAATTCTAAGGCTGTTAGAATAATAACAATGTGCCTGTTGAAGAAAAAGTTTTCTTTGCATCAACTATAATTTCAGTTTGTGTGGAATACTCCATGGTACAATTACAAACTAAGGAGATTTTTTTCCTGGTGTCTCAATGGAAATGTTATCACGTTGTAAGAAAAAAAAATATATATATACTCTGTGAAAGGAGAACTTCAAATATTTGTAAATGTTCCCAATGCTTTTCTAAATTCCTTAGGTTTATAACCTAAACAAGAACCTCCTGGGAATCATGTCACTTGTGAGCTTGGAGAGAGCTTCTGTCTTCACCCTGTCAAGCTGGCATTTCCTCAGAGACCAGCCTGGTGGAAAAGCCTCCTCAAGCAGAGCTCAGATCCAATGGGCTGGCTAACTCTACAAAGTTCTTTTCATTTTCTTTTTTCACTCAGGCAAGTTATATAATCTTTAAAAGCCTGTAGTTTTATCTGTAAAATGAGGGTTAAAAATAGCACCTATTTCATAGGCCAGTTATGACAATTAGGTGAAATAATAAATATGAGGTGCTTATTATAACTTTTGCTATAGGACATTTTATTTCTATTATTGCTATAAGAGATATTCATCAGAAGTTCAGTCTGCTGAGCAAAATTGTATTATAAATCATCTACTATATATGATACTGTGGGGTGGTCACTCATCACAGAGCCCTCAGTGGAACAGAGGGATGTAGAGGAAAATTACTAGTGCTCTGTAGCAACAACAAAAAGACACTGATGTTCACAGGCAGGAACCAAAGTCGTGATCAATAAACTCCCACTCCTTGAAGGAAGCTGGATGTTCTGGACAATGGACTGTGAGCAGAAATTGCAAGGTCTCTTCCAGGATGAACAACTAGAAACCAGGCTATGAGATTTTAGAGATATCAGAGGGCTTAAGGTACTTGCCTCCTATGCTATTCAACATGGTTAGACCCCTGGCACTGCATATAGTACCCCAAGAACTGTCATGAGTGAAGCCTTAGCATAGAGTTAGGAGTAAGCCCTGAGCCCAGCAGTAAACCCTAAGCACTTTTAGACTCAGGGCTTATTCATAAACAACAGCTCCCCCTGCCCCCCTGCACCCCATCCCCTGTCCAATTAACCAAATAACTATTTTTTTCTTGCTGCTAGGGTTTTATCATTTATGTCATTTTTTCCTCAATATTGTTTGAATTACATCAAAATTTGTATAAAAAATGAACTTTGTTGCATGAGGTGACTGAGATATTACAAATAATCATAGGAGAAAGATGCTGCTGAGATCTAGAATGAACTTGAAGCAGAAGCATGATAATTATTTAAGAGTTACTCTTATCAGATAGCTCAGTTGTGGTTGACTTTAAATGTCATCGAACCCATTAAGATATACCTGAAAAACAAGTGACTGCATAATATTAGCCTCTCTAACTAGCTATATTTATAGAAACTATTTTCATCACCAGGGTGGTTTATGCTATGGTGAAATTGTCCAAGAATTTTCTCATGCATTCTGATAACTGATTCCAAATCCCATTCCCAACATAGACATACAAAGCATGGGATGGGGCTTTATCAGATTAGAAATGAGAAAATCTGCAGAGAATCAGAGGAGTTTGGCCACAAGCAGAGAAGTTGGAAAGAGAATTTTGAAGGATTGTATTCCTCTAGAAGACACCAGTGGAAAATAACCTATCTGTGGGATCCAGACAATGGACGGAATCAAATGGGATCAAGACTCCAGACTGGGATAGTTAATAGAACAGGCATTGGTGGTGGCAATGTGGACAGTGTGTTAACTCTGATTTTCATGTTATCTTCTTCAATCTTCCCAACATTCTTAAAAATAGGACCGATTGAGTCTTAATAGCACTGCACTGTAGCACTGTCATCCCGTTGTTCATCGATTTGCTCGAGTGGGCACCAGTATTGTCTCCATTGTGATACCTGTTACTGTTTTTGGCTTATTGAATATGTCAGAGATAGTTTGCCACACTCTCTCATGTGGGTAGGATACTCTCAGTAGCTTGCTGGGCTCTCCAAGAAGGACGGAGGAAACAAACCCCGGTTGGCCCGTTGTGCTCCAGCCCTGAGTCTTAATAATCAAAAATAATTTAAACTCAGACATAGTATCGTTTGCCTCTGACTTAAGAAATGATTAAATATTAGGGCTGAGATTATAAAATATATTTCTGAGATTCAAATGGCCCTCTCCTTACTTTAATTCATTGCCTCCTAAGAAAGAAACAGAGGTTGGGGGATAGAAGGCCATTACCTGGCACGGAGCTTGTGCTAGAGCTTCTGTCAGGAGGAAGAGGAAATTAAGATGAGGTGTGGCAAATGCAAGATCCAAGTAAGTGTCATTTTCCGAGGGACATCTGTTCCAGTACTTGGACAATAGCAAAAGTTTCCAGCAAATGCAGGTGGAATATGAAGGTAAATATATTCTTGTTTTCATGATCTGTTAAAGTGACTTGATGGAAGCTTAGGGTGGGTTTTAACCTCTTACAAAGGTGATAATCAGGGCATATTTCCACCTGGGCAAGATTCTGATCCTAGTAAGTAGACTGGTTGAAATTCAAAACACAGATACATGGAGAGCACATAGGACTTTCAAAATTCAGAAAGGCTTTGACAGTACCTTAGACCCAATGAAGGTGTCCACTTTTGTCTCCAGCTATAATTTTCTAACTCAGAAGTAGGTTCTGTTGGTCTGGCTGTTGGTTTTAAAGGCACAGTGGTGTCCCTATAGTCAAGGGCTGTGGTAAAAGTCAGTGATTATTATCGGTTCAGAGATAATACACTGCCATATGATGCCAAGCTCTATGTTTCATTTTATCCTATTTGTGGGTCCAGGTTTGAGTGGAATTTAAGAGCACCACAAATAAGGAATGAGAAGTAGTAAAGTTAGGAAATTAGTTATAATGTCAGTGATGTGGTTACAGACACCAATTTTCATGAAGATAATGAGCCAGGTACTGAAACTCTAAGGTAGCAAGTGAATTGATAAAAGGGCAAATCAGAAGCCAACTCCTGCAGATACCTAATTCTAAGATTTTTTTTTTGCTTTTTTGCTTTTTAGGGTCACACCCGGTGATACATAGGGGTTATTTCTGGCTCTGCACTCAAGAATTACTCCTGGCAGTGCTCAGAAGACCATTTGGGATGCAGGGAATCGAAGCTGGGTTGGCCGTGTGCAAAGCAAATGCCCTACTCGCTGTGCTATTGCTCCAGCCCCAAGATTTTATTTTGAATTTCCAGAACTGTCTCTAAGAAACCACAAGTAAACTTTTTGATTTGCTGGTCCAATTTTATTTGGGATTTTAGACCAGATTTTTAAAACAAGTTAAAATGTCTTGGGTTATTCCTATTTCATAGTACTCCGCAGTTTCTACCCATCTCCTCAAATTTGGACATGGGCATTTCTAACCTTTTAAGATCTTCAAGAATGGTGGGGAATCCTTAAGTCTTGTTGCTTGAATCATGTAGACTCACTGGTCTAGTTTAAGTTTTTCTGTGTTAATACTGATAACACAGTGTAAACTGTTCCCCTTTCTACTATATCTCTATGAGTATTTATCTCCAGGAAAGAATACAGAAATAGCCACAGATGTTCCCACCAATGTCCTAATCAATTTTAAAATGGAAAACCATGGAAGAAGGAAAGAAAATCTTTGTTGAGAAATGATAGCAAGATAAAGGTTGGAAGGAGACAGCAAAGATAAAGGAGGATGACTGTTTCTTGGAAATTCAAATGTCACTGTCAAGTATTGATATATCTGGACACTTATAAATGTATTTTCTGTCTTCTGATGATTTTAATCAAAAGGTTTTACCTGACATAATGAGTAAGACTGATGGATGAGCCAAAATAACAAAGCATTAGGCACTGTTCATTCTTTTTTTTTTAAATTTTTTATTGAGTCACCATGTGGAAAGTTACAAAGTTTTCAGGTTTAAATCTCAGTTATACAATGCTCGAATACCCATCCCTTCACCAGTGCTCATATTCCACCACCAAGAATCCCAGTATAGCTCCACCCCACCCCCTCACACCCCTAACCCCCCACGCCCCTAACCCCCCACCCTAAGCCCCCCCCCCGCCTGTGTAACTAATAAATTTCACTTTACTTTCACTTTGATTGCATACAATATTTCAACAAAACTCACTATTATTGTTTGGAGAGTCTCTCCCCTAAAGTCAGACCTGCTGAAAAGGAAGCATTAGATAATTTGTTTTCCATTGCTGAGGATGAAGAGGTATGAGGTCGAGTGACCACTTATTGGCCTCTCAGTTTTGGGTTTCTGTAATTTAGTATTTTAGTAACTAAGTCCAGAGAGATATCTGCCAGAAGTTGCATCGTTGCCAACTTGTACTTCTCAGTTACATTATATTCCACATATGAGTGCAATCTTTCTATGTCTGTCTCTTTCTTTCTGACTCATTTCACTCAACATGATACTTTCCATGTTGATCCATTTATATGCAAATTTCATGACTTCATGTTTTCTGACAGTGGTGTTGGCGTGGATGCGGGGAGAAAGGGACTCTTCTTCACTGCTGGTGGGAATGCCGACTGGTTCAGCCCTTTTGGAAAACAATATGGACGATTCTCAAAAAATTAGAAATTGAGCTTCCATTTGACCCAGCAATACCACTCCTGGGAATATATCCCGGAGAGGCAAAACGGTATAGTAGAGATGGCATATGTATTTCTATGTTCATTGCAGCACTGTTTACAATAGCCAGAATCTGGAAAAAACCAGAGTGCCCCAAAACAGATGACTGGTTAAAGAAACTCTGGTACATCTACACAATGGAATACTATGTAGCTGTCAGAAAACACTGTTCATTCTTGAAGAGCCTGAAAGACATGTAGGGTCTCAGAGGAAGGGAGGAATTCACATTTAGGGAGAGAAAGTATAGAGAAGAGATCATTGAATCAAAACTAAGCTCAGCTCTTATTGAACAGACTTCAAAGCCCATATACTAGCTCATGTGTTTATTGACATTGAAAAGTATGACTAGTGCATAGGACGGTGTTCTCTGACTATAAATATTCACCACACCAGGTTAAAAAAACTGGCTTGACAAAAACGTGGTATATCTCATTAGTAATCATATTTTTGTGTTATGTGTTGAACTCATAATATTTTTAAAATATAAGTAAATAAATCATGTTAAACATTTTACATCTTTCTCTTTAAAGTGATTACTAGGCAAATTTAAAATAACAGGTAGTTTCTAGTATATTCATATTGAGCAATACTGGTCTATTATTCTCTTAATGTTATAGATAAAACAGAAAACATAAGAACACACAAAAACTTAACACATATGCATCTCAACACATACCTCTCTGTCTCTTCTCTCCTACCCCCGCTCACCCACCCAGACACACATACATATAAGCATGTTCTCAAATTCTATTGAGTGTGTCAGCAACACTCCTGGAAAGTAAATTTGTGAAACTTTTCTTATGAAATTGCAATGCATTCTCAAAACACAATGCAAACTTTTTATCTTGGTCAATCACTATTTGTTCTCCTTTCCTCCAGATCTTCATTTCTAGCATCTCTGCTTGCCCCCTTCATATCCTACTACAATCCAAGACTGGAATGTTTTCTATTGTTTTTTTGTTTTTGTTTGAATACTGCCATAGATTCAGGGTGTGAGATGTGCAGGAGAAAAGCAAACATTTGGGGGAGAAACAGTTTTTCCAAGACTTGGGGAGTTAACATAATGGAGCTCTTCTACATTCCAGCAGCAATGTTGGATCTGGCAAGCTGGCTGCTCGCTGATATAATGTGAAACATAACTCAGTGGCCACTTCAATGTGTAAAAAGTTCAGCAGTATTGTTGGAACTATCATCATAAATCAGGAACAACTTTCTTTAGGGACTCTATTGCCACTTGATTTAGTATTTCCTGGCAACTAGCCTATCATGGAATGAAGCCACGATTGCTTCCTCCACAAAATGTTATCTGCAAAACACCCTCCAGAAACCTATAGAAAGAACACTGACGCACTTGTAGGTTTTGATAATCTATGGTTGTTCTTTGTATTGAGAATAAGTTTGACAATGGAACTCATTGTTAAATTGGACAATATATTCTATGGAATAGCTTCCAAAATAAAATATGGTTTATACAGCACTTTAGATGCCATTTGTTCCAAAGAAAAGAAAAGTGTCCTCTTTTAGTTCCAGGACAAAAATTCAGCAGAGTATGTGCACTGTGAAATATGAGAAATTATCCTAAGAAATTTTCATGCTAGCATGTTTAGTTATTATGCAAACATGGGAAAATGGGATTCAGCTGTAAAGAATCGGGGAGGGTGAGAACCTCATGCCCCAAATAAGGAGAAATTTTTTTTAAAAAATTGTACTGTGAGCATATTAAATTTTTTACATGTAAAGGAAGCTAAACTTACCTGGGAAGTACTTGAAGGAGAGTCTGGGAGATCCTCACAATGCCTTAGATTAGATCGGTTAAGTATTGGACAATTGTTGGTGGTGGTTCTGGTGGTTGGTGGGTAGGGATTAGGGATTTAGTAGATGCAAATAATAACATTCACAAATCCACAGTTGTTCTAATTTCAGGTGCCAATTGGCATGGACTCTGAGCATAGATCAAGAACAGAAGTAACACTTACTTATCTGGTAGTCAGCAAAGAATGAGGGCACCTTCCTAGGAAACATCTGTATCCTCCAGAACTTAGGAAGTAATGAAGAAAAGAGATGTTGAACATTCTATATACGCAGGGCCATTTCAGGCTGTCTTGGTTCATATCTGTCTTTCTGCTCTATCAACATATAAAACTTTAGCAAACCTCTCACTATGATTCCTTTGTCTTACCCTGGGTTGGATAAGTCCGATAGGATTGCAACTGTAGGTTCAAGATAAATATAATGCTCCTTTTGTAATGATGATCATGCAAAGAAAAATCAGCAAATGAAAATATAGCAGTTCAAAAAAGGGACAATTTAAAGGAATTAGAGAAATTTTTTTCCTATGAAATAAAGTTTTTGTAAAAGATGTGAAATTTTGAGAAGTGTTCTGATTTGTGCTTACAACAAACTTCAAAAAAGTCACTTTTTCCATGAAATTTGAGGAGAGAACTATAAAACAAAAGTTATATGCATTACAAGAGCAGAGTTATAATTTTGAATTGGAAAGATTCATATTACCTTATATTATTTTGATATAATTATGCCCAACTAGATATAAACAGTTAGAGAGCTTCTTTCTTTTCCAGTTCCTTTCTTCTTGGTTTATAATAATAAATAAATATATAACCATCATCATAATCATCATCATTATTATTATTGTATGGTTTAGGTAACATGTTTGTGTTAGGATTAGCATTTATGTTTTGATATGCAGTTACCATAATTCACCATCACCATAGTGCTTAAAAACCTTCAGAAATTTCTTTATGGTACTTCTATTTTTTCACTCTCTTACCCCATGCTTAATCTCAGTTTTGTAAGTCAAGGCTAAGTGCTTGTCATCATTCAATGCTGTCAATTCCCTTGTTTTGTTCCTATATAACCCCCGATGAGTGAGACCATTTGGTACTTATCCTACCTCTAATTTATTTAACTTATCATGGTACCGCCATGCAAAATTGCAGCAAACTGAATGATTCTGTCTTTTCTTATCACTGCACAGTATTCTTTTGTATACATATATCCCAAAACCTCTTTATCCATTCTTCTGTTGTTGGACATTTGCTTCCATATTGTTATACTTAGTGTTGCAATATAAGTGTGCATATATCTTTTTGTATTAATGTTTATGTGTTTAAAGTGTCTCAGTAAATGAAATTTCTGGATTTTAAGGAAGCTCTAGATTTGTTTTTTTTGAAAAGTCTCCACACTGTTGTAAGGCTGGTGTCCACACCAATACCAAATTCATATGTTAAAATCCTAAAATCCAAAGTGACTGCACTTGGAGTTATTACATTTAAGATGATAATTCAGGTTAATTAAGATGACAAGGACACAAGAGCAGGATCCTAATTCTTATAAGATTGGTAGCCTTATAAGGAGAAAAAGAGACTGGTGATCTTATTCTCTCATCAAATGTGTACAGACGAGGTCCAACAGAAATTGAATTTTTAGGTACCCAATTCTTAGACTTCCAGTATTCAGAACTAAACGAGAAAATAGATGTTCATAGATTATACCAACAAGCGTGGCATTTGATTATTGTCAACTTGACAAATGAATACAGGGAGAATAATTTTCAGTGTTTTGAGTTATTCAGTACCAATTTTCAAGACACTTCTTGTAAAAAATTTTATAAACTGGGAAATGTTTGTCTAAGACGTGTTGCCTATCAGCTAACAGAAGTACATTAGTCCTAACCCCTACCGTAGAAAAAAAACTCTATACATGTTTCCATAGTGATTGCTCTAAATAGATTTTCTCTATTTTTCAAAACAAAAGCTTTCAGGGCTGGAGCAATAGTACAGCAGGTAGCATGTTTGCCTTGCATGCGGCTGACTCAGGTTCAATCCCTGGCATCCCATATGGTCCCCCAGTACCACCAGGACTAATTCCTGAGTGCAGAGCCAGGAGTAACCCCTGAGTATCACTGGGTGTGACCCAAAAAGAAAAAATAAACTAAGTCTCTCAAACTAAATATGTAAGCATTCTAAGGTCAATTGTCTTATTGAAGGACCTATACAGTAGTAAAGGAAAAGAAAATAGCATAAAATGTTCATCTAGAGCCTGCAGTGGGCACACTTACAGAATTTCATTCAGCGAGGCTAAGAAGTTAGAAGATTCCAGGAATTCAAAATAAAATAAGTTCAAAAACTTGAAAGAGAAGCTTGGAAAAGGTATTTAGTTAGCTGTAAATGTATAATCACCTACTTTGAAACTGTTTCTTTACTTAGATTGCCTCTCAAGGAATTTAAAAAAAAATAAGCTTAGTGTCTGTAGTAGTTTCCAGTTCCAGCCATAAGTAAGAGGCTTTCTTAGATCCCCACTCCGGCTTCTGTATTCACTCATCATAAGGCTTGAGGGTACTACTGTCATGGGAGGAGACTGAATGACATTGAAAGAGCTACACTTTTGAAAAAGCAAATCCTAGTATGAAGCTTGTGTTGCTGTAGAAGTATAAACTGTGTAACTGGGTAGGCAAGTCTCATTTTGAGAAACATTGCAGAGCCATATGTGAACATTATAGGATTATTACAAGGTGATTTATAAAGTGATTCTTTGGTATAGAAACTAACCTAAGAGATATTAACTAATGAACACCATTAATTTGAGGCAAATCTGGTATTTTCTCTGGAATTCTTGAATTGCACTTGACAGCCAACCTGCAGTAAGTAGGGGAAATAATTGACAGTCTGCACAACTATCAGCACAGTGCAAAGTGAAGAGTCCACACAGATTGCTCTCTTTGAAAAGACACAGTTACCTGATGTAAGGTGAAAATAATATTTCTAATAAGTTAAAAAAATTACAATTACACAAATACCAATATGTACCATGGCTATATTATTACCACGGACTCTATTGTGATTAGTTTTAAGAAGTTGAACTTCCTGGTTATCCTTCAAATTAGTTAAATTTCATCAAGAAGAGTAGTTCTGAAAAAAAATCCCTAGGCATTTAGGTGCCTGAGGTTGTTGTAATGAGGTTGGTGGAGCCCAGTTCTGCTGGAGTTGCCCTGACCATCCAAGCACAGAGTTGTATTCCTATACTCCCCATCTGAGAAGTCCGTGCCTGTTTACATTATACACAAACTCATGGAGAGCTCCTTTGAATTTAAACACATTAGCTATTTACCACTGTATGATTTCATTCCACATGGTGGTATAATTCTTTTTTTTTGCCAAATATGGACTCTAAGTACTAATAAATAAAGTGGTTTGGGCGTAGGAAATGGAGTATCCTTCCCCCCAGGGTTACTCCAGGGAAGCATGAACGGAAGTGTGGCCTTTCTATTTCAGGAAAGCTGGTGGAGGTTGCATTAGATGGTTGGTAGCTGGGCGGCAGCTGTCCACAATCTCCCAGCTTTAACAGAGGGAGCTGCCAAATTTACATTGTTTAAACACTTAACTAAATTAGCTATGAAAAGAAGGATGGGAGGAGCCCTGCTTAGCAGGGGAATTCAAGCTTTCTGGTATCCAGTGTACATACACACACACACACACACACATGCACAAACACACACATACACATATGCACACATATATACAGATTTCCCCCAAGAATCTGCCTAGAGGAACTGGGCAGAAATCATTCTCCCTTTATAATAAAGATAGCAGTGAAAATGTCTGCTTTGGAACATTGTGCCTGGCTGATATTGTTCCAGAACTCTGGATATACAAGTCAGGACTGAGAGTGGAAGTTAAGTTGGAAACAAAACCAGCAGAATGAAAATCTGTCTTGGGCAGAGTATCTGAAAACCTGAAGATGGGAACTCAGGGCTCAGATACTATGGTCAATAAATACTGGGATGATGATAAGCACTGTAGGCTGGCTTTCTGTGGCTCTCAGAATTGTCATCCCTGGTCTTCTGCGTTTTTATTAATCAACTGCTGGACTGCTGGTTAGAGGATAAGAAACTCTAGGAATGTGAAATATTGGCTGTCAAGCTGTAACTGTTTCTAGTGGAAGGCTCAGAACTTTGAAACCAGTCAGAGGGAGAGAGACAAACATAGAATGATTGCAATCATTTGTTGAATATACATTAATATATACATAACATCTCCATTGTGAGGCTTGTTACTGTTTTGGGCAAATCGAATATGCCACAGGTAGCTTGCCAGGCTCTGCTGTGCGGGCGGCATACTCTCGGTAGTTTGCTGGGCTATCCGAGAGGGATGGAAGAATCTAATCCGGGTTGACCACATGCAAGGCAAACACTGTACTATTGCTCTAGTTCACATATGTTTGTGTGTTATATGTGTAACAACATAGTATGTGAATAATACAAAGACAGTAGAAACAAGGGCCAGGAGAACTGGTCCATGTTAGAAAGCAGGCAACAAAGGGGGAAGGGGGTCCAGTTAGGATAGAGAAGGCATGATAATGATAATGATAGCTGGCAATGATCACCCTGGACAAAAATTGAGTGCTGAAAGAAAGTATAGAAGGAAGTATAATGATATACATAATACCCTTTTATTAACAGTATTTGAAACCACAGTGCCTAAAAGAAAAATGAGAGAGAGACAGAAACAGGGAGAGGCAGAGAGACAGAGAGACAGAGAAAGAATAAAAATGTCTGCCATAGAGGTAGGCTGCAGGGCAGGAAGGTAGAGAAGGGAGGGATGAAAACTGAGGATATTTGTGATGGGAGATGTGCACTGGTGAAGGGAAAATTGTTCACTGGGTATTGGAAAATTGCTTGACTGAGACTCAATCAAGAACAACTTTGTAACTCTATATCTCATGGTAATTCAATTAAAAATACCCTTTTAAAACATTTTTGAAATTAAAAATTTAATCAATGAGTTGAATGACACCACAGAAGTTTTTTGTTTTATGTACCCAACATATATACTCTTAAAACAAAATAGGAGATTATATATGAACTGTGAAATTGAATCAAAACTTGAAATCATTTAGAAAGCATGGTAAGTCATGTTCAGGTCATAAGACAAAGCATCCTTCCATTCAAGTACTAACCAGAGAGAAGTCTATTTAAATGAATCATTCTTAAATAGAATCTAGAAATCCATTTTATAAATGCAACATAGGGGAATTCTAGCTGAGCTGATGTAGCATCTTAGAAAACTAGCTTAACAAGACTCTAGCTAAGTTCATGATGAGTTTCAGAGAGGCAAGATTGTTTACTCAGAGAAACAGCCCAGACTACACTGGTAAGACCCTGAAGTCCTGTGGTCAAGCAAGGATCTTCTCATGCAGAAATGTGTGAAGGAAATTGATCCTGAAGAAAAGCCTTCAAAGATATCTTTACATCTCTGAAGACTTACATGGAGGACAGGAGGCCCTTCTAGATACCCTTCTAGATATATTGTTCTGATATATCTACAAAAGAAGTATGGACGATGATTTGGGATCACAACACAAAGATATGCTAATGCCTCAAAATGTCAAGAAAGAGGGTGCTTTTTTACAAAGTAAGTAATGCATTTTTAGCAGAGAAAAAATAACTGTATTGGGAATGATGCCACGATTCTCTGGAACCCAAGGAAGTATTCTCGTCTTCTTCCAGAAGCAAAGTCCACTCCTTCCCTTAGTCAGGGATAGGGAATATTACTCCAAGCATATAAAGACCTTAAAATTATGTAGTGTAGCTCCTATCAGATGATAGTCCTTACACATATGCTGCTTGTCAGTTACCCATGGCCTGCTCCCTGAATTATATGGCATAAGAATGATATTATAAATATCCAAATGACCCTTGGCAGAAAAAATTTCCTTACCTGCACTAGACACCAAACCTTTTACTGTATGCAACTTCTTGTAACAGCCCTTGGGATGTGAGCTTCATAGTCATCAGAAGAAGCAAAGAAGTTCTTTTTTATTTAATTCAAGGAAACTCCTACAGGCTGGGGAATTCCTACTAAGATCAAGACATAGTCTGATCTCCTAGAGTATTCCTGGTTGTTTTTGTTCACTGGTACCCATCCCTGAGCTTTTATCTGTCAAATGAAGCATATACACTAGCTTCACCATCTATTTATATCACTGGGCCTCAGTAAGGGATTGGCAAGAGATCTGTTTCTGGGAGTTGTGGGTGGGTGAAGATTTCAGAAAGCATCTGAGTCCCCAATCTGTAATTTACTGCCTAAAGTTGTGGGAGATTTTGCAGATCTCTGCCCTTCTCCTGATTGTAATAAACATCAGTCCAGGATTCATTTACATATATGCTTGCAGGCGAGTCTGGATATATTGAATCACTGTCACTTGTCAGAGTTTCAGCATCCTCATCTGTGTAAGGATTAATGATTGTGATATTTAAAAATATAAGTACCTATATTGACTACTGAAAGACAGGCTACAGTCCGCATAACACATGTACTGGTATATAGCTCCAAGGTTATTAATTGTTCCTATTTCCATTATTATTTTAGGCAATCACACACAGCTGATTTTAAATATATTATCAATTCTTGGAAGGATTTAGGTCTTATCAATATTTTATGCATCCCTTACCTGGTCCACAGTTTGACACATAATAGTTGCCTAATGGACTTTTATGAATTAATGAGGTACTTGTTATTTGTTATTTATTGCAGAAAAATCTTCAATGTAATAAGTTGCTTTGAGGTAATAAGTAAGGAAAAATGAATTTGTTCCATTGGGCTTAACACTTTATGTTGCAACACTGAATTTTCACAGTAATACTCAGAGAAAGATGCTACTAACTCAAATATAAAGTTAAGAAGCATTGTGGCTCAAGAGTTAGGTAACTCACCTAAAGCCTCTCACTTAGTTTAAACCCCAGAGATGTCTCACATTAGAGTCTAAAAACTCTACCAAAAGACAGCCAAGGTTTAGATGCAGGTCTCTTTTAATCTGATTATGTATAGAAATAGCCCCCTCATCTTCACCCCAGAGCTACTTCCTAATCTGATGAAATCACCCCATTTAGTTCTTACACTGAGTCCTGAAGAAGCCATTTTCCTTAACTCAGATTCCAATCAATAGCCTCACACTTTCTGTGCACATCGTTTATGAGTGTGACTATATGGGGAGCATCTGCTTTTGAGACAGGCCACCCCTGATGGACTCTCTTGCTTCCTGTCCTCTTAGGGGGCAATAATTTCTGTCACACAAGTAGGGAAGAACTCGGCAGCATGAATCTTGATAATCACCTTCATCATTGCAATTCCTTTGCTATGAGAAATATTCTGAAATAAAAGGTGATGTTCTTTCTTTTATGTAAAATAACTTGTACAATTAGGGTGTCTCTCATATTGAATGTAATAATTAAATACCAAATAATATTACTATAACCAATTTGTTATAACATTTCCAAGAAATACAATGAAACAAAAACATTAGATTAACTGAGGAGGCATCTTAAATACTATTTAATTGTATGTGATTACCAGACTTGAGTTAATATGAATCAGGAAAATAAGAATAGTATTTAAGACCTACTATAGAGTATCAACAATTTATTTATTTCTGCTTTTTTGGAAGACACAAATTTTAACACCAGATCTATATATCTGTATGCACTACTACTAATATATTTAATATATTTTCTGTATGCAATCACGAAATTGAAACCCTGTTGATCGTGGAGTTGCTCAAGCGGTCTCAGTAACCTCTACATTCATTTCATCCACAAGGTCAGGAGAATGAGATCAGCTGGTTACTGGCTTTGGCATATGGATACACCATGGGAAGCTTGCGAGGCTGTCCCATGTAGGCAGTAAGCTCTCAGTAGCTTGGTAGTTTCTCCCAGATGGAAAGGTATGCGGCCGAGCGCTTCTGGGAGCTTGCTTTTAAGTCTCTGGATGTTGGACTTTGATGGGATTACACACACCTGGGTTCCTCTGCCAGTACCTTCATGCGTGAGGCTTCTCGAATGTGTGGAGAGGGGACTTGAGCATGGCTGTGGCTAGGTTCCTGTGGTCTTTGGCCGCCGGGAGCTCTGCTCAGGGTGGGGAGGGAAGCTGGAGCCCATCCCCTCTGAAGGGCTCTGGGGAAGACAGCCAGGCATGTGGGTAAGAGACTCTCTGTATGTATCTTCATGCAATACTACTAATATATTGAATATATTTTCTAAATTTCTTGTTAACATGTTAACTTCTTAATAACTCTTTAATGTTGGCATTCTAGTTCCGTGGCTAGATGGAACTAGGACAACACCCAAAAGTGAGCATTTCTACCCCAGAATACTCATTACAGAACATTGTTTTTGATTCTTTGATAGTAAAAGTTTTAAACATAGGGATCCCAGTTGGTATTTTCAACCCTCCGTTTCTATATAAAGTCTTTATTTGGTCAAAGAAACATAAATTTACATATACTTGGTAAGGTCAGACTGGTAAGAGGAGTAAACATTACATTTATAACACGGTTGGCACATTAAGATCTGTAATATTTTTAGTTTTGTATGTCACATGCAGCTACTCAAGTCAGCTTTGTATATGTGTAGTAGAGAGACATTACGGACCTTTTCAGGATTGTTTGTATTTTCAGGATTAGCAGGAACCTGGGGTCACTGGGGTGTGTATACCCAGGTTCTGCATGAAGGGTGCATTTTATGGCATGGGGTGAAGGTTTGTCAACATCAAAGAAGACCGTCTGTGTCGATGTTCTCATATTCTTTAGGTGTACATCACAGGCACAGTAGATCCATATTGTTTTCATGCTCCTCTATTGCTGACCTGAAACTCTAAATAAATTTTTAACAAGGAGAAACATGGTTATTTTACTGCAGCCCTATAAATTATGTTGCTAATCTTGAGTCATTCTAATCCTTTACCAGTTAGAATTGCTGAACTAAAGGCTTGTTAAGCAACAAGGATTCATGAGAGACCATTTCCTCATAAGATTTTCCTGTAGTCACTTGCTCCTGTATGAGCTCTTTGGATGATCAAGAGTGGAATGACTTACAATTCAGTGCATCTTGCAAACTTATTAACATTGGATTGGAAAGAAGGATGCTAAGAAACTATCTACATCTCCTAAGAATTCATGACAGGTAGAGCTCTAATAATTAGATTCATATTTTCACTCAGCTTCCACATGTTCAAATCAGCATGTAGCATGATGTTTACAACTTGGTTTTATCAAAATAATTGAAAAGCCTATTTATTACTCTAAAAAAAGCAGATATTTATTAAGATACATAAATGCACAGATAAGACTAGAGCTTGTATGGGAAGACAATGAATTCTCATGGATAATAAGACAAAGTCATACAGTAGTTTAATTTGGAGGAGAGGTGTGCAAGCTTCAGAACAGGTATGCAATTTGTAAGCCCTTTGAGTACTTGTGGAAGAAAAAGGATTGGTTGATGACTGGAGAAAGATTTAAAATGAAGTTCTATATAGCTGGAACATATTACATTGCTGAAAAAAGGAGATGATACCAATGAGATGTACAGAGACTGCAACCTGGAAAGGTTGGGTAGAGAGGTAGGATGTATAGGCCATACTGGTGAGGGAAGTGATCAAAGGGCTAAACTAGTGGTTTGATCTGATCTCTATTATGGCTGCACGACAGAGAGTGGGTTTTTATTTATTTTTTATATATTTTTATTGAATCACCATGAGAAAAGTTATAAAGCTTTCAGGTTTAAGTCTCAATCGTACAATGAACAAACACCATCCCTTCAACGGTGCACATGTTCCACCACCAAAAACCCCAGTATACCTCCCTCCTCTCTCCCCCCCCCCAGCCTCTGTTGCTGATGATTTTCACTTCACTCTCTCTTTACTTTGATTACATTCAATATCTCAACAGAAAACTCACTATTATTATTTGGAATTTCCCCCAACAATCAGACCTGCCGAAAAGGCATCATTTAATAAATTTGTTTTCCATTACTGAGAATGAAGAGCATATGCGGTCCTGCACCGCATGGTTTTGGATTTCTGGTATTTTAGTAATTAAGCCCAGAGAAATTTATGCCAGAAGTTGCATCAATGCAAGTGGCCGTGCGCTTCCAGGAGCTTATTTTTAAGTCTCTGGATGCTGGTCGTTGATGGGATTCCACGGCACTGGGGGTAGTCTCTAGGTGTGACTGCTTAGCTACTGGGAAATGGGAAATCTGGGCGGAGAGGGCCCAGTCCCAATCCGATTAGGCTTGGAGGTCTCAGCCCCAGGTCACACACATCTGGGTTCCTCTGCCGGTACCTTCATGTGTAAGGCTTGTCCAAACGTGTGGAGAGAGTAGGTCAGTGGTGAGAAAATAGGAGAAGAAGGTTCGGCGATCTCTCTTACTTTAGAAGACAGTGTTGGTCTTGTCATCTAATCTAAAATCCCTCCTGGAGAAGCAGGTGTGCAGAGAAAGAAAGGAGAACTATCTCCACTTAAAATTACTGAGTGTGTTGAACCCTATGATATATTAACTGATTTTTGCTGGTAGCTTCATAGTTTAGGACACAGCTATGTCCTTTGTGAAATGTGGGAGCAATTATAAGGCAACACCAAAGATACTGGAAAATCTGCCTGAAGAGTACCAAATCAGAATGCAGAGGATCCTCAGCCTTTGTAAGTGCAGAGTCCAGTAAGGTTAAAGTCAAGTAAGAGAGAGTCAAGAGGGAGAGTCAGTAAAAGTTAGGAGCATCAAGTAAAATTTCATGGAAGCTTTCACTTCCCTCTTGTTTGAATTGCCAATAAATGTCTCTTTAAGCTGGTCTTCTATTTCCTCTACCTAACTTTTCTATACCTAACTTCTAAATAAATCCTTTAACTTCTGCAAAATAACCCACCTAAGTCAATGGTTTTAAACACAGTTAAAGTTTCCTTAACACACTGATTTCCCCAGAAGTTTAGGACATGACAACTGTTAAAAATAAGGTTTGTAGTCAAGATTGCTACACTCATCAGTCAAATTACAAATGCATAGTAATCATTCAATGAATATTTGATGAATGAATCCACCTATATATATATCTATCTACCTATCTATATATCTTTAGTAATTTTAGGTTATTTTCAGGGGCTCACTGACTCATCTTCAACTATGACCCAATGAAGTTCCTTCCTCTGATACTGAAAATAGCAGACAATGTGGCACCAGTCATAAGTTTGTCCTGTCTAGAACCTAGATTTCTCAGAAGGAATAGGTATGCTTTGTCATTTCCCTCTGGGGGATAACTAGGACTGAGAAACAGATATGTTGATCTTTAAAAAATAGATTTTATGTAATTTGTTGGAATAATTTCCCTCAGATTCACTGAAATATAATTGAAATTTTACTTTTCATTTCCTGAGTATCAGTCACTTTGAGTATATTTTCATGTCCCTGTTTACTACTTCTTTCTTTTCAACTTTATTTAAGCACCATGGTTTACAAAGTTGTTCAGAATACAGTGGTTCTTTCAACCATTGTCCCCTTTTCCCTAACCACCACCTAAGCCTGCCACAACAGGCACAAATAATTTATTTTATATTGTTTGTCATAAATAAATGGCTAATGGAATTATCAAAAAATATTTCTGTAAAATAATTTGTTAAAAGCGTTGTATCTCACCATGGACTCATTAAATCCTTATTTAGGGCTATCTAAATTGCTTCTTGCTCATTAAGCCTTCTGTGTTATTATTTTTTTCTTCTCTTTTTTATTATTAAGGCATGGTGACTAGGTTATTTGTTGTATAGTTTTAGGCACACAATGTTCCGAAACCAATCCCACAAGAGTATCAACTTCCCTCCACCAATGTCCTCAGATCCCGCCCCCCCACCCCCACAACCTGCCTCCTTGGCAAGCCCATTAATTTAGGATCTCATATGATTTCAGTGTTGTTTGCTCTATAATATATATATATATATATATATATATATATATATATATATATAGTAACTCTACAACACTGATGTGTCTGAGTCCTTAATCCCTGCCCCGTTACCTACCCTCCTCCTTTTCTTAACTTTCCTCTCAATTGTTTTTATTTTTTAAAAAAAGTCTATTCAAGTGCTTTACATATTTTATATATTATTCGGTTACTGTGGACTTAAGAAAATTATTTATAAACTCTAGATATTAAATAATTACCAAATATGTGATTCAACAATATTTTATCCTATTTATTGGGTAGCCCTTTTACTTGACAGTGATTTTGGTGCGCAAAATTGTTCAATTTTTAAGAAACTCCATCTATTTTTTTATTTTCTGTGTGTATTATTGTAAATATGTACAGGAAATATTGTCAAATTCAGTGTCTTTTTTCTCACAAGAAATAGCTTTAGGTATTACATTTAAAAAATAGCTCCATTTTGAGTTAGTTTTTATTTTCATATGTATTATAAGGTAGCACTGTAGCACTGCTGTCCCGCTGTTCATCGATTTACTTGACCGGGCACCAGTAACGTCTCCATTGTGAGATTTGTTGTTATTGTTCTGGGCATATCGAATATGCCACAGGTAGCTTGCCAGGCTCTGCCTTGTGAGTTGAATACTCTCGGTAGCTTGAAAGACTCTCCAAGAGGGTCGGAGAAATCGAACCCCTGTCAGCTGCTTGCAAGGCAAATGCCCTATCCACTGTGCTATCGCTCCAGTCCTGCATGATAAGGTACTTTTATAAAAATCTAGATGTCCAATTTTGCCAGAAACAGTTGTTGAAAGACTACTTCACCACCACCCATTGAATAGTGTTAGTGATTTTATTAGAAAACAGTTGGCAATATATATGAAGATTCATTTCCATAATTTCAATTATATTTTATAGATAAATATGACGTTATCATACTGAATTTTATTTGTTAGTTTTGTAGTGATTTTATTGAGTCCCCAAGGTTTTTTATTTCTTTTTATTTTTTAATTAAAAATTTTTAAAAACATTAGTGAATGACGGTGAGGTACGATTACAGAATTAGAAACTTTAGTGATTGCATTCCAGTCACACGATGATCGAGTACCCATCCCTCCACCAGAGCCCATTCTTCACCACCAATGATCCTAGTATCCCTCCCACCACCCTACCCACTGCCCTCAATCCCACCCTTCCTCTGTGATGGGGCATTTCATATTGTTCTCTCTCTCTCCTTTTGGGTGTTGTCATTTGCAATAGAGGTATAGAGTGGCCATCGTGTTCAGTCCATTGTCTACTTTTAGCACACATCTCCCATCCCAAGTGGGTCCTCCAAACACCCTTTACTTTGTGTTCCCTTCTCTATCTCAGCTGCTTTCCCCTCCATCCCAAGAATGTGAGGCCAGCTTCCAAGCTGTGGAGCAAACTTCCTAGTACTTATCCCTAATATTCTTGTGTGTTGGTCTCCCATTCTGTTACTTTATATTCCACAGATGAGTGCAATTTTTCTATGTCTGTCCTTTTCTTTCTGACTCATTTCAATTAATATGATACTTTCCATGTTGATCTGCTTATATGCAAATTTCATGACTTCATCTTTTCTAACAGCTGCATAGTATTCCAATGAGTAAATGTACCAAAGTTTCTTTAACCAGTTATCTGTTCTTGGGTACCCGGGTTTTTTCCAGATTCTGGCTATTGTAAACAGTGTTGCAATGAACATACAAGTGCAGATGTCATTTCTACTATACTTTTTTTGCATCTCCAGGACACATTCCCAGAAGTGGTATTGCTGGGTCAAATGGGAGCTCAATTTCTAATTTTTTGAGAAATGTCCATACTGTTTTCCAAAGGGGCTGAACCAGTCGACATTCCCACAGAAGTGAAGGAGGGTCCCTTTCTCCCCATATCCTTGCCAACACCGGTTGCTTTTGATCTTTTGAAAATGGGCCAGTATCTGTTGTGTGAGATAGTATCTCGTTGTTGTTTTGATCTGCATCTACCTGATAATTAGTGATGAGCATTTTTTAATGTGCCTTTAGCCATTCAGATTTCTTCTTTGAGAAAGCTTCTGTTTATTTCTTCGCTCCATTTTCTGATGGGGTTGGATGTTTTCTTCTTGTACAGTTCAACCAGTGCCTTGTATATCCTTGATATCAACCCCTTATCAGGTGAGTACTAGGTGAATATCCTTTCCCATTCTGTAGACTGTCTTTGTATTCTGGTCACAGTTTCTTTTGAGCTGCAGAAGCTTCTTAGTTTAAGACAGTCCCATTTGTTTATTTCTGTTTCCACTTTCTTGGCCAGTGGTGTCTCATCTTTGAAGATACCTTTAGCCTCAATGTTGTGGAAGGTTTTGCCAACCTTGTCTTCAATGTGTTTATGGATTCTGGTCTGATGTTGAGGTCTTTAATCCACTTTGATCTGACTTTTGTACATGGTGTAAGGTAGAGGCCTGAGCCCATTTTTTTTGCATGTAACTAACCAGTTTTGCCAGCACCATTTGTTAAAGAGGTTTTACTTGCTCTACTTCACATTTCTTTTCTCCCGTATCAAAGATTATATAATCATATATTTGAGATTGTGTCTCAGGATATTCCACCATATTCCATTGGTCTGCAGCTCTGCCTTTGTTCCAGTACCATGCTGTTTTAATTATTACTTTGTAGTAGAGTTTGAGGATGGGGAAGGTGATGCCTCCCATCTTCTTTTTCCCAGAATTGACTTAGCTATTCGTGGGGGCTTATGTTCCAGATGAACTTCGGGAGTGTTTGATCCATTTCTTTGAAGAAGGTCATGGGTATCCTTATAGGGATCACTTTGAATCTGTACAATACTTTACATTGTACATTTTGACAATGTTAATTCTCCCAATCCATGAGCAGGGGATATGTTTTCATTTCCTTGTGTCCTGTTTCATCTCATCAAGTAACGTTTTGTACTTTTCTTTGTAAGGTCCTTTACCTTCTTAGTTAAGCTGATTTTGAGGTACTTGATTTTCTGAGGCATGATTGTGAACAGGATTGCTTTTTTTCATGTCACTTTCTTCTCTCTCATTATTTGCATATAGGAAATAATGAACTTATGGGTATTGATTTTATAGCCTACAACTTTACTATACAAGTTTATTGTTTCTAGGAGTTTCTTGGTAGAAGCTTTATGTTCTATAAATATAGTATCATATCATCTGCGAATAGTGAGCGTTTGATTTCTTCCTTTCCTACCTGGATGCCCTTAATATCTTTTTCTTGCCTAATTGCTGTTGCAAGTACTTCCAATACTATATTGAACATTAGTGGTGAGAGTGGGCATTCTTGTCTCATCCCTGATCTTAGAGGGAAGCCTTTTAGTTTTTCCCCATTTAGGATAATGCTTGCTGTAGGCTTGTGGTATATGGCTTTGACTATATTAAGGAAAGTATATATTTTGGCAAGAGTTTTCATCATAAATTGATGCTGGATCTTGTCAAATGCTTTCTCTGAATCTATTGATATGATAATATGGTTTTTAACTTTTCTTTTGTTGATATGATGGATTATGTTGATTGATTTCCAAATGTTAAACCATACTTGCATCCCTGGGATGAATCCCACTTGTTCGTGATGTATAAACTTTTTGATAAGTTGTTGGGTTTTACTTGCTAATATTTTGTTGAAGATCTTTGCATCTGTGTTCATCAGGGATATTGGCCTGTAATTTTCTATTTTTGTGTTTTCTTTGTTTGCTTTTGGTACTAGGGAGATATGTGCCTCATAGAAACTGTTTGGAAGAGTTTCTGTTTCTTCAATTTCCTGGGAAAGCTTGAGAAGAACTGGCAATAGGTCCTCTTTAAATGTTTGGGAAAATTCACTAGTGAATCCATCTTAACCTGGGCTTTTGTTTTTGGGAAGACTTTTGACTAAAGTTTCAATTTCTTTTGTATTAATAGGTCTATTCAGCTTGGGAGATGATAGGTATCCAGGAATTTATTCACTTTTTCTAGGTTCTCTTGTTTCGTGGCATACAGACTTCCAAAGTAGTTCCTGATGATGTTTTGAATTTCTTTGGTTTCTGTTGTGATGTCCCTTTTAAGGGTTCTCTCTCATTCTTTGTGAGTCTTGCTAGTGGTTTATCAATCTTGTTTATTTTCTCAAAGACCAGCTCTTGGTATCATTGATCTTTCAAATTGTCTTTTGGGTTTCCATGTCATTGATTTCTGCTCTAAGTTTTATTCTTTCTTTCCTTCTACCAGGCTTGGGCTCCTTTTGTTTGTCGTTTTCTAAGATATTGAGCTGTGAAGTCAAGTTGTTTATGTGGGTCCTTTCTTCCTTCTTGAAAAATGCTTGCAGAGCTATAAATTTTCCCCTCAATATGTCTTTAGCTGTGTCCCACAGGTTCTGGCAGTGTGTGTTTTCATTCTCATTTTTTCCAGGTAACTTTTGACTTCTTCCTTGATTTCCTTCCTGATCCACTACTTGTTCAACATTGAGTTGTTTAATTTCCAAGTGTTTGATTTAGTTCTCTGTGTCTGTGCATGATTTACTTCTATATTCAGTGCATCATGGTCTGAAAAGACAGTTGACACAATGTCTATCTTCCTGCTTCTGTTGAGGTATGTTGTGTGACCCAGCACATGGTCTATTTTGGAAAATGTTCTGTGTGCATAGAAAAGAATGTGTATTCTTTTGGGGGGGCATATAAAGCCCTGTATAGATCTATTATCCTCTCTCTTCTATTTCTTCCTTCAAGCTCAATGTTTTCTTGCTGAGTTTTGATCTATCCAGAGATGATAAGGCTGTGTTGATGTCTCCAACTACTATTGTTTTTCTAGCAATGTCCTCTTTAAAATCTGTTAGTAGTTTTTTTTTTTTTTTAAGTATTTTGCTAGTCCCTTATTAGGTGCGTGTACGTTTAGGAGTGTGATTTCTTCCTGCTGTACATATCTCTTGATTAATAAAATATGACCTGCGCTGTCCCTTCTAATCTTTTCACTCTGAAATCTATGTTGTCAGATACTAGTAAGGCCACCCCAGCATTTCTTGAGGAAGGTTTTTGCTTGCAGGATTTTTTTCCATCTTTTGACTTTGAGTCTGTGTTAGTTCTGACTGTTCAGATGTGTTTCTTATAGGCAGCAGAATGTTGGGTTCAGTTTCTGAACCATTTTGCCACTCTGTGTCTCTTAATTGGTGCATTTAAATCATTGAAATTAATAGAGATTATTGTCATAGGGTTTTCTGCCATTTTTCTGTGAGAGTTTGTTGTGCATGTGGTTTTTTTCTTGTCTTACAGTTGTCCCTTTAGTTCTTTTTTAAGTTTGGTTTTGTGTCTATGAAGTTCCTGAGCTGTTGTTTATCCATGAAATAGTGTATTGTTCCTTAGAGTTTGAGTGACAGTTTAGCTGGATAAAGTATTCTAGGTGAAGTATTCATTTTATTGAGTTTTTTTAAACTATACTCCACCACTGTCTTCGAGATTGGAAGGTTTCTTCTGTTAGGTCTGTTGTAAATCAAAGGTTGCTCCTTTGTGTGTGAATTCCTTCTTTCACCTTGCTGCTTTCAGTATTGTGTCGCTATCCATGACATCCATTATTTTAACTATAGTGTGTCTTGGAGACTTTTTATTAGTGTTTTTATTTTTAGCTGGCACCCTTCAGGCTCCTTGGATCTGGATGCCTGCTTTCTCCAGCTCTGGGAACTTTTCAGCAATGATTTCTTTAACTGTGGCTTTTTCATTGGGGTTGCATCCTTGACCTTCTGGTACTCTGATCATTCTAATGTTGTTCCTCCTCTAATCATCTCCTAGGTCTCTGATTCATCCTAGAGGTATTTTGAGGTCTTTTACCATTCTATTTTGTTGCCTTAAGCTTCCTGCAGCTCATCTTCAAGCTCGTTGATGCTGTATTCGGCTGTAATAGCCATTCTACTGTTGAGGGCACCCACTGAGTTTTTAATTTCATCTACCAAGTCCTTTCTTCGTGCCACTTCTGTCTATAGCTTACTAATTTCTCCTCTCATTTCTTCCTGTATTTTCTTGGTTGTCCTTTTCACCATTTCTATGAGTTCATCGAACATCTTCAGCACTTCATTTCTGAATTTTTTTGTCGGAGAGATCGTATTTGTGGGTACGGCATATGAGACTTCTGGACTCCTTCATCCTCTCTTCGTGGTAGGAATTTGTGTTGTTTCTTCATGTTGTGGTGGTTATATGGAGGTGTAACTTTCCAGTTCACTATCACTATTCCCTCTTGCTTTGAGAAAGGATTCTGGATTAGTTCAGTTGATAGAGGTCACCTTTTTTTCCCCCTTCTAGAGTAGTCTTTCCTCTCAGGTGTTCCTCTGCAACTTATGTAAGATCTCTAGTGAAGCTTTCAGAGAATGTGATCCTTTATATTGGGCTTGTACAGCTTCTTGTGTTCACCAGTATTTTGGTGAGATTGGAATAGACTAATGGACTATTGGTCTATTATGTTTAAGATAGCTAGGATGTTCCTTATAGAATTGGGTAATAAAGATTGACATGTAGCTCCAGATTGCTGGGAAAAGAGAAAATATCTGCAGCCAGCTGCCCCCAGGCCATGTCCACTACTGCGGAGGTCTCCTGCCCTGGTGCAGAGGCCAAGAGGCCACGCCTCCTGCAGCTCCTTGTAGTTGTGGTGCCGGCTGGGGGAGGGGGTGGGGGGATGGGGAGTGGGGGGTGGTGTCCTTCACCAACCTGGTGCAGGGAGCAAAGCCCTTTATTTCTTTTTAGGATTATTTTAGTTGGTTGGCTAACTATGAGATTGCCAGAATGAAATTCAATATTCTATTCTAATGTTAATGAGATCTAACCATGGATTGCACACTCAAATTAACAATTGTGCATAAAAATTTTCCAGTCTATTTGTTCTGAAAGAAAGTACTAAATTATGCATTGAACTTAGATTCAGGCATAAAAATAGGCTTTCACAAATATTTTCAGATGGAATTTTGTATGTTCACAATACTGTACAAACTTGTTTTATGGCATTTTCACTTTTCTAGATTAAAATCAACATATAACTCATCCACTTATTGTCACAATAATGCAGACAGATATTTATCAGTCTAAAATAATACAATTCATGATTTTTTGTGAAAAGTAAAAAAAAATTCTATTCTAGAACATAGTTCCTAATTCTGAAAAACCAAAAATAATTGGGTTTTTTATACAGCTCACAGTAAGCCTATAAATTGCCCTCAGTGACACTGATATTTTAACAGTAAAAGGCTTTCAAAACATAACCAAGTTATGTCTTTACAACTTTTTATCTTTAGTTTCAGAAATGTATTGTAGGGCACAAATCTTTTATTTTTTTTGTTTGGTTTTATTCTCTTTGTTAGTGGAATAGTTAACTTAATTTTCTTTTCATACTACTCATTGTTGGACTGGAGTCATATCACAGTGGATAGGGTGTTTGCCTTGCACGCGGCTGATCCAGGTTCGACTCCTCTGTCCCTCTTGGAGAGCCTGGCAAGCTACCAAGCCTATCCCGGCCACATGGCAGAGCCTGGCAAGCTACCTGTGGCACATTTGATATGCCAAAAACAGTAACAATAAGTCTCACAATGGAGACATTACTGGTGCCCACTCGAGCAAATCGATGAGCAACAGGATGACAGTGATACAGTGATACTGCTCATTGTTATTATATACAGAACTGTAACTGGTTGTGTGTGAGATTTTTTTATCCTATATTGCCAAATTTCTATATAAGTTCAAGCAGTGTGTGTGTGTGTGTGTGTGTGTGTGTGTCCTCATGTGCATGCACATATGTCTGTGAAGAGAGAGGGGGACAGAGAAAGAACTATGTGGGTAAAAAGAGGAAGAAGCAAAAAATTTTTAGGGTTTTCTATATACAAAACTATTTCATCTTTGAGTAGAAATGATTTTTCTCATTTCTCAATTTATATATGGTTTATTTCCTTTAATTGCCTAATAGATCTAACTTTGTACTTTCACACATAAGTTTTAAAATTAGTTTTAAAATAAATTTGATGCCTGAGGCATCAAACTACTATTGAGTTTTTTCAAGAGAGAAAAAGACAAAGAAAAATAAAACATAAGTTGAAATACAAATCCTGACAGCTGTGTTGGACATCAGGAAACTGCATCTAAATTTGATGGTATCTAGGACCCTTGCCTTGGTTGGAGAGGAAACGCTATGTCAAGAACACACCCAATGGAGAAAGGCAATGATCATTTACCCACCTTTAGAGATAAGGCATAGTCCTGCAGGAAGCTAGGTGTGGTTTTGACTCTGTGCTGACCTCAGAAATTACAATGTGGCCTATATTTGTTTGGAAATCTACAGTGCAAATTGTAGATTTTGCTACTCAACATATTGTACTTTCCTTTTAAGGTGTGTGTAATCTCTATATATAACTTAATGTAAAGGTGAGTGTATGATGGGCATCCTCAACCTTAGCTAGACAGTAAAACATCAAAACCATCTTGAAAAAAATAAACTTGCAATCTTATATTTTCTTCCAGCAAAAATGGACAGTTATGCATCTAAGTGGAAAATATAACAATCAAATTTTTAAAAATGAATAATTCTGAACATCCCCCATTTTAACTTTATGTTCTCTTTTTCCATCGCTGGGAAGTTGTCAAATGGTACAGTAACTTAGGAAAAATCTATTTCTTTCTTTGGAAGAGCCACCAGGTAGTTATCCAAGTGCCTAGGGGCCATTCCTCATGACACCTGATTAGCTTGGATCAACGGTTCAATACTAGGACCAGAAGATAAGGCATTGCTCAAGCCCTTCAGTTCTGGGAACCACTAGGGTCTCTCAACCAGTGCTAAGGTCTACACTCAGCAAAGATTGGGGGTGTGGGGGTCTACGTGGTGCTGCAGTTCAAATTCAAGTATAAGCACATGTGAAGCCTGTGTTCCTGACCATTGACTTATCTCTCCAGTCCAAGCCAGTCAGTTCTTTAAGAAATTTAACAGAGTTACTACACTACCTCAATTCCACTTCTTGCTATGTGCTTAATATATGTCCACTAAAATAATTTATACAAATATTCATAGTAGCACAATAATAAGTGCAAAAAGGTAAAAACAACCCACATATCAATCAATAATTGTATTAACACAATTAATCATATCTGTGCCATGAAATATTGCTTGGCATAAAAATGAATGAAGGGAAATGCAAATCAAAATAAAAATGAGACATATCTTCACATCAGGGAGACTGGTACACATCACAAAGATTACAAGAAACCAGTGTTGGTGGGGACATGGGGAAAAATAAACCCTCATCCACTGCTGATGGAAATGTTGACTGATGCAACATTTTTGGCAAACAATATAGGCATTTCTCAAAAGACTAGGGATTGATCTCCCATATTATCCTCAATTCCAATTCTTGGCATTTACTCTCAGAGTACAAAAACTCTCTTCAAAGAAGACATTTGTGTTTTTATATTCATTGAAGCACTACTCACAGTAACCAAAATCTAGAAACAGCTTAAGTATTCAAGAACAGAATACTTGAAGGAAATCAAGGTACATACATATACACTATGAAATTATACTAAGCTATAAGAAAGATAAAATCATGTGATTTGCAGCTACATGGATGAATTAGTGAGTATCACACCGAGACAAATTAGTATGAAGGAGAGACATACAGAATGATCTACAACATATGTGGTTTATAGTACAGAGACAACAAATACTCAAAGGTAATAGAATCTGAGAATTAGACTTTAATAGGAGGCATGTCATTGTAGAGGGTATGGGGGATAGGGTGTAGGGACACTAGGACATAGTGAAGGGAATCTGACACTCTGTTGGAGGGTGTGGTGCTAGAATGTGTTTTTCCATGAAACCTTGCCAATATAAATATTAAATATCAGGATGTCTGAGATAACTTTTTGTTTTATGTAATTTAAAGGAGATACAAGTTCAACACTTTCAAGAAAACTAATGATTTTGCTTCACAAAAACTTGATATGCAATATGTATTCAAGGATTTACATCATTAAAATATTTTTCTCTCATCATAAAAAGATGAAGAAAGTAAATATACATGAATTGAGGAGGAGAGAGTGGACTCTAAACGAGCTGGATCTGTTGTAAGAAACCAATTACAGAGATGACTGTAGAATTTTACGTAAGAAAGTTGGAGGGCAGGTTTGATAAGGAAAAAAAAAGAAAATGAGAGCTCAGACTTGATAGAAATTTGAATTACATAAGATTTTGCACTTGATAGTACATCCATTAGATCATCTATAGAGAACCCTTAACCACAAAAGGGAAACAGCTATAATGGATCAAAACATATTTGAAAGATTTCCCAGGGACTCAGCAATACCACTTCTGGGAATATACTCTTGGGGTCCAAAGACACACAGCAGAAACACTATCTGCACTTTGTTCATTGCAGCACTTTCATAATAGCCAGAAGCTGGAAACAACCTGAATGCTAGAGAGCAGATGGATGGATAAAGGAACTATGGTTCATCTACACAATGGAATACTACATAGCTGTTAGAAAAAATGAGGTCATCAAATTTGCCTATAAATGGATAGACTTGGAGAGTATCACGCTGAGTGAAATGAATCAGAAGGAGAGGGACAGATACAGAATGACTGCATTTATTTGTGGGATCACTTGTAGCACTTGTCATCCTGTTAATATTTGATTTGCTCGAGCAGGTGCCAGTAATGTCTCCATTTGTCCCTGTTGTGTGCTAGTGTAGCCCAATGGTATCTGCTTGCTCTAGGAACATGAAGAGCCTCAAACCGCTTCCTTCAGGGTTTGATGAAGAAGTCTGACCATCTCATAGGTGGGTCTTTTGAGGTCCCATAGAATCCAGGCGGTAACAGCTCTAGTCCAGCAGTCATCTCTGAATCGCATTGCATATCCGACCCATCTGATTTTTGATGACTTGGCAAACAAGACAGTGTCCCCGATTCTCTCCCACTTGAGTGAAAACATGATACTCCAAGCATAGCTCTTTCGATTCCTCTTTGGGATACCTGAATAGCTTTCTCATCCTGTTTTTGTAGGGCCCAGGTCTCTGAGGCATATGTTAGTTCAGGAAGAACGGTGGAGTCAAAAAGATGTGCCCAGAGCTGGAGGTTCTTTTTCCTCTTAACCACTTCTTCTGACGTTCTTGAAGGTGTTTCACACTGCTCTCTTCCTTCTACGCAGTTCTTGCACCAAGTCATTCCTCATCTTGAGTTCTTGACCCAGTTTCACACAACTGCTGCATTTGGAGATGCTCATTCCATTGAGAGCAAATGGAACGTCAGTGACTAGTTCATTTTTCATCAACACTGTTTTGGTGAGATTCAGCTGCAGTCCGACCTTTCCACACTCAAGTTAAAGTCGGCCAGCATTTGTGACACATGGCTAATGTCTGGTGTTATGAGAATGATGTGATCAGCGAAGTGAAGGTGGTATAGTTGCTGGTCATCTATCTCCACTCCCATGCCTTCCCATTCCAGTCATTGCATGACATTCTCAAGGGTGGCACTGAAGAGTTTCGGTGAAATGGTTTCACCCTGCCAAACCCCTCTCTTTACGTCAATGATCACTTCCTTGTAGAATGGTGAGATCCTAGTGGTGAATCCGTAGTACAGCTCACAGAGGATCTTGGTGTACTGAGTTTGAACGCCCTGTTTGGCTAGGGCTTTGATGACCACTCAGTCTCAACAGAAACAAAGGCCTTCTTTAAACTGATAAACGTTAGACAGAGCAGCATCTTGAACTCTCGTGAAACTTGAATGAGCTTGGTCACTGAGTGGATATTGTTGATCGCACTGAATCCTTTTCGGAACCCAGCTTGCTTGCATGGTTGTCCTTTGTCTAGTGTTCTGCCTATTCTATTCAGGATGACTTGAGTGAACAACTTGTAGATGACGGACAATAGGCGGATTGGACGATAGTTGCTGATGTTGTGGATATGCCGATATTGTGGGATATATAAAAAAAGTATGACAATACTCTCTATATAAAAAAGCAATATGACACTAATTCCAAATACCAAGGAAAATGGGCCAGGAGGACTTGTCAATGGTTGGTCAGTGGTGGGAGATGGATAGTAGTTAAGATAGAGGAGGATCCATTATGACAATGCAAGTTGGAAATGATCACTTTGGACAAGAATTAAGTCTTGAAAGCAGGTAAAAGGATATCCATGATAACCTTTTAGCATTTGCATTGCAAACCATAATGCCTAAAATGAGAGATAGAAAGAGAAAGAGAGAGAGAATAGAGGTGACTGCCATAGAGGCAGGCTGGGGTAAGGGTGGCTTGAAGAGGTGGGAGGGAAACTGGGGATACATGCTAGGAAATTACACTGGTGGAGTGATGAAACATTGTATGACTGAAACACAATTAAGAACAATTGGGTAATGCTCTATCTCATGGTGATTCAATTGAAAAAAAAAAAGATTTCCCTGGTTATGAGTAAAGTTTCTGAAAAATAAAAATGTTGCAATAGAATCTCCTTAAAGCTAATGTTGCACATTCACTGGAAAGAGTATGTTTATAGCTCACTGCAAGGAAGAAGCTCAGAGGTTTTTGGCTACAACTGTCTAGAGCCTAGGAAGTAAGGAAACAACCCCCATGGCTAGGTGGGTAGGCTAGATACTATAAACAGAACTAGAATTGGCTTATACCCTTGGGGGGACTAGGTAGGTTGGGGCTGGTAGTGACTGTGTGGAAAGAATCTGTTGCCTACAAGTCTGAAAATGTTTGCATATAAAGTATGAGGTTCCTAAGAGCAAAGTAAGAAGGCATCTCTGAGCTGTACCAAGACCAAGCTTGAGATATATATATATATATATATACATATATATGTATATATACATATACATGAATATATGGAGCTGAGAAGGATTAAGTGAGTAACTAATATAAGTAAGAGAGAGCAGATAAGAAGCAACTGCAATTTACAGAAAATGAACTGGAGTCATGAGAAGGTAACTTATAAGAGACGATTCCTAAAGAAAAGATGTTTGAAATGAAATTGAGGAGTGACATTCTGAAAGTGCCAAATTTAACACACTTGATAAGTGCCCACTGAAATGACAAATAAGCAGTTAATTTTTTCTCAATCTGGTGCCTGGAGATCTAGACTGGAGTAAAGGTGGTAAGGTCACCAGCCGGTATAATGCCACCATATGGTGGGACCAAGCCAAATGGAGAGGATGTCAATTCAGAAAGAACCCCCAGAAATTCTAGTGGGCAGATGTTTGGTTAAGAAAACTGAGCCAACACAACTAAGGTGGTCAGAAGAAAAGGAAGAATGTGTTGTTTTAGAAAATGGACACTTTTGGGCTTGAGCTATAGCACAGTGGGTAGGGCGTTTGCCTTGCACGTGGCCGACCCGGGTTCAAATCCCAGCATCCCATATGGTCTTCTGAGCACTGCCAGGAATAATTCCTGAGTGCAGAGCCAGGATTAACGCCTGTGCATTGCCAGGTGTGACCCAAAAAGCAAAAAAAAAAATGGACACTTTTTATTAATAGTCCACAGTGTAGCATAAGAGTGAAAACGGTTCACTGACTTAAGACACACATTCTTGGTAACTCAGGACAAGAGATATTTCAGTGAGGATGGAAGTGGAGATGATTACAGGTTAAGGGAGGTGGGAAAATGGTGTGACCCTCCATGTGCATGAAAGAGCATTAGAGAATAACTCAAGCGATGTGGCTTTGAGACATGACTTTGTTTTCACTAGAGTAAAGAAACATTTTTATGTTGATATCAAACCCCAAAATTGGGCATGAAAGTTACATATCCCACTGTGACTTGTCCTAAAACTTGCAGTCAAAAAATGGTTTCACATGCTTTCCTGCCAGCTGGGAGGCTATAAATGTCATTCAGATGTCTTCCAGGAATGAACTGAGGGTCTCAGATGGATTTAGAAGAGATGATAGAAGATCATTCTGTTGTTAGGCAGGGTCATATGGAAGTTCATGGTGTGTGTATATGAGTTTGTGTGTGTGTGTGTATGTGCACGTGCATGCATGCATATATGTTTGTGTGCATGATGGTTGTCAGAGCTTAAGTCTAAAATAAAGTTACTTGCAAAAGTTGAGAGGGGAAAATGGAAAATAAGAGTAAAATGCACATTTACCATTGTTACTGTTTCTGGCCTGTAAGCAAGAAGAAGATATCATTAGCACAGTCCTCCTTAATTTTCCCTCTTTGATTTTCCTCTGTGATAATTTCTTAGTGTAACTTTCAATAGGCCACAGTGATTTTGCACCAGTTACCCATACATTTCCACTTAATACATATTAGTCACTCTACAGTCTCAAGAATGCAATGCTTTGAAGAAGCTTCTACCTTATGCTCTCCATTGTCTTTGACTTGGGGCTTTCTTTTCCATGTAAGCCTCCATTAATGTTTTGGTTGGGTCAGCTTCCATTTTATCCATTTATTAATGTTTTCCTTACAACAACTTGCCCTTAAGTAGAGCCAAACTTAGTTCTCCACCAGATAGCTATGCTGTTTTCTCACAGAATTTAGAAAATTTGAAAGCTTGAGCTACCTCTGTTCATTTGAGTTTCACATCCCTCCTGCCCATACAGTGCCTGGACAGTGGTTTTCTCCTTCCAGATATCTTTCAAGGTGGGTGGGAGCAATGAATGAAGTGTGATGATATTCTGCTTACAGTGTTTTAAGTACTTCTGGCCAAAGATGCTGCATAAGTAGAAGCATTAATGATTCAGAATTAACGAGACACTGGGGATTCCATTTAAACTACACCTGGTGTTTTGCATTTCAATGAACAAAAGTTGCTGCCGGAGCTAAATTGAGACTTGTCCACTGAATTTTATTGTGACCAAATGTGTGTGGGCCTGAGCTAGGCAGGTTTCCAAAGACTTACCTTTCTGGGTATCCCTGTGAGCCCACAGGGGCTCCAGGTGTCTGGGCCTGCTGTTGATCTTCATGACCACCACAACAGGTCAATCTTTCTATTGTATTTGCAGAAAAGACTTAAAGTGAGTTGACACTATGAATCTATAGCATAACAGCCCCCTAGCCCTTGGCCTTAGGACACTGATCTTTGTCATTCACTGTATATGATTCCTAATATGCTTGCCCCATTTCCTAAAAAATGCTGTCCTCTTTAAATCTTAGAATTCAGCCAAGACTTATAATTGGTATTCTCTTGATGCTGTTTGGGAGAACCTGTAAATGGTCATCCAAGTGCACACACTGTGTCATTCTTCAAATCCCTATAATATTCTGAGCTTCCTTAGAACTTAAGAAGCAAGGTAGAGTTGGTATCCACAAGTATATTGGAAGGATCACTTCCTATTGTGTACGTATTCAGCTTTTACTAAGGCATTGCAATAAGTGACCTTAGGAAGGCATAGTGCAAAGTGCCATGGTGATATAGATAAAAGAGCAGTCAATTCCAGAAATGGTGAAATGACAGGTTAGCCATAAAAACTGTCTTGATCTGAAAAAATAATTAGGAGCATCAGGTAGTGGAGAAAGGGAAGGAAAAATGAGTGTATTCTAGACATAAGAAAAAAATCTAAAAATCAAAGATACAGAGGAAAAAATAGGCACTAAGAGTGCAGATAATTAAATATAATTATAAATATAAATATAAAGTGAGAAGCCTGATGGATATTAATCACAATGGGATACATGGTGTCTACTTTGGATTTCCTACACTGTGAATGAGATCAGTGGAAGGATTTTTAGCAGGGGAATGACAGAGAGGATCCGTGATTAGGAAGGTTTGACAAAGTGTGGCTGAAAAAAATAAGGCATGGCTAGAGATGCTGGTTACCAGGATGGTTCAGTGGACATAGTTACTGTGGAGTCCTCACCTCTTCCATCAGCAAAGTGTTTCTGAAAGCATCCCTTGCCCTCCCTTCCTCAGCAAATGGAAGCTTATGGAGGAACTCAGGAGCTCCACTTCATTGTAGAGATTGTATAGTTCAAGATGATTGTTTTTAAGACCCCACTTGATGTACAAGATGCTTTTAAACATATTTTGTCGTCTTTTTTTATGCTATTAGTTTCAGACTCATATCTGAATTAAATCAGCAGTGATAAAAACCATCTACATTGTTTTGATTTGGTGACCCACAGTGTGCAGTTACTCTATGTAATTATACAAAGAAAGATTAAAGAAAAATTATTCTCACCTAATGGTGTTTCTTCCCAGGATTCTTTCAGATTGATGCATATTGTTTTCCAAGCATGGGACTCCTAAGCAAGATATTTAAAAACATGTACAATAGAGGTTTACAGATAACCTTGGAAACCTGGAAAAATAATCACTGTGTGCTGAAGGTGAGTTTTGTGCAAAGTAGTATCAGTGATATTTATGTTATTCTACATTTAAAAAGATTTGTATTTAGTGGGAAGTTCTGATGACAGCTATAAGATAACAAGGTTAATCATAAAAGTGTTCCCTACAGAGGTGTGTTTAACAGAGGGGACTTTGACTCTCCCTCCCATGCCCCAATGCCACAGGGGACAGAGATGGTAACTGTTCTTTCATTGAAGTAACAGAGAACAATGACTCTCTTGCTTAACATCCTCCTGGCTCTGCACTCAGGGATCTCTCCTGGTGGTGTTCAGGTTGCTGATGATTGAACCAGATTGGCAATATACAAGACAAACATCTTGACCCTGTACCATCTCTCAGGGTTCTATAAGCACAAATTTAAAACGTGAATTAAATAAGTATCACTTCATGGTGCTAACTGACAGAGGTTCATGAATTCATTGCCCTACCATTCCAGTGCTTCTTTTGAGAATTAAATGGGATGATCTGAGGAAACAAAAAATGCTTGTCTCTGTTCTGGAAACCCCACCCTGATTCTGGGTAACTGTAAGTTTCCTTTCTCAAGAAGAAAAATGAAGAAAAAAAGAGAACTCAGCTTCTCAAGAAGGTTTGGACTAAACTGTGGTGAATATAGCACCTACCCTATGAAAATAATCTTTTTTTTTAATTTATAAAGCACTGTTGTGCTTATCTGGAGATAATAATTGTCTCCACCACTGAATGACAAGAAGACCACCTGAGAGTCCTGGTCCTTATTTGCTGTCCTCTGTCTTACAAGATGATTCAGAGAATACAAGGCCTAACAGAAGCTCTCAGTCCAGACAGTCACCTGTGAGCTGCTGCAGCCTGGTCGCAATTCAAACACAGGAAGATGTTCAGCCATAACATAAGGTCCATTGGCATTTCAGGGGTTGGAGAGAACATATTGATTCTGAGAAGCTGATTATGTCTTCTTCCTAAAATCCTTTTGTCAACTGAAGGTTTGGTATTTGATAAGGTGGTATTTGAGGGGCACATCTGCTATGGTTAACGCCCTGTGTGGGAAAGGAATCACAGCATTCCCTAGTTTTCCATGCTGCTGGAGGTTGGGGTAGGGGCAGAGTAGGGAATTACTACAAACAATAATCTTAAAAGTGCCTTAGCAAAAATTATACTGGACAAAGTACACATACTATTTCTAGCCATATACACTAATGTCTCCATCTGTCTCAACATCTTGGCTCCTTCTCTTTGAGATAAGCCTAAGGAACCTAGAGAGACACATAAATTATCTGGCTATTTTATTACTCTGGTTCTCATAATAGACTGCATTGTGTGACCTGACCATATCTTGTTCAGGAAATTTATGTTGTGGCAATCATTATTCCTTCAAACAGAAACAACCCACACCAGCATAGGTTTATTAAACGAGTATTTATGGCTAATTAAGATGCCATGAATACTCTTTTCACCCTTGGATTGCCAAGGAGCTAATGTACATGGGGAGACCGTAGGGGGCACATCAGAAAAATAAGTTCAGTTTGACGACCAGAGACCGGAGTTTGCTCCTGGCCTCTTAACCAGGACATCGTAACTATGGGCAAGATGCTTCCGTCTCTCGACTGCAATTTTTTCAAGTGGACGACTTTCCTGGTTTGTGATTTGTGAATCTGAGGGCAGAGGAGAAGCTGTGTGTTTGCATAGAGATGTGATATGAGTGAAAGATCACAGTCCGGTTAGTCTCTCACTCTTGACATACCTTTGAGACTTCAGCTCCCTACTCACCAGTCGTAAAGGTGACAGATGGTTTAACCTAGACCAGCAGCCAAATTCTAACTTAAAAATAAATTAGACAGCTCGAAAAATCACGTATCACATCCTGTGTGTGTGTGAGCTCGCAGAGTCTGCCCCTGACCCACGCTGAGTAGACCATCAGGTAAAAACACACAAAGTGACTTAACTGGAGGCCATCTGTTCGCAAGAAAGTGGCCGTCATTCATCACCTCCCTTAAGTGTGTTTTCTTCCACTCCGGGGAGACTAACAGCACTCTTCCTGCCTGGGAATCCTCTCTATCTTCCAGTTTCAAATCCTCAGACAAATGTAGTTAGGAAGACATTATTCTCACAGTCAGAAATGACACATTTTTTTCTGAAAAACTTTTTAGCACTTAGAAGCTAAATTAAAATTTTTGACTTCCCCTTGCTGAGAAGCTGAATAACTCAACTCCAGGAAATCAACTGCAGCTGACCTAACTCTCCCTGACCCATGCATTTACCTGGACAAGAAATGTAGACCTTGTTTTCTCAGCAAGTCTCCCATGTCTGGGGATGGGGTGATACACGAGAGGTGACTGAGTGTTCACACTATCCCATCAGTTACCATCAGGCAGGGTTAAGTAAGTATGTGACTAGTGCAACCAAATACACAAAGAAGTATAAAGCTACAGTAGACATAGGACCTACTTTAATAATTCCAACAACTCTATGATTTGGCCACTAATTGTTTTGGTCAATTGCAGCTTCGTCACCTTAAGAGTGTGCTCTGTGTCACCCAAGGATAGGCTGCTCTAGGTAAAAGTAGAATGATTTAAGATATTGTCTGACTTTTAATGGCTTTGCTTATTGAAGAATCTTCTCCTACAAGAAAATATGTTAATAGAATTACTGTTTTTTGTCAGTTCTCGAAGATGCTCCTTGACAGTGCTGAAAGTAAAGTCAAGATAATTTGCATTTTGAGTGTGGTGGTAAGGTACTGGTTTTCACTTTGTGGTCTTGCTCAAATTTTAAATCATTTTCCACTCCCGTGTTTCCAGTGGGGAATCAGAAAACCCCATTATCCCATTATTCAAGAGTCATACAACCATTTAGAAAAAGTCGTACTTGTGCCACCAGAATCTAATCCGCTAATTTCAGAATCAACCTCAGTTTTAGCTAACAAGACACTGTTGATGACAAAGCCAGAGAATTGAATACCAAATGTGTTTTCTCAGCTCTCCTATAATGATTTGAATAGAATTAAAGGTATTTTATAATAAAAATCTGTTAATAATTGAAAGGCTAATAGATAACATTGATCTCTGTTCCACAAATCTAAGACAAAAATCTTTAGAAAAAAAATAACAATGTATATATGTATGATAAGAATCTCTACATAGTCATTAGGCAATTAAAAGTTTTGTATGTTGTATATAATCTTGGCAATAACTGAAATAACAATGACTCTGCTACATAGTTACTAGTTATGGTATTCTATAATTTTTATAAGGAAGTTCAAACATTTTAGTCACAGGGCCTACATTGATACTTCCAACTTTATGGAATATATACGCATTTCTTTAGAGACTCAGAAAAGTGACTTATTTAAGATAAAATAATGGCAAACATCAGATCTGAGGATTGAACCCAGTCACCTGAGCTTGCATCTCTGCTGCTTCACACTCTACACCCATTTCTCCATTCCTGTCATGCCATCCATAACAATGATTTATGAAACCAGATATCTAAAACACTAGACAACTAGACACTAGACAACTTGCCTTTCTTCTGTCTTTCACTTAAACTGCTTTAACCTCAAACACAAATCTCCACATCTTTATTCTTGACAGTTTTATTGAACTATAAATCACACATACTTAAAGTATCTATTTGATGATTTAGTATAATCAGAGTTATGCTAACTATACAATCTAACTTTAGAATATTTTTATTATCATGAAATAAATTCTAGCCATTCGTAGTCACTCCCAATCCTTTCTAATTTACGAGTACTGGACATTACTAATATATTGTCTCCATAGAGTTGTGTCTTATGAGCAATACATAAAATAACTAAATAGTCTTTGGTGATATGTTTCTTTTGTCAGAGCATAATGTTTTCAAGATTTACTTTTTTTATAATATCTATCAATACTTTTTATTTATTTATTCATTAATTTTAAAAGCATTCAGGGATTCTGATGGTTATTTCAGGCTTGAGACCCTCAGAGTTCAGTGGTCAGACTTGGCAAGGAAGAGGAACTCAAGTTCATTTGTACTTGGGGCCATCAGAGCTATAATTATTGGTGTTCATGGAACTACGTAATGTCAGAATCAAACTTGGGGCACTGAAAATGCAAAGCGTGTTAGTTATTTCCCAGTCCCTCAATCCCTTTTTGTTGATGAATGCTATATTATGTGATGTGTGTGTGTGTATATATATATGTATATATATGATACATATGTATGTGTGTATATAAAATTTTAATATTGACTTTCTTATAGCTATTCCAAGTACTATAAAGCTAACACAGTGTGGTTTTCCATTTACATTTTTTATATGATTATTGGCCATGTACATCTGCATTGAAGACAATACTATTTTATTTTTTACTGTAGTTGGAAAGATGCTTACAACAGCGTTAATATTTAGGGTACTAATGTATAAGGAAACTGCAAAGATCAAAGATCCTCCTTTCCACTGCTTGTCAACCTCTTCCTTCCCCTACTATATACTACAAGTGCTTTGTAATTTCACTTATGCCATAAAAGCCAAGATTTTGTAATTATTTGATACTGTCAGTTCCCTTGCTTTGATTGTCTAAGTATGAATATTTGAATGAGATCATCTGAAATTTGCTGTTCTTCATTTCTTTTACACTTAACACAATGTCCTCCAGTTTCACCCAAGTTGAAACAAACTGCAATATTTCATTTTTACTTATAGATGCATAATATACCACTGTGTGAATATACCACAGCTTCTTTCAATATTTCATCTCTAGATATCTGGAATGCTTTCTTATAATGGCTATCTTTGTTAGTGCTGAGATGAAAATAGGTGTGCATACATCCCTTTTAATAACTAGTTTTGTATTCCTGGAATAGCCAAGAAGTAGACTCACTGGGTCATATGAAAATTCTTTTCATCCATTTTCGAGAATTCTTAGTACTACTTTCCAAGAAGGCTGATGAAACTCCCACCAATATTGAAAGATGGTTCATTTTTCACAACATTGACCATTTTATCTATGCGATTATATCTCACCATCTTGATTTGCATTTACATGACAACAAGTAATCACAATTTTGTGTGTCTAAAGTTCATTCTTAAAACCTCTTCTGAGAAGTGACCATTTATCTCTATTCTTTGGTTTTTGATGGAGTTATGTACTATTTGTTGTTGCACTTGTAAAACTTTCTATGTCCTGGATATTAGCACTTTTTATAGATGTTGGTGTTCAAAGATAGTATTACAGTCAGTAGGTTGTCTTTTAATTTTATATTGAGTTTCTTTTGCCATGGAGACTTTTTAAATTTGGTGTACTCCCATTTGTTTATTTTTATTTTGTTATCTTTATCAATGGAGTCAAATAACTGAAACTAAAACTGATTTTATATACTACAGAGTTCTCACTATATTTTTCTCAATGTATTCTATAGATTTTGTTCTTATTTATTCTTTAAATCACTCCTGATTTTGGTAATTTGTTTCTTCTTTTTTCTTCTTGATCATTCTAGCAAAAATCATCAACCTGGTGGTTGTTATCTTCAATCATTTTTAGTTTATCATTTGTTTGCTTTTATTATCCAATGATCCTTTTTTTATTATTTTGTGATTTTTTTCTACATTTCTATTTTGAGGGAATTTTTTTAGATTTTGGGTGGAATTATAGATTTTAAGAATTTCTCTTACTTTTTAATTTATAAACATTTTGAACTACAAGTTTCTCCTTCAGCTGTATCCTATAAATTTTTCTGTGCTGTGCTTTTATTTTCAGTCATCTAATTATTTTCTAATTACCCTTGTGATTTCTTTTTGACTCATGGATATTTAATAGCATAATATGTAATTTTTACATACTTGTGTATTTCCCCAATTTTCTATGCTATTGATTTCTAATTTAATTTTATTGTGTAGAAAGAAATGCTTTGTATAGATTTCAACCCCTTTCTGTTTATTGATGCTTATTTGTATGACCTAGAAAATCCTAAAGAATGTTCCATACCCACTTAAGAGAATCATGCATTTTATTATAGTTTGGTTAACTTCTATTAATGTTTCTCAAGCTATTGAGTTAAAATGTTTTCTACATTTATGCATATCATTTTTATTTTCTGCATAGTTATACCATTCAAATGGTTTCAAATGTTATTGTTAGATTATCAGTGTCCTCAGGTCTGTCTAGTTGTGATTTATCTCTGTGGGAATCTATTGCTTTACCTGTTTATAATTGCTGTATTATACTGAGAGTTGACCCTTTTATCATTTTCTTAAATCTTTTTCTTAAAGTTATTGATCTTTTGGGCTGGAGTGATAGCACAGCGGGTAGGGCATTTGCCTTGCACGAGGCTGACCCGGGTGATTCCCAGCATCCCATATGGTCCCCTCAGCACAGCCAGGGGTAATTCCTGAGTGCAGAACCAGGAGTGAGCCCTGAGCATCGCTGAGTGTGACCTAAAAAGCAAAAAAAAAAAAAAAAAAAGGTTATTGAACTTTCTTTTTATTTGTTATTAAGATAACCACTTAGTATTACTTGTTTGTTGCTTGCTGGCATATATTCATGTGCTATTCTGTCCTTGAATCCAATGTGTTTTTTATAAAAGTTTAGGTAGATCTTATTTCTCACAAAATTCAGGCTTATCATCTACATATTTTAGCTGGATTATTCTAATTCACATTTAAAGTCATCACTTGTATGGTTGAATTAATGTTTGCCATTTTACTTTTTGTTTCTCAAATCTTATTTATTTTATTCCTCTCTTATGTTTTACTGCCCTTTTTTAAAATAATAAATAATTTCTATCTAAGCATTTTATTTTCTTTAAACATTTTTTAATGTAGTTGAAGTTAGTTTCTTAATGAATTCTCTATTTAAAATACACATCTTGACCTATCAGGATCATAGCTTTAAAGTAACTTAGTTTCAGTGATATATAAGAACTTTACTTTTTCATAGCCAATTTTCTAATTATTATTTTGTTACTTATTTGCATTTTATAAATATATGTTATGTACACATATATAAAAGAATAATACAATGATGTATCATTCAGTTACTCTATATGCTATGTCTTAAATAAATTGAGAGTAGAAAAGATCTGTACTTCAGGGGTTTCTGATTAAGTATATCTGATATTAAGCCAATAATATACACATCTAACAACTTTCTAAGTAATACTGATGGTCCTAGATGATACCAATGTTTCCCATTTGAGAACCAATGATCTGAAAAATATATACAAATGATCCAATCTGTCAGAACTGGGAAAATAACTGAAGCTTTATTGAAAATGTCTTTAGTTTTAAATTTGTATTAATATTTTATATGAAACATAATTTAAACATTATAAAAAATAGCTCAAAAACTTCACTTTTCAAATGTGTGGATTCACATTTTTCATTCAGCTTCTTTCCTCAGGCCCAACAGTCTTTTCTCTCTTCCTTGAAAAGTGATGTTTGTTCTTCCCTCTGGGCCTTAGTAGAAGGAATATCTACTATGGCTGGGGCTGATCTTCCAGAATGCTTTAATATTAAATGTTAACTTAATTTAATGTTAACTTAATATTTAATATTAAAGGTTACAATTCACTGCCTCAGAGAGAACTCTCCAAATACAAGTCAGGCTCTGATCTCCTGAGACTTGAGGAGATAATCTCTGCTTTTTTTTTTTAGTTTTTTTCTGATCTTCCCCCTTTCCTTCAACTCTCCTTTTAGATTGCAGGCACTAGAACCTATACTCCACAAAGCTTTCTTGTTATTACCAATGTCCAGGGGCCTAAAACAATATATTAAATAAATATTTGAGTGACTAAATACTGATTATTTAAAAATAGAATGAGGTCAGTCCTATACCATGTTCTTAACTATGTCAGGGGTATAGGCATTAGTTAACACACAGCAGATCTCTGGGGAGATGTTGCACTGAGGACATAGAGGGAGAGATACAGTTATCAAGAAACTGAGGGCAAGTGTGGAAAATCTTAAACAGGAGAGGTGCTTAAGTCGGACTGGTTTAACTCATCAAACAGAATAGGAAATCCAGCTACAGAAAGAACAGAATATTCAGTGTGCTTTTAGGCAACTAATGTGAGCTTTCTGGGGCTTTCAAATCATGTCCAATAATGTGGACATTCTGAAATAATAGTAACTCATTTTTGAGTATTTCTGAAGTGCATAAATTATAAATTAAAGCTTTTATAGGATTATGCTTTCTCTAGGGAAATATCCTTCCTGGTTTCCTTCCTGGCTTCATCCAACTTTTGGTATTCCTAGGTATTCCTTAATTTTTTCCATCATGATCCCAAACTCGACCTCAGAAGTCATATATCTTTTCCTCCTGCTCTGACTTCTTATGTCTTATTTTCTCTTTGTAGGATGACATTGCTGTGTCCTTTCCCCCTTGCCACAAGGAGTTTAGGTTTATCCCTGTCACACCCATCAAGGTGATCCCAAGTCACTCCCATTCCTTTGTTTATCTGTAACTACTTCTCTGTGCTCTCTTCCCCAAACAGTTAATCAGCTTTTTCCCCTAATGAAACTGTTAATTTGTAAGGTCAGGTTTTTCTAGGACACTGAACTTATGTTGTAAGTTAATATTGCCTTTCTCCTCTCCTTGTGCCTTTTGAATAGTTTACTTTAAAGCAATGTCCTTTTTGTATAGACGCAAGGAAACAATATTATACTTTTGTAACTTGGGATTTAATTGGCTTTGAATATTATTCATTCCTGGGCATCTGCTTTCTTGACTTAAGCCTCAGTTGCCCTCATTTCCTAGCACCCGAAAAGCAGGGTCCTGACGAGGGATGGGACGGACCCAGGGCAAGCGGTGAGTTATGTGCTACCTGGCATTGAGATGGGCCTGGCAAAAGTGCCTAATTCCTAACTATAAGTTAAGAGGTTGATCATGGACAACTGCTGTCATAATCCAAAAGTAACGACGAGACTAGGACCCTGCTAGAAATAGGAAAGACTAATCTGGCCTGAGCACTGTAGTCTGAGATGAAGATGGCCCCAGGAGAGCAATTCTATAAGCATAATGCATTTCTTATTGTGTCCATACAGAATGATTAATATTATTAATGCTTATATATTTGCTGGAAGAGGAGAGGAGAAACACACTTATGGGATTCTACCCTTGGATGGGTCATCCTGCTGAAAGAGAATCTGTCCTAGAAGCAGCATCCCCTGAGGGAAAGAACTTTAACCCTATTGATTGTGACCACACCTATGTGTAAGCCCCAACCCCTCATGCTGGGGGGATTTAAGAGTGGACAAGGGGGAGAGACTAGCAAAGAGGATCCAGAGTGAAGGGGGAGAATGAGAACTGGGACAGAGACACACAGAGAGAGACAGAGTTAATGGAATAAATGGCAACTGATCAATCAACCAGCTTGGCCCTTGTTTCCTCCTCCATCTGCCGCATGGCCTGGGCTACTCCAGCTGAGCGAGCGGCCCGGGACTGAGCCCCCGGAAACCGGGGGGGGGGGCGGCCTACAGGGAGAGTCACTGGGGCTCTCCCCCAGTTGCCCCCTGGCAGATGTTTTTTACGCCTCTTCTTATGAGGGAAGCATGCATTGTATTGGAACTAATTTAAATGACCTCACCTTCACCTAATTACGTTAGAAATGATTCTCTTTCTAAATAAGATCATATATGTATGGTCTGGAGTTAGGGCTTTAAACATATCTGTTGGAAGAATATAATTCAAATTTTAGCAATGATCTCTATAGAACAATTTCCATCTGTTACATTTATGACAATGATTTACATCTGTCTAAACAAAAAATATTTCATTGCATGGAGAGTAAGGGAGAAAAAAAGGGAGGAAAGAAGGAAAAATTGACTCACTGAAGCCTCCTGGAATGACCAAAGTCTAGAACATATTGCATATGGTGATCATATTGATTCAGGAATGTAATTACTCAGTGATTTTTTTCTTTTCTTGGACATTTAGAACTGAAGGGATAAGGAATAAAGGTTGAAGGGAATTCCTAAAGTTTGGACAATATGCCCAGAGATTAAGGCCATTTGACTTGAGTGAATCATTCTTTCATATGTTTTGTTGTTGTTTATTAAAATTGGCATAATGCTCACAGAGTATGGTAAGAAAACTATTCTCTTAGGGACAGACATTTACATTCTGCATTGTAAGTAGAATTATTATGGCAGTAGATACCTAATCCAGGACAGAAGTCTCTTTCTTGTGTATTTCTCTACTCATCCAAATGTTAAAGGAGTTTAAGTATCATGCGCATCATGTAGAAAAGCCTAGACAAAGTCAAGGGAATGATGTCCTTAGGTTTGAAAATAGGAACCAGGAGTCTAAGAGATAATCCTGGAGATAAAAGAGATGAGGCTACAAGAATCCTTGATGTCAGGTGAGAAATCGTATAATCTTTCCTTCCTTAAATCCTGAAGAGGTGGCAGTCATGCGGAGAGCAAGAAAGAGAGGTTTTAGGTTTCCAAATATTCGACACTGTGCAAGATGGAATAGCATTGTCTGTGTTCCTGGACCCTATAATTGCTCAGGGTCACCTTAGGCTTCACAATCTGACTGGAAATAATGAAACAACTGTACTTGGTCTGTGTTTTCTTGAAACTGAGGTCAGACTTTATTGGGATCATGACTTGTATAGGATACTACTCTTTGCTCTAAGCCTGTGTTCAGTGACATGCTTGGAAAGGCAGAGTAAGGAAGGTGAAGCCTAATCCCAGCACTTCAGCAACCTGGGGATGTTCTCTGAGTGCCTGGATTTATGTACTTTGACAAACCACAAAGAAAGCAATAACGGTCTTGAGGTCTTGAGCTGTGTACAGCAAGAAATTCCACTTGACTGACAAGTTGGGATTCAACAGAACCCTTAATTTTGTTAAGTATTTCTCCCACCATTTTCATAAGCATCAAATATTTATCAAGCATCTACTTATTATATATATAGAGCTTGAAAAAATAATCCCTGAGTCCAGTTTGTCTATAGTACAATGAAGCAGATAACCAAGAAAACATTTTTGTGTATGTACTTATACATATAAATATAAATATATATGTTTTTGCATGATATGTAATGATACAGGTAGGTGTAAATTTAGATCAAGAGACCCAGAGCAGAAAGCTGCTAATCTAGATATAGACTTTAGTCCATGCAAGAAGACACAGACTCCAAAAAGATTTTGTCCAAATTGCTGCTGTCACAGGATTAGTCCATGAGTGAAATCCTTGCCAAAAAGATTCTTCAGATCTTTCCAAACATCTGCCTTTAGTTCTGACACCTCATTTTTAGCTCCTTTCTTGAGACTACTATTGGGATGCCCAGAAAAAAACAGAGTTAATGGAGACAGAATAACAGGAAATCTTTTATTCACCTCTCTGGACTATTTACTAGGTATCCTAAGGAAGGTGCCATACAGCCGTGCCCTGTATTCTCTTTGCCACGAAGAGCTAATTCGGAAATATCATTATACTAGGACTTTGAGAAGTTTACGAAATCCAGGAAAGAGCTTCACTGTTTTATATGTGTTTTTGGGGTACCTTGGCAAGAGAATTATTCTTACCTGATGAAGGAGAACTTTAGAAAAAGAGTAATCCTCAACATTTTCTTAGCTGACAAAAAAAATGGGAGCAACATAGTCAAAGCCAGTGACAGGTACCTGTACAGTCTATGGTTAAGTATCTTAGAATCCACTTATCACATACTGCCCATCTGCTCTGTCCATGAATTCCTCTATGATCCTGAAAAGCCACAAATGTAAGGATAATCTTCAGGATGCTGGAAGAAGTGAAATAAACTTGCCAGAGTAAACCCCTATCTATATCATGATATTCAGGAGACTTTTCCAGCATTATCTGACATACCGAGCTTGTTATCTCTGAGACACATGCTCAGTGTCTCAGCTTCACCAGGAATTACATATTTCTCTGTTTGCATCTTTGCATATCCATTAAACTTGGCTTGGAATGTTTCTCTGTATTTACTATCCAGTAAAACTGTAAACAAACTTGAAATTCTGTTGAAACAACTTCTAAGAAGTCTGTCTGCTGTGAGTTTCTAAGACTATTAATTGGGGTCTTCAACTTTTAAAATTTGGGGGTATGCTCTGACTTCAGATGTTAGGATACTAGATTGACTATTTATATATGTGCATCCCTTTGTGTGTGAGTGCATGTGTATGTCTCACCCACCATTCAATATCTTCTTCATGAGGATGCACTGCATTGCCTAGATTTTCAAGTATCCTCTTTGTGGTCAATGGTCTGAAACACTGAATGAGTGTACTTATCTATGAGTGTTGCAATGAGAATGACATTTTTAGGAAGATAAATTTGAAAATGACATAAAATTGTCTTTTCTCCTTCAAGTTTGGCAAATAGCACTTGTTCTCCAGTGGAAAGTTTTAATTGGAACCTTGACTCTGTATTTGGAGGTAATGGGCCTTGCTAAAAATGGATTAGAGCAGTTCATAAACTCTTTCCTTAAATGTTAACATATTACAGGGCCTACAAAGGTTACTTATTCTGGCAAGAAAACTCACATTAAAGATCAAAATAAAAATTTCCTGGATTCCTGTTCTAACTTGCCCCAGTATCCTTGGGCTATGGGTAAACAGCTGTGACATAATCAGTTACTGCTATAAATCGACAGAAATTCTGAATTCTTTGCAGTTCCCTTTGCAGAGAGAATGAAGGCAGAAAGGAGACAGAGTAAACATAAAGGAGTAATTACTGATAACAGCCCATTTTATAGTGCACATTGTGAGCCAGCCTCTGTTCTATGAAATGCCTTGCTTAAACAGTCTTGAACCACTCTCAGGGGTTCTAGGAGACAGGGTATGTTGTGGTTCCCACCTGGAAGATGACTCACTTGAGATGCAGAATTCCTTTACTCACTTGAGGCTAGATTCCTTTACTCAGGTCACAGAGCTGAGTTGCTAATTGATTGCATTTTTCCTTGAAGCTTGGACCCTTAACTCTGTTGTGTTTTCTTCTTAATTGGAAACTAAAACTACTAAGGTTCAAGTTCAGAAGGGCTGTCTGAGGAGACAGAGGCCTGTTCTGACCCTTTGGGCCTCATGTTCTTCACTCTAGGACATGGGAGAGGACAACAGCCAAGCTGGACTCTGAAGCAGACCAGGACCATCTGCATCTCACTCTCCAAAAGGCAGAGTGCTTTCAGAATTTTGTATAAAGCCTGATACAACTGGGTTTCTCAAGTAAAAATGGGTTATATTGAGGATCGCATTAGATTCTTTATGAACAGAGTTTTGTATAGCTTCAAACACATGCAGAGATGGAAAAGAAAGAGAGAAAGAAAATAGAGGTGGTGGCAGGGATCTGCCAGGGTGAGTGATAGGCTATCCTTTAAAATTGCTCCCATTCTGGGACTGGAGCAATAGCACAGCACGAAGGGCATTTGCCTTGCATGTGGCCAACCCGGGTTCGATTCTCAGCATCCCATATGGTCCCCTGAGCACCACTAGGAGTTAATTCCTGAGTGCAAAGCCAGGAGTAACCCCTGTGCATCGCCGGGTGTAACTCAAAAAGCTCCCCCCCAAAAATTACTCCCATTCTGATGTATATATATTTTCCCTAGAAATTTTCACATTACTATTTGTTTACGTGTGTTTTTCCTCTAATACCTAGTATCCAGTTGACACTTCCCTTTGACCTCCTCCTTTTATTGCCCTTTCTTGTCCATTTTCTGGATTATGGACTAACTGCTTAGATGCAGGGACTATCTCTTGAATCTTTACATGGGCCCCAGATTAGAGCCAGATTCTTAGCACTTCCCAAAGACAACCATGCAAAAGTCCTTCCCAAGAGATCTCCATAGATAGCAGTAGATATCAGTCCATAGATAGCATAGGGTGTAGATATTGGTAGAGGAACTTACTGAAGACATTCATCTGAGAACTTCCTGATAACTATACATCTTATATGTGATAAGTAAAGATTTTCTTCATTGAGGCAGAGCAGAAAAAGTAGTTTCTAAAATCATAGTCCTAAAAATTTTCCTATATGTTGAAAGTAAGCACATTTTTTTTTTACTGAGCCATCAGTTGACATTAAAACCAGATGGAAAAAAATCATTGATTTTGTACAGTTGTTTTGATGTTAGTCTCACACACACACCAATGACCTAGTTGTGTCAGTAGACATGGCCCTATGATTTAGCTATCCACAGCTCTGCCACTTTCACATCCTGAGCCAAGGTAACTGAATTCTTCTCGAAACCATAACACTCATTCATCATGTGTGTTTATAGTAACTGACACACTTAAAGTCATTGACAAAAAGCAGCCTGCTGATGGCTAAGCGTCTCACTGGTCATATAGTGGGAAAGGACATTGGCTAAGCTTTGAGATCTGGGTTATAGTATGACTTATCTCAGGAACGCCTGACTTTGAAAAATATACACAGAGTGACCTACAATGGACTCTCAAGGCTCTATTTTCTGGCCCTTTGCATTCTCTGCATCATTAAAAATGTTGGTTGTTTAAAATTGCTGAGGGATAATTAAACAGGCCTACATTTGATTTATGGGAGACAAACAGAGCTATGAATGCACAGAAATATTGTGTTGTAAGGGAGGTAATTTACAAAGATAAAGCTAAATACTTATGGGGGAAGTCAGACTCAAGGCTGACCATAATAAGAAATGATGTATTTGAAGAGCCCTGAGTTATGTGGATGCCAAAACTGTTCAGGTGAGTATCACATTTTCAATTCTACCTTAAAACCTGAGCAAAAGAAAAATACAAAAGGAATATTATCAACACCAAACATAGCCCTATGCACTATATGTGGTCATTGAAATTAAACAATGAGGTCTAATGCATGGTCTTCATTTTCAACAAGTAGTAGTTCCTAGATGTGTAGCTAATACTCGTATAAGGTTGTTACAAGTCATGAATTTGAGGATGTGGATACAGTTTGAGTGTATCCGTACCTTAAGTTAATGAGTTCTTTGGAATATGTGTGGAAGCTGGGGGTCTCTCTTTTATCTATCTTCTGCATGAATCTCATAATAAGAAACCAAAACAGAGATGCTCACTTTGTAGAGAAAAACCGTCCTGACTTACCAAGGACATTGGGACTTTCAAATACTTGAATTTTCTAGCTAGCTGAGTTCTCTAGTGATCCCTCAGCACTGCGTCTATCAGCACTTGGATTTTTTGATCAGGGTCCAGCCTCCCTGTGATTACAGCTATATTGGTAGCTTTAAAAATCTGTGCCCTACCACTCTGGCTCCTCTAGGTCAGTCTTTTGGGGACTCTTGCTTCCAACAGTTTTGAAGGACTGCCTCTCCTCTGCTTTAGAATGTATCTGCTCCTACCTTGAGAGCTAGATCCAAGGAAAACAGCTTGGCTCAGATCCCAGCTGGGTACAAACATCCATTTGCTATTCACTCACTGCTGGCGCTCTTTCTTCAGTTCTTTCCTGACCATATTCCTATTCCTGATATCAATGGACAGTCCCATAACCACCTAGAGAATCCAGTATCCAGCCTCAGATACAGAACCAACTAGAGAATTTGGTATCCGGTCTAAGATACCAGCTTGGATATTTAGTCTCCCTTCATTCATCAGTATTACCCCAGTTATACACCAAGGATCCTATAATACCCAAGGTGTGTGTGGGGAGTGGGGGGCATTTAAAATCAAGCTTCAGGAATAACTTCAAATTGTTTTTATTAAATTATTGTATTACTTGAGCCCTTTATAATAATGCCCTTACAAAATCATGGCAATCAGAAAGTGTTTTCATTAATTTTCGTAGTGCCTGACCCTTCTCACTTTATCTCAACCTGCTTTTTCCTATGTTCACTAAATCACAAATCCCACTTTCTGAAAATCACAGATTTCTTCTTGTGTCTTTTCAAACACTACTCTCTTCAACAGAATAATCTCTCCTATTGCTCCATGTCCACATTAATTAAAATGTTAACTTCAGTATTAAGCTATCCAGTTCTTTCTGTCCTCAGATCCTAAGTAACATACCTCTGCTATGAATTTCAAGTCTATTGATTCACAAATCACCACTAAAGACTTCTTTGTTCTAACAAAAGAAACATTTTGCCAACCTGGTTTGAGTTACTCTGTAAACTTGGAAATACTTAAAATATTCTTTAATGCAAAATTTAAGTTGATTTAAGCTGTTTTTCCCCCTCAATTTGTCTGAACTGGTAAATGCAGTGCACAGAAAAATTAAAACAAATGACTATATTTTCTCCCACCATCTAAAGAAACTAGAGTCTTAAAAAAATAGCAATGGTTATTTTATTCTCTTTAAATATTCTTCAGATTTTTTTACTAAAGCAATCACATATTTGAGGTTTTAATGTTTCTGCCATATTTATCAGTTATTTTAACCAAAACCTATTTAAAATATAAAGCTTGTTGCTTAGATTGAAATTGAAAGCGCCTGCTGTTCTGTGAATCCCATCTCCTTTGGTGATATTTTGAACTTTTATAACCAGAATCAGAAGGTTCTAGTTGTATTTTCTTTTTACAAAAATAGGAAGGTTGTACTGTTGTACGGTCCTCTGCACACCCTCTAATTTAGGAAGAATGTTATGGTTTTCTCTATATAAGTTAACAAATACAGATTGCTAGCAATGGCACAACTATAAGCTAGAGTGTAAAGTGGAATCAATATTTTTGTAAGTTAAGCCTAGCTGATTCAGGAAAATAAATTTCAGGACAATGTGGGATTAGCAGAGTTAAAAAATCAAGACCACATTGATGCCATCAAATGGTGTTTGCTAAATCTGGAGATGGACAAACGCTGGACAAGTAATGGGGGCAAGGTGTGGTAGTGGAATGGGCATTACAAGGTATTAAGCTTTGTATCACTTGTATCACTTGTCATCCTGTTGATCTCTATTTGCTTGAGTGGGCGCCAGTAATGTCTCCATTCATCCCTGCCATGTGCTAGTGTAGCTCAATGGTATCTGCTCGCTCCAGGAACAAGAAGAGCCTCAAACTGTTCATTCAGGGTTTTGATGAAGAAGTCTGACCATCTCGTAGGTGGGTGGCCACATGGTCTTTTGACGTCCCATGGAATTCAATTGGTAACAGCTCTAGTCCAGCAGTCATCTCTAAATCGCATTACGTGTCCAGCCCATCTAATTTTTGATGCCTTGGCAAAGGAGACAGCGTACCTGATTCTTGATCATTGACGGAGGTCAGAACTCCAGATTCCTTCTCTCACTTGAGTGAAACGTGATACTCCAAGCATAGCTCTTTGGATTCCGGAGGATCTTTGTTCTCTTAACCACTTCTTAGATGCTCTTGAAGGCATTCCACGCTGCTCTCTTCGTCCTGTGCAGGTCTGGTACCAAGTCTTTCCTCATGTTGAATTCTTGGCCCAGGTATACACAGCTGCTGCATTCGAAGATGTTCATTCCATTGAGAGCAAATGGAATGTCAGGGACTAGTTCATTTTTCATCAACATTGTTTTGGTGAGATTCAGCTGCAGTCTGACCTCTCCACACTCACAGTCAAAGTCGGCCAATATTTGTGCCCCTTGGCTAATGTTTGGTGTTATTAGAATGATGTCATCAGTGAAGCGGAAGTGGTGTAGTTGCCGACTATCTATCTTCACTCCCATTCCTTCCCATTCCAGTCATCGCATGACATTCTCGAGGGTGGCACTGAAGAGTTTTGGTGAAATGGTATCACCCTGCTGAACCCTTCTCTTTATCTCAATGATCATTTCTTTGTAGAATGGTGAGATCTTGGTGTTGAATCCGTAGTACAGCTCGTGTAGGATCTTCATGTACTGAGTTTGAACCACTGTTTGGCAAGGGCTTTGATGACTGCTTTAGTCTCAACAGAATCAAAAGCTTTCTTTAAATCGATGAATGTTGGAGCAGCATCTTGAACTCTCGTGAAACTTCAGTGAGCTTGGTCACTGTGTGGATATGGTCAATCGTGTTGAATCCTTTTTGGAACCTGGCTTGCTTGCATTGTTTTCTTTCATCTAGTCTCCTGCCTGTTCTATTCAGGATGACTCGAGTGAACAACTTGTAGACGGTGGACAACAGTTAGATTGGGCAATACTTGCTAATGTCATGGATGTTTCCCTTCTTGTACAACAGAACAGTCTTGCTGGTTTTACATTGTGACAGAACCTTGCATACAGACAGGTAGTGTGTGAATTGCTGAGCCATTGTATTGACAAGTACTGGCAACAGATTTTTCAGGTGTTCGAGTCTGACCTTGTCCTGACCAGGTGCTGTATGCGTCTTGACCAAGGAAATGGCATGTCAGATTTCAGAAGGGATGACATTGGGAACGATATATCCATCCTCTGGAATTTGGTATGTGGGAGGTGGAGGTGGCTGTCAAAGAGCTCTGAGTAGAAGTTGTGAATAATTCTCTCCATAGCATTTCTGGAAGATGTGATAGATCCATAAGGACGTCGGAAGACTGTCATCTTGGTTTTGTAGTTGGTGAATGACAGGCGAGCATTGCGAATACTTTTCTCAGCTTTTTCCACATTGGCTAACACTGCTGCTCTTCTCTCTTTGACATCTTCCTATATTGCTTCTCTGCACAGCTTTGCAAGCTCAGATGTTAACTTGTGGTTGCCTGATGCTTGTGCCAAACCACGATGATGAATGAGCTCGAAAGTTTCTGAAGACAAGCATTTATTTGTGGCTTTCCCACTCTCAGCATTCTTTGCGCAGTCATGGAGGTACTGAACCAGTCGATCGTATTCCTCATCAATGTTGTCAAGGACAGCATCTTCCCATGTTACTGAAATAGTGCCAAAGAGCTCCCACTTAGTGGTCATTCTGGGAGTTCTCTTTTTAAATTTAAACTTTGCTGACCTTTCTCCCTGCTCTGTGAAGTAGAATTTTGCACAAAGGAGATGGTGGTCTGATCCCATTTGGAATTTTTGTTCTTTTGGTGACATCAGTCAGGCAAAAATTAAATATGATGTGGTCAATTTTGTTGTGAAACTGTCCACCGGTAGACTCCCATGTCCAACATTTCAATTCGGCCTTCTGGAACTGTGAGTTACCATGGATAGTCTTGGTCAACATGATGAACTCAGACAGTCTCTCACCCTGTTCATTCCATTCTAGGATATGCGTCTCAATGTGGAGTTCTTGAGACGACCTTCTCAGTCCTACTTTGGCATTAAAATCACCGACAATGATCTTGTAGAAGGTGTGGTCTTCTTTATAGAACTTCTCCAGCTCCATGTAGAACTTCTCAATTTCTTCTTCATTGTAGTTGGATGTTGGTGCGAAGACAATGAAGATAGAAATTGCAGGCAGTGAGCCACATCTATTCAAGCGTAAATTTGTGTTGTTAGACATTCAAATGAGTCAATGCTCATGGCCAAGTTCCTGTTGACAAGGGCAAATTTGCAGATCAAAACAACAATGAGATGTCATCTCACACCACAGAGACTGGCACACATTCAAAAGAACAAAAGCAACTGGTGTTCACGTGGATGTGGGGAGAAACCAAAGCTCTTTCAATTTTGGTGGGAATGCCAACTGGTTCAGTCTTTTTGAAAAACAATATGGACATTCCTTCAAAAACTAGAAATTGAGCTTCGATAGCACCCTGCAATAACACTTATAAGAATATATCCAGAGAGTGCAAAAAAGCACAGTAGAAATTATATCTGCACCTGTATTTTATTATAGCACTGTTCACAATAGCCAGAATCTGGAAAACAACCTGAGTGCCCAAGAACTGACAGCTGGTTAAAGAAACTTTGTTATATGATTAAAGAAACATTGGTCCACAATGGAATACTATTCAGCTGTAAGAAAAGATGAGTAAATTTTAAAAATTATCACTGTATCACTGTCATCCCATTGCTCATTGATTTGCTCTAGTGGGCACCAGTAATGTCTCCATTGTAAAACTTGTTGTTACTGTTTTTGGCATATTGAATACACTGCGGGTATCTTGCCAGGCTCTGCCGTGCAGGTCAGATACTCTCAGTAGCTTGCCAGGCTCTCCAAGAGGGGCAGAGGAATTGAACCCGGTTGGGCCACATGCAAGGCAAACACTCTACCTGCTGTGCTATCGCTCTAGCAGTTAAAAATTATAGTGTGAATAATTCTATCTCCCACACTTTAAATTTTACATGAAGTAAATAAATCCTATAGATATGTAAGTTAGTAAAACTAAGAGGATAATTAACAGGGATCCAGCAGTACGTAAGGCACTTGCTTTACAATGGCTGGCTTACCCAGGTTCAATCCCCGCCACTACATATACTCCCAAGCTCTGCCAGGAGTAATCCCTGAGTACAGAGCAAGGTGTATGCCCTGAGCACCACCAGGTGTGACCAAAAACAAAACATAAAAGAAAAAAATGTAAGGACCCAGTATGGGGTGGCCATTAATGGCATTCCCTTTTGTTCTTTCTCTCCTTTTGGGTGTTGTGGTTTGCAATAGAGGCACTGCATGGCCATCATGTTTGGTCTATATTCTATTTTCAGAGCGCATCTCCCATCCTGTGTGGGTCCTCAAACCACACTTCACCTGGTGTTCCCTTCTCTATGTGAGCTGCCCCTTCCTCCAGAGTGTTGGTCCAGCTTCCAAGCCTTGGAGCCAACCTCTTGGTAGTTATCTCTACTATTATTAGGTGTTAGTCTCCTATTCTGTTATTTTATATTCCACAGATGAATGCAATCTTTCTATGTCTGTCTCTCTCTTTCGGACTCATTTCACTTAGCATGATACTTTCCATGTTGATCCACTTATGTGCAAAAGTCATGACTTCATCTTTTCTAACAGCAGCATAGTATTCCATTGTGTAGATGTACCAATGTTTCTTTAACCAGTCATCTGTTCTCGGGTTTTTTACAGATTCTGGCTACTGTAAGCAGAGCTGCAATGAACATTTGAGTGCAGATGTCATTTCAACTGTACTTTCTTGCCTCTCTGGGATATATTCCCAGGAGTGGTATTGCTGGGTCAAGTGGAAGCTCAATTTCTAATTTTTTGAGAAGCGACTATACTGTTTTCCAAAAGGGCTGAACCAGTCAGCATTCCCACCAGCAGTGTAGGAGGATCCCTTTCTCCCCACATCCACGCCAACAGTGGTTGCTTTTGTTCTTTTGGATGTGTGCCAATCTCTGTGGTGTGAGGTGGTATCTCATTGTTGTTTTGATCTGCATCTCTCTGATGATTAGTGATGAAGAGCATTTTTTTCATGTGCCTTTTGCCATTCATATCTCTTCCTTGAGAAAATTTCTGTTCATTTCCACCCCCCATTTTTTATAGGGCTGGGAGTTTTTTTCTTGTAGATTCCAACCAGTGCCTTGTATATCCTTTATATCTACTCTTTATCTGATGGGTATTGGGTGAATATTCTCTCCCATTCCATAGATTTTCTTTGTATTTTGGTCGCTGTATCTTTTGCAGTGCAGAAGCTTCTTAGTTTAATATAGTATCATTTGTTTAATCTCTGTTTTGACTTGGTTGGTCAGTGGCATGTCATCTTTGAATATAACAATAGCTTCAATGTCGTGAAGAGTTTTGCCAACCTTGTCTTCAATGTACCTTATGGTTTGTGGTCTGATGTTGAGGTCTTTAATCCATTTTGTTCTGAATTTTGTGCATGGTGATAGGTCTAGATCTAAACCCATTTTTAAAATTTTTTTTATTCTTGTATAGAATCACCATGTGGAAAGTTCCAAAGCTTTCAGTCTAAACCCATTTTTTACAAGTGATTGTCCAGTTATGCCAGCACCGTCTGTGAGAAATGGTGAGAAACTCTGAGAAACTTTAATATATGATTTATTTAGTATGTCTTTATTGCATTTGCCTTTCCATTAATTATATAGGGTCTCTCTCTGGTGATTCTTTTATTGGTTCTCTTGTAATTCTCTGCTGTTTATTTCTTTTCTGACATATTTCCATCTTTCCATCTTCTGTTGTTTTCTAGAGTTTTTCTGCATCTCATCTTGGAGCTCACTGATCTTTTGATCTTTTCTTCAGCTTCTGTTATTTTGTCCCTGATGTTATGTATTGAGTTTTTTTTTGTTGTTGTTGTTGTTAAATATATCAACCTACAATACTCTTCATTTCTGTCACTTCTGATTGTAGTTTTCTCATTTTTGCTCTCATATTTTCTGGGTTTTTTTTTGGCTTCTTGTGTCATTATTTTTTTTAGCTCATTACACACCCTCAATATGATGTCACTGAAGTCATTGTCTAAGACTTTATAGAGCTGGTTAGCTTTGGTAAATCTAGTCTTCTGTGTTACTGTCCTCACTCATTGAGCTTGGTGGGCTTCTACAAATCTTGTTCCTCTTTGTCTTTGCTCTGTCCTTGCTATCCTGAAGGTGTGTCTTTGTGGTTTACCACCTATAGTTCCCCAAAGTTTCCAGGGATAGCACCTAGAGGTTAGCTTCACCCGAGTGATGGAGAATCAAGCAAAGTATCTATGGTGTGGAGGTGTGTCTGATGAGACTAGTTTAGTATTTTTAAAAGTTAAAACATTATAGATTTGGAATTTTACCTATAAAATTTGATAAAAATATTACTTTATTATGTTTTCCTTCCTTTATATATAAATTACCCTCAAGGAATCTCCCTTATGAGGAATACAAAAGTATTGTTTTCATCTTGTAGGTCCTGCAAAACTACCCTGGGGAGGGCCTGGTAGGGGAGGGAGTGCATATCACATACCTTTGTAAAGGGGGTGAAATGTGATATGAAAGGGGACTTCCAATAGCATGTCAACCATTATTCTCCTCACCCTAAACTTTCCTTTAGAGAAAAATTAAGTCACACAAAATAAATAAAGAAGCTGCTGACTGAAAATGGAATTCTTCTGGACCTGGATGTCCCTACTGACAAGTATCAAGTGAGTGTCTGTAGCTTATGATCAGGCTAAAGCCTGTTCCAGAAGTTCAAAACCTACTTCTCCCCTCTCTCTCTCTCTCTCTCTCTCTCTCTCTCTCTCTCTCATCCTCTCTTTGTCTCTCTCTGTCTCTCTAAGACACACACATACATAGACACATTTTTTTTCCAATTCTTGAGCAATCTTCTATCAGTTTTTTTCCAAATGACAACAGAGAACACAATTCAGTCAAGTGGATACTGCATTCATGCTAAAATCAACAGAATGAAGAGATAAACAAAGTTATATACAAACAAAGTTACATCTGAGAGCATATGCTACTTCTAAGTGAACATCACAAGAGGAGAAGACAGGTTAAGAGGAAAGTTTTTATTTCCATAGTTTAATGGCAATGTGTATGTTTCTTTTCTTTCTTACCTTTTCCACACCTTTCAGTGTTGTTGAAATACTTGTGGTGGTATATATGTAATTTAAAAAATGAAAGTTAAGAAAAGACTAATGTGGAAAAAAATGGAGGAGGAAACAGAAAATGAAGAGTGCAAGAGAAGATAAAAATCGGGGATTTAACCTTATTTGTTCAGCCGGCAAAATATAATCTCTTCAAATCTTAAGTCAGCTACAGTGGATGAGCAATGAAAGGAGATCTGAGCCTCATTTGTGTTTTAATATTTACTTAGTATAGTAAAAACTCTACATAAAATAAAGTAAGGTATCATGGGGAGTTCAAGACCTAAAATGGACTATCTGAAACATGATCTTAAAAAAAGATACTGTGAGTCCAGTCCAAAGACTTTAATTTCACACAAGGGAGTAGGAAACTTCATGGCCTGTAAAACATTTTTTATGTCTGCTTATTTGCCCTGGGGGAGGAAGCAGAAGACTCATCTCTGCATTCTCATAGCCTCTGAGTTCTGCAGGGAGGGATTGCTTCTGCCTGTTCCCCTTCTGTGCTGCTGTATGACTATGACAACAAGGTCGCCATGTTACCCACAGCCTTCTCCTGACATGCTGCTGACCTGACATGCATATCACACTTTTCCAAACTCTCTGAATGCCAGTACCTCCCTGAAGACTTCCTGGCCCTGGATCCTATTTAACAGGGAATTTGACTCCCCAAAAGCTTAATTCCCAGAGCTACTGGCTCTATTTTTGTCAGGAAAGTGATCACTTCTTAGGTTGCATTGGGAGGATTTGTAACCTGTCACTTTAGTTAATCTGAATTGTATCTAACCAGAATTCTCTGTTCTGGATTATTACATAGAACATAGACCACACTTTGCATGCCTGGAACCAGGACCTGGGATGTAGAAGGTTGTAGGGAGGGAGTTTCTTACCCACTGAGAGGTCATCTTTTCCGCCCTCCTTGCTGAAAAGATCACTCACTTGGTTTGTCTGACCAGTGCTGATAAACCTCTCAGATCCTGCTGCATCTCCTGCTCCAGGCTTTCTGAATAGAGTTCACAGTAGTTCCAGTTTATTTTTGTGGCTCTGACACAATCATAAAGGATCCTGCTACTGCTTAATTCTTATACTTCATTCTCATTGTATTTCCCCTTGAAGATACATTCCTTGAAGCCTATAGGTATTCCTTGATGCCTTCCTTGAAGCCTATAGGTACCTGCATCAAAACTGGAAGAAAAATTTTCACAAGGACTATATCTGCCATATCCTCACAACAATTGTCTATGGTACAGAGCCCTTTGGTTCTGTTTATGGCAGAATTCTGACTGTCCCACCTGCCTGCTATTTCTCTTTCTGGCTGAGTCTGTGATCAAGTTCGGTTCTATTTCTCATGCTTGAGCATAGACATGAGAGATAGGTTGGCTGTGAATTTTGCTCCCTTTAAGCTGAGATCTCACTGTAGGACCTTAGTGGGCCAAGCTGGAACACTGAGTGGTATGATAAGAGTCCACAATTAGAAGAGGCTCTATTTGCAAAAGGTGGAGAAAGGTGTAATGAGATACTCCTGTGAATAAACATTTGGGAATAGGATTAATAAGAATAATTATCATTTCTCAGACGTATTCCTCTGTCCAGATATTCTGGACACAGCTTAAGCTCTCCTAACCCTAGGATAAAACAAAGTTCCAAGAATAGCTGTGCTTCTTCAGAGATCATGATCTTTATTTAAATCAGAATCCCAGGAAGAGATATGTCCTCCTTGGCTCTCTGTTTCCATGAATATCTTTATTTTTTGTCTTTCTAATCTGGCACCAGTTTCTTCATAGGAGGAAAGACTACGGTGGCAAATATGGTTCATGGATTCTAAAATTATGCTTCTACTATGCTTTAATCTATTGACATATAACCTATTTCTTAGTTCTGACTCAATCACTGCTCTTCCCCAACTGGTGTGGGAGCAACCCTTTATCCTGAACCAAAATAACTTGGAAGACAGGAGAAAGATGTGTAAGTCATCATTCTTGCTGGTCTTCCCTAAATTAAAAATTTCAGTACAAACCTCCATTTTGAAATTAAAAAGAATTTCTGAATGCAAGCAGGAGCAAAGCATGTGAAAATTATTCTAAATATGTGGAGGCAGATCAGGGACCCCAGAGTCACAGGCATGAAGCACCATTGAGTCTTTCCTCCAAACCAATTGATTAAATGTGGTTCCAGCTCATCCTTTTTTCCCCAGAGCCCCTTAGATGAAGAATGACCAGATTAGCAGGGTATCATAAGAGGCGTTTTTGCAAACTGATCCTCAGACTCTCTTCTCTGTTTTATGGAGCTCTTTGATGAACAATGTACCATGGTCACCATTACTTGTATCAGTTCTCTAGGTATCCAAAGCAATTCGCAGTTTTCTGTCACTCTTAGAAAGGCGATCACCATGAAAAGAGACAGGTTGTGGGCATGTGTGGGATTACCTGCTGACAGGTGTTGTATTTCCAGCTTTGATACATTTGGGGGTGGGGTGCTATTATGGACATGACTACCTCTCTCTTTTCAAATTTCAGATGTGGTAGTCTTTCTTTTTCTTTTATTTCCTTATCTTTTCTTTTCCTCCCTACCCCTTCCCTCCCTCTTCCCTCCCTTCCCCCTTCTCTCTCCCTCCCTCCCTCCCTCCCTCCCTCCCTCCCTCCCTCCCTCCCTTCCTTCCTTCCTTCCTTCCTTCCTTCCTTCCTTCCTTCCTTCCTTCCTTCCTTCCTTCCTTCCTTCCTTCCTTCTTTCCTTCCTTCCTTCCTTCCTTCCTTCCTTCCTTCCTTCCTTCCTTCCTTCCTTCCTTCCTTCCTTCCTTCCTTCCTTCATTTTTCCTGACCCTCAGGTTTCTCAAATGGGCTCATTTTACCCTTAACACCTCAGAATTTTACTATATTGGAGACAGTGCTTTAAAAGAGTAATTAGCATAAATTGAGGACATTAGACTGTTCTACAATCCTCTGTGATTCATAAGCAGTGGAGATTTGAGCATAGGTACAGAAGGATAAGAATAGATAAGGACAAAGAGAAATTATGCACTATCTGTGGAAAGTGAGGACATCACAAGATCTAAGATTTCCAGCATTTTCCCTCAAACTTCTAGTCTCCAGAATAGTGTAAAATAAATTGCTGTTTAAATGACTTTGTGTCATGTATTTTGTTAAAGCAGATATTTATATATATATATATATATGTATATACACAGATATGTGTGTGCACACATACATACACAGGCTTAGTTCCCTTTGTGGTCAACTAATGACCCCTCATATGCTTTTGATATTTAGTTCCCACTCAGTGGATATCATTCAGCAGAACCATACTGAACAACACGTGGCTAGTTTCACTTTTTACATTTCCTATGTTTTCCCTGATGCCTCTAGTCTTTTATTTTCAGGATTTTCAGGTCCTATTCCTGTGGAGGTCCCTCTTGTGCTCCTCTGTGCTTGTTCATTCCACTTCTGTTGCTGATCCTCCGTGGCAAAAGCACAGACAGAGAACAGATGAGAGCCAGGCGATGGATCTGAGTTCAATTGTGCCTGGAATATGGATTTGATTGACTGAATCTTGTTTGTCTTACTCATATTAATTCCTAGAGAAAGCAAATTGCGCTTGCCATCTTTACATATTTCACCACAGATATGGAAAAAGCCATTTGTCAGTCTGCTTTCAGATTTGTCACATTATGATCAATGGCATATCGGAAATTTGCGTAAGAATCAAAATTATTTGTTAGATAGTTATTATAGGAAGCCACACTTTCACTACTTGATGGTTTGACAGTTTCCTGGCTATTTTTACAAACATTTGTATGCATTTGTATCTATAGTTTGTATATATGTATACATACATATATACACATATATACAAATACATGTATATATGTTCTATATATATGTATACATATATACATATGTGTATATATGCCTCTTTTGTTTCAATAAAAAATTAAGAATTTTGAAGATAATTGTTGCCCAAAATTTTGCACAGCTGTGCTCTACATTGATTTCTAATCCAGCACAAATATGCCCTTGTCCATCTCTTACTGTTACAACTGTTCAGCACATAAAATCTGTGTGTAACTCAAGTCAAAGAAAGATAATCCTCCCTAAACTATTGAATATATCTCTCTATGACATGCCACTATGGCATGTGCATTATTTCTATTTAGGGTCAATAGACACCCTACAGGCTGAAGAATAACTTTTTTCACGAAGACTCCCTTAACTATATAGAAGAATGAAAATTGGTGCTATTACCTAGATTTAGACTTAATTCCTATACATCTATAGGATTTATAGATTATCTCTATAAATAATATTTTATCTCTATAAATAATATTTCTATAAGAAGAATCTATGTATAAAGCAGGAGTATAATTACAGAGCATCTGGTCTTTGTCCTAAGAATCACCTTTTCTTCATTACATGAGGCTACCATCTCTTTTCTTGAAGTCTAAGATCCCTATTCTTTCCTTTGCCCGGGATAAATATGCTCATTTTGTCCTGTTTCCTATGAATTTACTTCCATGTTGAATCTCCATAGGTATGAAATTGAATTTGATCTTATCTCCTACTAATCTGCTGATATTCAATTGATTACTCCACCATCTCATGAAGAACTCAGACATATTAGGAGTAATTTCCTCTCTAACTTCCACCAGCACACCATTCGTCCATGAGGTAGGGAAGAAGGTTTTTCACTTCTGTGAGATCAAAGACTACTTTATTTAGGAAGAACATTTCTTTACCATCTCTGTTTTTTTTTATGAAGAGCACAATACTCATCTGTCATCTACTGTCCACAGATGACCTTTTCCTGAGCTGACTCTGACCCATGTGAAGATTGTCAGTAACAATCCTTTCCAACCTGAGTCAGAAAATACCACTGTATGATCAAGTCCAGACCACACTAACTAGAAATTAGAGAAAAGTGCTCAGTTTGGAGAAATTAGACACTTTTCCATCCTATCTATTGATAAATTGGTGACCTTTGTAATTTGTCACCTAGGTGTCAAAGACTAGCATTGTCTAAAGCTACTGAGGTTTTCTTAAGCTCCAGGACTTCCAGCTCCCAAATAGCCTTTGGTGCCATTCAGGACTCTCTAGAACTTGAAATTCTGCATTTTATCTAAGTATTAGTTTGTCCCAGCCCCACTTTCTATTACTTTATTATAGAATCAGCTCTGTTTTGTGTTTAGCTTTTGTCTTTCTGCTGCAGAGTTTAATAGCTGACCTGTCTTGACCTCTAACCAGTGCAGAGCTATACATACTAAGCTTTCCCTCCAAGATCCCATACCTGTAGTAGAGAGTATTCTGAGATTCCCCTCAGCCTTCAAGATTTCCACCTCTTCACCTCCTAGTATACATACCTCAAATAATTCCCACATTTTGAGTAGAAACAAGGCTGGTAATAGATTTTACTTCTATGATGTAATTTGAAAATGGAGGTCAATTAATTATCTGATGAATTTAAAGTTATTAATCAGATGACTGAATTATCAACAGGGAAATCATGTGCTCACTGAGAGGTACTAGGATATTCCTGCAGAGAGCAGCCAAATCTGAGACCTTTCTGCTGAACTAGAGAATGTAAGCTACCACTTTGGAAAAAGTCTGTGACTAGGGTCCTCATAAAGCTGAGAGGAATATCTAATTGACAATCTCCAGCTGACAAGAAAACTGGGACCACAGCCCTGCAGTTACAAAATATTCAATGTGGTCAACAAACTTGGGAGTGAGAACTTAGCTCCAGAAGGAAATATACCTCTCCAGCATCTTGGAGAGACCCTGTCCATACCTGTGACCTACAGAAACTGTTAACTTAGAGCTTGTCCTCTGTATAACATAAATCTATTGCCTGGTTCATGACTCTGGATGGGATTCCAGTATTATATTCATCAAGAAATCAGGTATTGGCAAATAAAGGAAACTGATAGAAATAATACAATCTTCACTCAGCTGGTAGGGGAAACTGCATTAGTTTTCTATTGCTATGTAACACATGAAGATTAACTTAATATAAAACCAGAAAGTACTTTTGTTTATGGCTAACACTCAGCAGTGCTCGTGGCTTACTCAGGTTTCACCATGGGGTAGATACTGAGAATCAAACTTGGTCAGTTGCATATAAGGTAGGTGCCCTATCTGCTGTACTATTTTATTCTTGCCCCAACAAAGCACTTTTTATAAGCTCATGGTTTCTGTAAGTCACAGATGGTCAAGTCTGCCACAAGAAGTTGAACAGGTATGCTTCTTTTTGGAGCTAAATTCCCACTTCCAAGTATGTTTGACAGCATTGAATTTCTTGTAACTGCAGGACTGTGGTCCGAGCTTTCTTGTCAACAGGAGATTGTCTATTGCACTTTATTCTCAGCAACTAGATGTCTCATCCAGCTTTCTGATCCTCCTTAGGGTTAGTTCTTTCTATGCATGGTAGTGGACAGAGAAGGAGATTTGAGCATCATGTTTGTTCTCCAGGGCTTTGCCATAGGTGTGTTTCAACTTATTCACCATTTTCAGGAATTCATAGGAGTCATAAAGTCCAATTGCTTGAAATCAGGAGTGATTTCTGAAACCTCCTCTGAAGAAGGTTAAGAAAATGTTGCCATTTTTCCAAGCTCAGACCACAGTAATTTGAGACTACAGAGGAGTGAACATTTTTCAGAATTATAGTGTGTTCTCCCATCATTGGGATTGAGAAATTGTCAACCATCATTTCTTTGGAGACTTGGTGATTTATTTGTGAAATTCTTAGGAGGGAATGCAACAAGAAGAGAAATCTCAACAAAATCTCAAAGCTGCTGACTAGCTTCTTTAGAAATATGTGATATATTCAGCAAACACAGGGTAAACCACAGGAAATATGTAAGAGCCTTGTCAAAAATAGTTGGAAGTGTAAAGCAAAAAATGTCATTGAAGACAGAAAGTAAGGCAAAATCTCCCCATGACAATCGCTGTTTAGCAAACAAAGTCATATTCAAGAACTTTTATTTTGATGTAATCATGGAGTAGTAATAAGAAACTGCAGAAATGAGAGTCTGATGCTCCTTTATCCAATTTCTCACAACAATGATCTTTTTCTTTGTTAGTTTTAAGCTACACCCAGGGTTACTCAGTACTTATTCCTGGCTTTGCACTCAGTGATCACTCTGGGCCATGCTTTAGAGATCATATGGGATGCTGGAGATCAAACCTAGGTTGGCTGCTTATAAGACAAGTGCCTTACCTGCTGTACTCTCTCTAGCCCAAGGGTGACATTTTATGTAATTGTAATATAATATCAAAAACAAAACTGACACTGCTGAGTGGTATGGGTTGCAATGTGTCCCCCTCATTACAAAACTAATTATATTGTAGTCCTAAACATCTTCTTAGTGCCTAAGAATGTAAGTTTTGTTAGAAAGAGCATTGTTGCAAACATGATAGTTTAAGATAAAGTCAGGTTGGAGTAGGATGAGCTCCTAGTTCAATATGATTGATGTCCTTATAAGATGTTCATGTGAAGAGAGATGCATACAGGGACACATATACATATAACAAAAGCAGATTTCCATTTTCAGCTAGCCGAAAGAGAAGAAATATCAAGGACTCCAACAAGTTTATCAGAAGCTTGGAAGAGGCAAGGAAGCATTCCCATTTTCAGGTTTCAAAGGGTAGATAGCCTTGATAACTTGAATTTTAGAGTTTTGGTTTCATATTCCTATTAAAGTAAAGTATGAGACAATTGACAATATTTGGTTTTTGCCTTTTTGCATCCTTGTGTATATGTGAATGGGTTTGTGGTTCTATACAATTTTATGACTTGCTGATATTTGCACTTTAATACATACATAAAATGTTAAGAGAATAAAATTTTACAGTCAAGATTGGAAAAAATATTAGAAAATAAAATACATCAAATAAAGGTATTATAACTGTTTTCGGTGAAGTGTTTTTGAATATCTGTTAGACTCTGGTGATGTGAGTTCTATAAGCTTTACTAGCATCTGTTGTAGCTATCTAGTTGCATGAGCAATTCTGAGGAAGTGTTGAAATTCCTTGTTATAATTTTATATTTTTTATATTTCTATTAAAAGTTTTATAAGTTTTAACTTTAGATATTTTTAAGCTCTTTTTTATTTTTTTTCTTTTTGCGTCACACCCGGCGAGGCTCAGGGATTACTCCTGGCTCTTCACTCAGGAACCACTCCTGGCGGTGCTCAGGGAACCATATGGGATGCTGGGAATTGAACCTGGGTTGGCTGCGTGCAAGGCAAACGCCCTACCCACTGTGCTATTGCTCCAGCCCCATAAGCTCTGTTGTTTATCCTCAGACAGCTACCTTTACTATTTTTTTACCATTGTATAATCTCCCTCTTTGTCCCTGATAATTTTATATGCTCTGACGTTTACTGTAATTCACTTTATTCTAGCCAATTTAAAAAGACAGCATTTAATATATTTTTCTGTGCATTAATTTTTAATCTTTCAATATATATTAAGTGAGTTATATAAAATCAGCATCAGTTGGATCATATTTTCTAGCTCTAATGTTCCATTTTCTCACTCTCGGCATTCTTTGCACAGACATGGAGGTGCTGAACCAGTCTATCGTATTCCTCATCGATGTTGTCAAGGACAGCATCTTCCCACGTTGCTGCAATAATGCCAAAGAGCTCCCAGTTGGTGGTCATTCTGGGAGTTGTCTTCTTAGACTTAAATTTTGCAGACTTTTCTCCCTGCTCTGTGAAGTAGAATTTTGCACAAAGGAGATGGTGGTCTGATCCTGTTTGGAATTTTGGGACAACAGCGACATCATCGGTCAGGCAAAACCTTCGATTGAATATGATGTGGTCAATTTCATTGTGGGACTGTCCACCGGGAGACTCTCATGTCCAGCGTTTAGATTTGGCCTTCTGGAACTGTGAGTTACCATGGATGGTCTTGGTCGACATGATGAATTCAGATAGTCTCTCACCCTGATTGTTCCATTCTAGGCCATGTGTCCCAATGTGGAGTTCTTCAGTCGACCTTCTCAGACCTATCTTGGCATTAAAATCACCAACAATGATCTACTAGAGGGTGTGGTCTTCTTTATAGAACTTCTCCAGTTCCGTGTAGAACCTCTCAATTTCTTCTTCATCGTAGTTGTAAGTTGGTGCATAGACGATGAAGATAGAAACTGCAGGCAGTGAGCCATGTCTATTCAAGCATAATCATCCAATTCGGGTTGTTAGGCCTTCAAATGAATCGATGCTCATGGCCAAGTTCATGTTGACAAGGACACCAATGCCACTAATGCCTCTGTTGTCGCATGTTCCGAGGAACAATTCTTCTCCAGTGTCGAAAATGGCGTGATGTGATTGATGTCTCCTCATTTCAGTCAGACCAATGATGTTGTACTTGATCTTCTGCGCTTGCACCATCAGGTCCTCCATGGATGCTTCTGATGCCAGTGACCGTGCATTGAAAGTACAGACAATCATCTTAGTCTTTCTTCGTTTTGGCAGTCTAGTTCTTCCCCAAGATTTTTTCAGCCTCTCTTTGCTCATCTTTCTTAACACTGCCATATTGGGGGCTCTTTTGGTGACAGGTGAATGAGGCCAATTGTTGTTACTGTTGTTGGCATATCGAATACACGACGGGTAGCTTGCTAGGCTCTGCCATGCGGGCTCAATAGTCTCGCTAGCTTGCCGGGCTCTCCTAGAGGGACGGAGGCTTTTAGGGTGGCTTCCAATCACCCTTAGAGGTGTTTCCATGGTTCACACTAAATTTGAACCTTATCAAATATGGTATGGGAATAATAGGTATTAAGAATTTTATGGTGTGTCCGGAGAGCAACCTGGAGGGTGGCGGTGTCTGGGTAGTGGATGTCCTGAATAGAATAGGCAGAACACTAGACAAAGGACAACCATGCGAGCAAGCCGGGTTCTGAAGGGGATTCAGCATGATAGACCATATCCACACAGTGACCAAACTCATTGAAGTTCATCTACTTCAAGAAGGCCTTCGACTCTGTTGAGACTGAGGCAGTCATCAAAGCCTTGGTCAAACAGGGCTTTCAAACTCAGTAGATCAAAATCCTCCTCGAGCTGTATTGTGGATTCACCACCAGGATCTCACCATTCTACAAGGAAGTGATCATTGATGTAAAGAGAGGGGTGTGGCAAGGTCACCGAAATTCTTCAGTGCTGCCCTCGAGAACATCATGTGACGACTGGAATGGGCAGGAATGGGAGTGAAGATAGACGGTCGGCAATTACACCACCTCCGCTTCCCTGATGACATCGTTCTCATAACGCCAAACATTAGCCAAGCGGCACAAATGCTGGCTGACTTCGACAGAGATTGTGGAAAGGTCGGATTTCAGCTGAATCTCAACAAGACGATGTTCATGAAAAATGAACTGGTCTCTGAAGCTCCATTTGCCCTCAATGGAATGAACATCTCCGAATGCAGGAACTATGTGTACCTGGGTCGAGAAATCAATGTGAGGAACGACTTGGTGCCAGAACTGCGCAGGAGGAAGAGAGCAGCATGGAATGCCTTCAAGAGCATCGAAGAGGTGGCTAAGAGAACAAAGAATCTCCGACTCCGGGAACATCTTTTCGATTCCACCGTTCTTCCTGCATTAACATATGCCTCAGGGACCTGGGCCCTACGCAAGCAGGATGAGAATGCTATTAGGGTATCCCAAAGAGGAATTGAAAGAGCTATGCTGGGAATATCATGTCTCATTCAAGTGAGAGAAGGAATCCGGAGTTCTGATTTCCATCGACAGTCAAAAATCAGGGATGCTGTCTCTTTTGCCAAGGCATCAAAAATCAGATGTCATGTAATGCGATTCAGAGATGACCACTGGACTAGAGCTGTTACGGACTGAATTCCACAGGACGTCAGAAGACCTCGTGGCCGACCACCAACTAGATGGTCAGATTTCTTTGTCAAATCTCTGAGTGAATGATTTGAGGCTCTTTCTGTTCCTGGAGTGAGCAGATATCATTGGGTTACACTAGCTTGCAACAGGGACAGATGTAGTAGTTTAGTATATTGACTGCACTGCACTCTACTGTCGTCCTGTTGTTCATCAATTTGCTCAAGCAGGCACCAGGCACCAGTAACGTCTTCATTGTGAGACTTGTTGTTACTGTTTTTGACATATTGAGTACGTCACGGGTAGCTTGCCAGACTCTGCCATGCAGGCGGGATAGCTTGCTGGGCTCTCTGAGAGAGACGGAGGAATCAAACCCAATTGGGCTGCATGCAAGGCCCTACCCACTGTGCTATCATTCTGTCCAGTTAATATATTGACATATATAAGTATGACTGCGGTTGAGTTAAGTATTGTAATCTTTCAAAATGCATAAGAAAAATGCAATTATCCATTTCGATCAACAGTTTACCCACTTTAAGTGAAACCTTATTTCCTTTTGTATTTCTTCTTGTAAATCTCTCTACATAAATTTAACACACATCAGATGATGTTATAATATTGGTTCAGTCATAGAACAACTTAAAAACAGAATGAGAATACAGATAGAATGCTGTATTCATACTCCCATTTTCTTTTATTACTATACTTTATCCACTTTTCTTCTGTTTTTGATGAGTTTGAGTGAAGTTTAAGCTATCCAGTCAACTCAGATGACACTGTGGTGTATGTGTGATGGTGGGTCAGATGACACTATGGTGTGTGTGTGATGGTGGGGTGTGTGAGTGTGTGTATTTCCCTCTGATATTTAACTAGAATAAAATAATTGTCAAAGCCACTTTTTGTTCTGTCTGATTATAATTTTTTTCAGTTGCGCATCTCTAACAGTCATACTTTCCATGGAGCTATTTGGCCTATAGCATAGGTAGTCCTGGGTTGCAGACTTTTCCAGGGCGATGATTAAATTACAAGGAAGCATCAAGAACATCCAATAATTCATGGATGTGTTGATGTGTTGCTTCCAAACTTCAGGCCCCACAAGAAGGGCATTACTTTTTCCACTTTCCAAAAATACAGCTGTTATTTTTTCTTTTTGTCAATGAAATGCAAATAAATTAATTTTGATAATTTTAAAGTACTTGCTTCTTTAAAATTAAGTATATTCACATTTCTGTGTAACCATTGTGACCATCTAAATCTAGATTTCTCCTTGGCTCTGGCAGTCATAACTCTACATTCTGTATCTTTGAATTTTACTACTTTAGGTACCATATCTAAGTAGAATGAAATATCTTATTTAATGTCTGACTTCGTTTTATAGGTAATGTTTCAAATTTTTTATACAATGCAACATGTATCATAAATTTATTTTTATTATTTAATAATCATATTTTATTGGATGCACCAACCACTTTTATTTATTCACTCATTCAATATGGACCAGTAGAATTGCTTCCACATTTTGATTATTGTAAAAAATTAAAAAAAAAATTAAAGACGCACACGCAGAAGAGTGCGATGTGATGGGTGTTGGATTGTTCTCGGGCTCTCGTGGCTGCGCTCTCTCTCTCTCTCTCTCTCTCTCTCTCTCTCTCTCTCTCTCTCTTTCTCTCTCACCCCGCCCTACCCCCGCTCATGCTCGGTGCTCTCAAGCCACTGTTTATTATAGACCGGATTGGGACAGCTCCTTCTTGTGCTCTGCTTCTGTGTGTGCCGCTGTTCTCTCTTCTGTCTGTCTGTGTCTGTCTCCATAGTCTCTCCTCTGGTCTCTTGAGACCTCTCTCTGTCTCTGCTTCTGTGTCTTCTCTCTTACTTCTGTGTTTTCTCTCTGTGTGTCTTCTCCTGTGTCTTCTGTCATGCCTCTGTGTCTTCTCCACCTCTGCGTCTTCTCTCCTCTGTGTTTTCTCTGATGCTTCTGTCTTGCCTCTGTCCTTCTCCCCTTACAGTCTTAGTTTATATAGCAATTACATAGGGTGGTGACACAAAGGTGGGTTGAACATTAACAAATCAACAAAGAGGGGTAGAAACATTTCTCCAGTAGATTAACAAAATCTCATCTAAGGAGAATACTCCAGATTACGAGGAGATTCGCTCAAGGATGGGATCCAAACAAGGGTGTGTCGCTTTCTTCCTTCCTCAGCTAGTATCCACTTAAATCGTTACAGTAAATTTACTTCTAATATTTCTAGCAATGTCATTCTGTATGAGCACAGTCTGAGATATATCAAACTTAAAGTTTTATTCTTCCTCAGGACATTCACTATATATTCTAAATCACAGTCCTCAGGTCAAGTTGGTTTTCCTAACCCCAGCAGGGTCCTAGTCTCGTCATTACTTTTGGATCATGACAGCATTTGTCTATGACCATGCTTTCAACTCTCAATTTATAGTTGAGTATTGTGGCACTTTGGCCTGGCCCATTTCAATGCCAGGAGAGCTCACAGCTTGCCCTGGGTCCATTTCGTTCCTAATTGGGATCCTGCTTTTGGGGTGCTAGGAACTAAGGGCAACTGAGTTGAGAAAGCAAATGCCTAGGAGTAAATATTTTGCTTGAGCGGGCACCAGTAACATTTCATTGTGAGACTTATTGTTACGGTTTTTGGCATATCAAATATGCCACCGGTAGCTTGCCAGGCTCTGCCTTGCGGCTGGTATACTCTCAGTAGCTTGCTGGGGTCTTCGAGATGGGTGGAGGAATCGGACTCGGTTGGCTGCATGCAAGGCAAATGCCTTACCACTGTGCTATTGCTCCAGCCCGGAGTAAATATTATTGAAGTCAATCAGCTCCCAGCTTACAAAGCATAATATTAACTGTCTTCCTGTGTCCATACAGAAAGGACATTGCTTTAAGGTAAACTAAGTTCCCTGCGGCAAGGCTAAGAGGACAAACCCAAAGTTATTCTACAGATTATAATGAGTAATATCTTATTAAAATTTGGGTACAATTGTAAGGGCAAAACTGATGCCATGACAAGCTGCAGCCAACATTAAGTTTCAGCTAGGCCTCAGTTTCTGTTCCCCAAAGCAGGACTTGCAGTTTCTAGTAAACTCCTAGTTGTGTAATTTGCTGAGATAAGGATTGGGTTTTTGGGTCTGACCAGTCATGTACCCTCCTTAGAAAATGTTACTAACCATTGTCTAATTGCTGACCACTGTTGTAATAGGGCTGCTAATGCTAAAAATAACCCAGTAGATAAACTGTTCTTAACTCTGAACCCTATATAAAGTGCTTGTGGTTTGGAGTTTGGGTCCTTGTCAAGACTCAACTCTGTTGAATGAGACTTGAACCCTATCTTGAGCTAGGAATGGCTCAGGCTAATAATAAAGTTCCTTTGCTTTTGCATTATTATCTTTGCTTTTGCATTATTATCCTGAGTGGACTTGGTCTCTTGGCAATTGGGTATCTAAAACTCGGGCACAGCACAATTATCTGATGCCTTGAATTCTTCTGATTATATATCAAGAAGCAGAATTGTTATTTTATAGGTCATTCTTTGTGTTTATGTTTTCTTGTGTAACTTTTATGTACAACATATTTTTATGTTTAAGAAGGAGAACTGGGAAGAAAACAAGACTGCTTTCCTGTACTAGGAACTGACAAACTAACCAATTTAAATAATCTTTAACTTAGAACATTGTTAAATTTCATTGTAGTATAATTAGAAAAGATATTTTGACCTCCATGTCAAGATCATGAGCACAGCCTTACTTGGAATCTTTACCTGCTTCTGACATCTAAGGAATTTTCATGAAGAATGATCAGGTTCAAGGTACTCTGGTCAATCATATAGTATGAATCCAATGAGACAAATTATTTTATTTTTTTTTCAGTTGGGACTGCTAACATGACAGACAGGTATTACAATACTGCTTTTTATTTTCAAATGAAAATTCATTGCTATTATCTCAGCAATAGTACATCATAGTTGTAAAGGCCACAATCAAGACCAGCTGTAATTATCTCCATTTTATAGATTAATGAATTACCTATGAGAGGTAAGTTTGGTATGAGAATTATGAAACTTTTGATGCTTACGCTACTTCTTTTACTTAACATAATACTCATGTCATTTGGTTAAATTAATTCTAGTAAGACAAATTCAACATTTTAAGCTATCAATTCTATCTTAAGAAAATTTTCAATTAATGGAGCTTCACCTACTTCCCTATTAATGGGACTGCAAAAGAAGATTAAGGATGGAAATAGCATGTAACTGTATTGAAAACATCAGTTTTCATTTGGTGTTGGAAGGCATAGCTTTGTTTGCCAGGCCTATAGTTTCTCTTCCTGTATTATCATCAGAGGCTTCAGTGTGTATCCTAGAGCAGGGCATTAGTGTTAATTAAAACTTAGGCACCTTACTCATGACTGTTTGAAGTGCAAGGTCCATGGAGGATTGTGTGCAGATGGCTTAGAGACCTACTATGAGGTTAAAGCTAAATGTAGTACAATATCTATAAAACAATCACTGGATAGGTTTGATGATGATAGATGTACTTGAGTCTCAAAGTTATATATTCTGCCTGGGACTGGTAATGTCTGGTGTACTGATTAGAAATTGATATCAGAAGACTTTCCAAGTTAAAGGTCATATGAAGGTTTAGAGCCCTACATCATAGAACATGATAAGATTTGATTAGGATGTCCTGAACCCCCAGCTTTTTTTTGTTGCTTAACCAAAAGTCCTAATGCTACAATAGCTTCTTTCTGGAATTCATCTTGCCTCTTTGTATTGAAATGCTGAATTCCTGCAGATGTACACTCAGTTATCAATCTGACTCCACGTGGACTTTTTTGCACTAACATCCATGGTTTTACCCACATTGTTGTAAACGACGTTAAACAGATGAGGCAGAACACCAAGTCTTAGCTTTGGGCAGACAAGTTAGATGACAGTATTACTGTGAAAAAAATTTTCTTAGCTACCCTCCCCCCTCTTAGAAAAACATCCAAATGTTTTTCTACTTTGTTTTCACTGCTAAACATGCAGTAGGTTTTTCTGCAACACAAACTGGTTATGTGATTTTCCATCCCCTAATTTTTCTATGAAGTAGAATAATTTAGTTTTAGCTTTAATGACCTCATTAAGTGATCAAGCTTGAACTGATATATTTGGCTTCTCTTAGCTTCCCTAGTAAAAGGAAAACAATAGGAATAGATATTGTGATTTCAATTATAACTTTTAAACTTATCACTAAAATCTTAGGAAATTATGTTCTGTCATTGAGAGAGAAAATAACTCTTTGTAATGCTCTCATTTATCATGTTTATAGTATAAAAAGTACTACAATTATGCATTTTGCTGAAAGTACCATTTGGTACTTCCAAACAGAAGTGGAGTTTGGACAAAGCCTGGTCCTGAGCACAAGAGACCAGGCTCCATATTTCTTGTCCCGGGAATAAAATACAAACATCAGGTGGAATGGCAAATTTAACCCTATGATGAAATTTGGAATGTCACTCTTTCCTCTGATTTTCAAATTGCAATAAATATAAACATGCCCTTTTCTTCTCCACTTCTCAGAAAATAACTTTATGAAAATTCTGAAGACAGGATTCCCTATGACTTGACAGTGTTTATGATAATGATAATGTTTGTGATAATCTGAAAAAAAATGGCTCCCAAGTTGTTCACAGTCTAATTCCAGGAACTTATGAATATGTTATACTACACCTTAAAGCAAATTAGAAAAAAAAAGACACCAATATTGAAGTTGTGAGTCAACTGATGTTGTGATTTTGAGGAGATTATCTTGGATTATCCAGTGGAAACAAAGTAATAACAAGGGTCCTAAAAGTAGTAGAGGAAGGGTGGAGTCAGTGTCAAAGTGATTCCATATGAGAACTTGAATAACTTTATTGGCTTCGATGATGGAGGAAGGGGACAGCACCAAGAAATGCAGGCAGCCTCCAGAACCTGGGAAAAAGCAGGAAAAGGAAGTTAGTCCAAACACATTTAGAGAGAAAAAATATTATTAATACCCTGATTTCAGTCTAGTTGAATAGGTTTCATATCCTGTACTTCTAAAACCTAATGTAATAAATTTTCATTTCCACTGAAACTGGGCTAGTTTGTTACATCAGCAATAGGAATACAAAACGTTGGTACACCAAAGACTTAATTTCCCAAGTTTTAAGGGATCTGTGAGAATATTGCTATAAATTGTATGGAAATCTAGAATTTGAGGCCACCATTATAGGTGAGTGGTGTGCAGAAAGCTGTCATCCATACCTTTCTCCATGTGTGTACTTGTGCCTCTTCTTAAGAGGTAAAGCATATTAGCTTTCTTCTTCTGTGACAGAATGTAGCAGAATCAGCCTGAAATATAAATCCCTGTTTCAAGCTTGGCATGAAGAAGCCTAAACATGACTCCTTTTGCGCTCCTGGAAGTAGTTAGAACTCAGCATATCTAGAGGTGGATATCTATGAGTCCTCAACCATTTGGGATGACACAGCTAGAGTTGAGAAGGTAAGTGGAATCACAGTGCCCCTTCAGCACCAATCCAGCAAAGGTCTATATAGAATGTGCTGCATGTTTCTGAACAAATCATCCAACCACACATGTGGAATCATTTACTGAGTTTCTCTCAAGTGCCAAGTGCAGGTCAAATCCCATGCTTGTTGGTGGCAAAAAAGATATAGTCCCTCCCAGTCTACTGAAAAAGAAGCACACTGGACTAGTAAGTAGTCAAAAATTTTTTAATTCACAAAAGGAAGAACTGAGGACCAGAGCATCCACAATACTTACCTAACTCACACAGCTAAGTTGAAATAAGGCTTAAATTGAAGTTAGGGCTCTAATTCTAGTGTACCAAATTGATTACTGCTGCAGTTAATTTATCTTTGTTATGTTAGATAAGTACCAAAGATCAACCCATAGTTCTGCTTGACCAAAGTTTAAAAAAGCCCATGTTCAGATTTTCCATGTGCTCCATTTTTCCATTCTTGAAGGATCTATATTTTTTTCTTTGTAGCCTCACACAAAAGTCTAACTATCAGAAATAAAACCACAAAATTCGATTAGGTTTCAATGAGTGGAAAACTATGTAGTCCAAATAAATGTAAAAATCACTGGTTTAAGGACTAAAATGCTCCCAGCTGCAGCTGATCCCTTTATGTCTTCCTGTGAAATGTTTACAACACAGAAAGAGGCTGAGGAAGCAGAAATGTCAATTAAAAAGTGCTTTCACTTCTGAAAACCATTCTTAAAAACATACTCCGCTATGTTTGATTACTAGGTATGAAAATTTTCTTCCATGTCTTCTCCTTTAGGTATGTTTTCTTTCTTTTATTGAAGGATCATACTGCCATTTCTCTAAACTCCCTAAATTCTTATTTGTGACTTACAACTAATATTCCAATATCCAATTTTAGAGGATGATTTTCTGTTTTCTTGAAGTTGGAGGTATTCTAGGAGTAAATGATGGCTATACAATTTTGGTTCACAAGATAAAAGCTGCAGTGGAGACAAGTTTCCCAAGAACCAGAACACAGGTATTTCTTCCTTATAATCTTTTGTTCTGATTTTAGAAAAAATATGACATTTATATTATTATTATAGTACATTATATTATATTATATTTAGAAAATACACAAATAAACTATGATATAGTCATTCACAATGTTCCATTCAGTGCAAAATTTTGTAAAGAAATATTTTTCATTCTGTCTTATTTTCTCAGTGCAGGATATTGAATCAAAAACCTTGCACATGTCTTGACAATTGCCCTAACACTAAACTATGTCCTCAACCCCTATTGGATAGCTTTTAAAGAAATTCAGCATCCAGTTTCTGGGTTGAGTTAATTTTTTTTTTAGCTGCGTTTTACTGTATTAGTATCCTGAAGCTGCTGTAACAAATTATCACAAACTGGTTTCCAATCACCCAGATGTATCATCCTCCAGTTTGGAAGGGCAGAGGTTCCCAATAGGGAATTACTGTGTAGGATCAAACTGTCAACAGGAAGAGTCCTTTTGAAGGTTCTGGAAGAAAATATCTTCCTTTGACATTTCCAGATTCTGAAGATGCCTGCATTCTTTGTATGGCCCCTTTATTCACGTTTAGTGATACAGTACCTTTAAAGCTCTGATCCATTCACCTACCTACCTCTCCATTTTACTTACAGGGGCTACTAAGATTACATTTCAGGCCCTCCTGTCAAGCGAGGCAGAATCATCAAGATGAGCCAGTCAACTTCTTCCAGAAACTGTTCTGTGCTCATTGGTGCCTGGTCTAATTTCTTGCTCTTTTCAGTTCGTTACATTTAGAAAGGCAAGAAAACATCAAGTCTAGGTGTTTGCAATTTTCTGCTGAGGACATAACACAATGACATCACAAATGCTAAAGCAAAATTTGAAATGATTTATTAGATTATTATCTGAGATGTTGCCTCGAAAGTATCTTTAATCCACATTATCGTCCCCCCAGAGAAAAAAGATATTTCATATAGCATAGTCAAATGTGAAAGTGAAGAAATGAAAATAATCTAGAGAGAGACATGAATATTTATCAGATTCATAGAACAATATAGGCTTTGTAATTGTGAAGCTTTGGTGAAAATTAATTCACTAGAAGCCTTCTTGAGAAAAGGCGTATTACTTGGGAAAAACATCAATAAAGCATTTGATGGGGTTAGAAGACTTTAGGGTATTTAGAGAGAATAGGAACATCGAAATGTTATTTTCTGGAAATCTGAGGTACCTTGCTAATGAGCTGACTTCATGCTCTACTCAGTGCTTTAGGATAGACATCAGACCCTATACAGTGAAGGAAAGGGAAATTAAATATTAGTTTGGGTTTTTAGAGTTATCTGGAAAGGTGTGATTTCAATTTGGAGAAAATTAAAAACATTTACAACAAAACAGGTTATAAACATAAATTTAAAATAAGCTAATTTTTAAAAAAATAGCAAGCTAATGAAATTGCTTACTTCTATGTGAATAAGGACTTGAATGTCTGCAACCTCACCAGGGACTTCTTAGGGACTGAGATGAGATGAACCTTGAAAGGTTTTTGTTGAGAAAGAATAGAGCAAGAAAGCAGTAGGAAGTTGGGGTGGAGGTAAGGTAAAAGAGAAGGATGTGCATTAGATGTCTTTGAACAGAAGATAAAATGCAGACTAATGTTGAAAGTATGAATTGGGAGAAAGGTTTGAAATTCCTCAACATGGTCATTATCAAGGCTGACACAGACTCCACATTCCTGCCCAGATATCCACTCTTGATTCCCTAAGTTCTTGTTGTGGGCTTAATGCTCCTTAGGAGCGTCTCTAAATAATCGCTCCCTACAATTTCATATAGGCAAGTTGCAACCATTTTCCTTTTCCATATACATAGATTGAATCCTAACCATCACTATTTTTAATAGGGTATACTAGAAGTGGAAATGTATATAAATAAAGGACAGCTATCAAAATACATCTCTGGTCTAATTAATGTTACTAGTAAAAGAATACCAGAGAATCTTTTGTTCTCATTCAGTTTCTCTTCCTCATTCTCTTTCTTCTAGCAAGTAAAGATATAGAATAAAGGTTGTCATTTACTGGCCATAAAGAAAGGTTGTTTCCAGCAGCAAAATCTCCCAGCACCTTAATCTTGAACTCTGACTAACAAAGCTGTCTGAAATACCTTTCTTTAACTTAAGCCAACTTACATTTTCTTTGGGTGGCTAAAGAAGAACGAATAAGACAAGTTTCAAATTCAGCTGTGTTCAGGGATGATTGAGAATATTTGCCTTATAACCTGCTCTCTCTATGCTTTCTCTCACTGAACAACACCACAGTGCACCTAAGATTATTTGGTAAGGATTGGAATAAAGATGTTTGTTCTGCCTGTAGATGTGCTGATATCCTGAAATCTTGTTAAAATGCAAACTAATTCTTAACATCCTTCACATCTAACCAGTCATCTTATTTTGCTTTCTCTAATTAATTTTTTCCAAGTTTTTAATTGAGTATCAATTTCTCCAACTTAGATCCCATGTCTCCAGCCTAGATGATTTCATTAGCTTTCTAGAATTTCCCTTTATCCCTACTTTATAGTCCCCATTCACTCTCTGTACTAGGCTATTTCTTGCTCCTCCTAGAAATGTCTATGGATCAATTTTTTCCCCTGTCTATATACTTATGGGTCCCTACTGCCAGAAGGTCTCAGCAGTAGAGTAACAGCTGCTGAGGACAGAATCATTGAGCTCTAATATGAGGTGCAGAGAAAAAGTATTGAAGAAACATGTGTTATTATATGTGGATCTTAGTAAGAGAAATAGGATGACTATAAAGTAGTTGAGTATAATTACTACTAATAATAAAGTAATTAAAATTATATTAGTATAATTACATAAATAGAACTGGATTATTATCGTTTATTATGCTTTAGGGGCCACCACTACAGGTACTCAGGGCATAATCTGGCTCTGTATTCAGAAATCACTCTTCGTATGGATCAGTTCACTCAAAAAAAAATCTGCTAGTAAAAACCTTTAGTGTTTAACTGAAAATTAAATTTTATATTATTTACATTCTCAGAAGATATATTTTTTAGACACAAATTTCAAGGTTGCCAAATATTTGTTTTAGTATATTAACAAAGCCAGACTGCCCCCGGCACTGTGTAATCCCACCAATGGCCAACATCCAGAGACTATAAAACCAAGCTCCCGGAAGAGAGTGACACAGAGAGTCTCTTGCCCCCGAACCTGGCTGTCTTCCCCCGGGTCCCTCAGAGTGGGTGGGCTTCAGTTTCCCTCCTGGCCCTGAGCAGAGCTCCCGAGGCCAAGGACCTCCGGAGCCTAGCCACAACCATGCTCAAGGCCCCTCTCCACATGTTTGGATGAGCCTCACACATGAAGGAACTGCCAGAGGAACCCAGGTATGTGGGACCCGGGGTTGAGACCTCCAAGCCTGCTCAGATCGGAACTGGACCTCTTCGCCCAGATTCCCCATTTTCCAGTAGCTAGGCAGTCACACCCAGGGACTGCCCCCAGTGCTGTGTAATCCCACCAATGGCCAACATCCAGAGACTGGAAAACCAAGCTCCTGGAAACTTGGACATCTCATAGACATCTCAAGCTAGACCGAGAGTTTCCTTCCCACATGGGAGAGCCTCACAAACTCCCGATGGTGTATTCATATGCCAAAAACAGTAACAATGATGGGGTTCATTCCCTGAACCTGAAAGAGCCTACAATGCGGCACCTTTGGAAAGGACAAGTAAAGAGAGACTTCTAAAATCTCATGGTTAGGAGGAATTGAGCAGTTACTGAGACTGCTCAAGAAATTCAACAATCAACGGGATGATGATGATGATGATGAGCATATTAAATAAATTTTATCTCTATCTGCTATTTAGTCTCATGTTGCTCCTTAATATTATCCTTTTTAAAAAAATCTTATCTTATTTTAACAATTTGTTCTTACATTTAGTTCTCTTCAAATAGTCCATAGATATTCAAGCTTGTCTTATCCTCTTAGTTGCTGAAAGTAAAATAGTTTAGAGAGGACAGAGCCAGATGAGGGAAAACCCACCTTTGTACAAGAGCATGTTGTTGTTGGATGGCATTAGACAAGGAGACTGATGTGTGATACACTTGAACTCTAAGGTAAATGAAGATGACAATAATAACTGATGGGTGGCAAGGCAATGTGGAAGTATAATGATACTGGCATGATCTTTAATTCATGATGGGGCAGGTAGGGGTGATGACAATAAGAAAACAAATTTACATAGCACAAAAGAGAATATCTATCCCCCTCTGTCTCTAAAGTTAGTGGATTTAACTCTATACATTTGAGATTACTATGGTGGAATTTTTTTTTATCAGTATAGTATCCATGTTTCAGTTCAGACAAAAGAGCCGATCTTGGAAGCTAGATATAGACAAGGCTGAGAGTTTCTGTTCTATAAAGGTGCTTCACATGTAGTGCTAAAGACAACAAAGAGATATGGTTTGGGCCCTATAGCTAAGCTGAAAGGCAGAGAAACATTACTAGAGGATAATTGACTAGTAGGGACAATAGTGGAGATTTTTATCAATGAGAGGAACTGGGTGACAAGAATTTGAGATGTCATGGGATTATGGTCCTTGAGACTCCAAAGTTAAGTGAGTTGGTTGTTAGTGCTATGAAACCAAGGTAACTCTAAGAAAGTAGACCATAGATTTTACTGTTGCATTTGTGTTGTATCTTGCTAGAAACAGAAGTCCCAGGTGAGTGAGAAGATACATTTTCTTCCCAGTCTCCCTTAACTCATGTTAAATGCAGCAGCCAGAACAGACTCAGAGGTTTTCTGGAGAAGAAATGTGACTCTGGAGGAATATTCCGTGTCTAGCGATCAATTTTTAAAGACTTAGGCTGTTAATTATTTGGCAAAACTCAGCTTATGTAAGTAAACAGTTAAATCCATCCAAGAGAAGCGTTGTGACTTTAAAATGAGATAATATATAGGAAAGCATTATAAATAAACTATTACAAGATTGTTAAGAATTTTACTTTCTATTTAAAGTTATGTATTATAAATCAATGATTACATCTTTAATATGTGGAGAAAGTAGTCATAAAATTGGATTTCTTCCACAATATTATTTTAAAGGTAGCTGAAAAATTTATTGAGAAAATGCTTATATGAATGGTTGACAAATCCATAAAAGAATAAATAGAAAATAATTGCTCTGTCCCTTCAGAGTGTTCATTCCCTAGTTTTCATTATTCAAAATAACTACTCTTACAGTCTTCCTATCTATCCTTTAAGAAATGCTTTAGACACATAAAACCACATGCATTCATCTTTTCATGGATCTGGGAATACTCTGTAGAATATTTCACACTTGCTCTTCATTTTACAATCAATCTTGGTAATTGCTCCATATCATATCATATAGATCTAATTTATTACTCTTCGTGGATGCACCGTACTTCATTGTGGGACTATCCTGTGATTCATCTAAGTCTTCTGTTGATGAACTAGTTACTTCTAGTGTTTGAAAGATCTTCCAAAGCTAGAGTCAATTATTATTTGTTCTAGACCTTGTGCACATTCAAAATCCAATTTGTGGCTGTAGGTCAGCAAGCCCCGGGCATGTGAGAAATTCTAATTCATTTGAAGAGGGTATTCCAATGTGATTAGTTATATTTCTCCACATTTCTCTAATTGTGTATTAGAAATATTGTGTAAAGTAAATTGTGAAAAAAGTTAACTTGCAATTAAATTTTAAAAAATGTTAGATTCTTTTGAATTACATATATGCAATTTTCATCTGTCAACTACTCTGTCATTTTCTCATATTTATTAATATCTTTTGTTTCAGTTTTCAATTTGCACAGCTATTACATTTTACTAAATTTAATAGACTTAACCAACCCGGGTTTGATTCCTCCACCCTTCTCAGAGAGCCCGGCAAGCTACCAAGAGTATATCGCCTGCACGGCAGAGCCTGACAAGCTACCCATGGCATATTTGATATGCCAAAAACAGTAACAAGTCTCACTATAGAGACGTTGTCTGGTGATATAGTGACAGTGATATAGTGATTAAAATGTATATTTAAATTTTAAATATAGTGATTAAAATGTATATTTGAATTTGTCCTCTGCTGTTTTATTTTGATTGCAATATTTTACTGTTAAATTTATTATTCTTTAATATTAAGAAATAATAACTTTTTATTATTCTAGTTTTTTATTGCTCTATATAGTTGATTTTTTAGTTTCAGAAAATTCTACATCAAATAATTTCATGTAAAATTCTCCTGTATTTACTAATAAATTTATATAGCCCCTTACAAATATTTCAGTCTTTGTTTCATAAATTTTTTTTAATCTAAAGCTTGATGTAAGAATTAGGATCTGACTGCTCCATAATTTTAGGCATTTGTTCTTTTGTTATTAATTTAATAATCTACTTTGTACAATTATATTTTAGTTATAGTATTATACAATTTTTGCAGAATTATATCAATTTATGATATTAAAGTCTAAAATTTGACATGTCATAAAATGAATATCATAGTAGGTTCAGTTCCCACCTGTCATCTTCTTTAGATACTATCTTCAACTCAAAATATTTTGTTTGTCAATATTCATTTATTTAATTCATTCTTTATCATGTTGTAATTGTGCATCTTCTTCCTATGATAAACATTCTACTTACTACATATTTAGAAAATATTTTAATATCTCATGGATATTATCTCATTAAATATTTTTCTAACTACAGAAATTTCCTAACTAAGCACACATCATTCTCTTTCTAGAGAAATTATAGAAAAAAGTAGCATAGTCCAGAAAATATTAATATATGGATTAAAAGCTGAAATTTTGTGGTAGTCAATATTGAAATATAAATTTGATTTAAAGTATACCTATGAAATTTAAATATATCTCATATAGTTGCTTTTCATTTTGTTCAGTTCATTTTCATACATTTGTATTCTAATTGTTTTTACAGCTCTAAATGAGATGTTCTTTAATGATTTTCTTTATTGGGGAGTTGAGGTCATACCTGGAAGTGTTCAGGAATTGCCTCTGCTCCGTGCTCAGGGATTATTCCTGGCAGTGTTTGGGAAACCATCAATGTATTACTATATCACTATCATTCCTTTGTTCACTGATTTGCTCAAGCAGGTGCCAGTAACGTCTCTATTCAACCCTGTCGTGTGCTAGTGTAGCCCAATGGGCATCTGCTCGTTCCAGAAACACGAAGACCATATTGTTACTGTTTTTGGCATATCAAATGCATCATGGGTAGCTTGCCAGGTTCTGCTACGTGGGAAAAATTAATTAATTAATAAAATAAAATAAAACAAAATAAAAATAAAGAGGTTGCAGCCACGTGCTTCGGGAAAAATTGCGTCACTCTCTTCCAGGAGCTTTGTTTTATAGTCTCTGGAACTTGGCCATTGATGAGATTATATGGCACTGGGGGAGTTTGTGGGTGTGGCTGCCAAGCTACTGGAAAAGGGGGATCTGGGTGGAGGAAGCCCAGTCCCAATCTAAGTGGGCTTGGAGATCTCAGCCACGGGTCCTGCATACCTGGGTTTCTCTGTCGGTTCCTTCTTGGGTGAGGCTCGTCTGAATGTGTGGAGAGGGACCTTGAGCATGGCTATCCCTGGGTTTTGGAGATTTTTTGGCTGTTCGAGCTCTGCTTGGGGCAGGGAGGGAAACTCAACCTCTCCCCCTCTCTGAGGGAGCCCCGGTGAAGACAGCCTGGCATGGGGGTAGGAGACTCTGGAGAATCATATATGATGCTGAAGATCAAACCTGAATCTGCTTCATACAAGACCAGTTCCTTAACCCCTGTATTATCTCTCTGGTTCTTTCATAATTTTACTTTCAAGGCAACTAATGCTCATGTTTGGAAATTACTCTTTGTTATTTTATAATCTAATGTTTTAATGAAGCTTTGGGGTTTAATAAATCCATGTAATGTTTCTAATAATTTTATTGTATTTATTTGCATGAGTTTCTTAGGGGAAGGATTTTTATAAAGTCTTGAGTATTCATCATCATGAGTAACATCAGTAGGATGACAGTAACAACTTTGCTAACATTCAATTTGTGTCAAATAAATAGAGTAGTTTAGAATAAATAATTACCCAGAAAAGGTGGTTTATAGCTGACAGTAGAGAAAAACATTAATTTATATTTTATTCACTCAACAAAATCCTATATCATCCCCTCAATATCAGACTTTCACTTTGATTAAATAGACAAATTTAGGTAAGGAACAGAAAGAAACATAAAACGTTAACAATGATTAAATACGGCAATCACTATACATACCTTATATAATTATCTCAAAGCAATTCATACTCTCAATACTATTTGTAATGTATGAAATTGACACTACCTTGTTCAATTTCCTTGCTCAAGATTTGACACTGAGGCCCAAATTACTATAATTCTATGTTTGTTTCCTTTTATTCTGCCCCGTCACTTAGGAAAGGCCCTATGTTTGCATTCTTAGAAGCTAATAAAATAAAAAAACATATAAGAGGGCAATGTGAAGTGGAATCAAATACCACCTTTGGTGTTGAAAGGTGAGGAAAAATTAATGGGATTCATCAGAAAACCAAGAATCAGAGAAAGAGTTTATCTCAGAATTAGACAGTAGATTTCACAAATGAAAATGTATATAAAGGGGAAAATTCTGAACTTAAACTATTTTAAGTATATTCAGGAGTTATTAAATCTGAAATGTAGTATGCTGAGTAGGGAGCAGTAAAGTTGGAACTGGAACTATAGACACAGTAGGAAGAAGCTAATAACCACCATGTGTGGTAGATAATGTCAGTGAGCTGACATTGATTTTTTAAACATGAATACTGAGATGTAATACATGTACCATACAATAAAGTTTATCCATTTGAGGCAAAAAATTGGAATATACTTTTACATTAAGTAGTGAACCGAATCCAGAAATATGAATTTGGGACTCAGCAGAGCTTTGGTAAACACAAGACAATGTGTGGGAGAGGGAAAGAATTTTAAGGTTGAATTAGGGAAATACTATGATTTATTAGGCAGGTAAGGAAAAGCAGCCCACAGAGGCTATAGGAAAATAATAATCATAAAGGTAGCAGAGAACCAGAACCTATGCTACACAGATATAAAGATAAAGAAGGTTTAAAAGTAGTCAATGAAGGATGCCCTGGAGAAGGTTAATAAACAAACAAAAACATGATTCCTTGTTAGAGTTTCTTGATCATGAAATATGGATAGGGCATTGGATCAAAGACACAAAAAGGAAAAAAGAGTTAATGAGTAAAGAATTATCTTTTCAAAAGAGTCCAAAAATCTATGAAAAGATCCAGAATTACTCCTTCATCTCAATAATCATAAACCAGGGCAAGTTAGAAGCACGTTAAATAGCCTTGTCCTCTCCTTGGCACAACTTAGATGGTACCTGTAACCTAGGTTTTCCTCCAGGTATCAGTTATTTTTGTTCTTTTCAAGAACCTGGGATGAGTAAATGAGAAATAATGGGATCCAATATCTGACAGAACCTGCTTAAAAAGAAAAATCAAACACACTAGCAAAATCAGTTTGCTTAGAGACTTAATTAATTTAGGTAGTTATACTGAGTTCTTTTATAGTATATGAGCCCTGTTATATCTGAAACTGGAATTATGAAGAATTAAAATCAATTTCAGAATGCTTTACCAATTTAGTCAGACAAAGGCACCTATGGAATAAATTTAGTAGTAAATCTAAGGTCCAGAAGAGTTAAGTCCTGCATCTGATATATATTTTGTTTTGTTTTGTTTTGTTTTGTTTGGGGCCCACACCCAGAAGTGGCTCTGCACTCAGTGCTGGCAGGGATTGTGGGACCATATGGTGTGCTGAATCTACGTTGGCAATATGCAACACAAGTGCTCTATGTGCTGTACTATTGCTCTGACCCCTGGATCTGATCCTCTTCATGGGTTTGGTTGTATGTAGATTCATTAGTGATTGTATTTAGTGTCCATAATGATGCCCCATTATTTACCAGTGACCTGAATGAACACACTTAGATTCTGAGTTTCAATACTAGAAATCTCAATTTTTATTGCATTCAGCCTCAGCCTTCTAAGATGGATGCTTTACCTCAGGCAGCATGGAAACAGATCCAGAGACCCTGGAAAACTTACTGTCTTCCTTGGACTTGAAGTATAATGATCTTGCATTTTATAGTTCAACCCAAGGGTAGGTTAAATATGTCAGAGCCTCTCTATTTCTTTGATTTCTTTGACCAGTAAATACTTAGCATCCTGCTCAAGCCTTAAATCTCAGGAAATGAAGGGTCATTAGTTCCCTATAGACTGCCTATTTCTTAGGTCTGATATCTCATTTTATAAAGAACTGAACTCATTCAGGGTTACCCATAAATGTGAAATCCCCAAAATATGCACTATTTTTTTCCAGAATCTGTAGTCTTCCTTCACTCTGGCATTAACCAAACTCATACTTACTCTCCACACTTTAATGTAAATCCTATAATCTGATTTGTGCTCTCTTGTACTTGTACAAAGTTTCTATCCTTTCTCGAGGAAAAACTTAGATCCAGTGATTTTATACACTTTAAACAACTGGAATGAAATTTTTCTCAGTGTTTCTTTTTTTAAACCAAAGGTAATAAATAAGATATTTCAATTTTTTTGTTTGGTAAAACAATGCCACTGATTTAATACAACTTGAAAACTTTATGGAGTTACCTCATTCCTTTACTTACATTGTTTCCTATATGTAAATAACCTTACAAAGTCTCATTTATCACAGTTACAGTTTCTCTAGGGAGCCTTCATTTCCTTCCACCTTAGCCTCCTACTTGTACAAAAACATTGAAGCAGTGAATCAATAAAACCAAACTTAAAAACTCGTTTAAAAAATAACATCAATTATATATATATATTATTTGTTTGTGACACAAGATTATTTATCAAGGGTGTCCCAATAAGAAAATGGATAAAAGCTTTGCATAAAATAGCATTATAAGCAAACCCTTACACTTTAGTCTATCTCTATTCAAGTGATGACTGGAATTCATGAAACTGCTGTCTGGTTGTGGAGCTAAACCAGGTGGTGGTAACTGCTTCACCATGGAGGGGCAAAGTCTTAGGGACTAGCATGAATTAATCACAAGCTTTTAGGATGTCATCACATTTTGAGGGTCTGGCTTCGGTGAATTCTAAAGCAAACTCTAGGGAAGAAAGGCCATTTTGGTTTTGGCATTTTCTTTTTAAAATGTCAGTGTTAAGATTACAGCCTCCCTTTGATGTTGGAAATCTAGAGTCTTTATATAGCATAAATACACTACACCTGACATGTGTGTATGTATAGTGTCTTCATTAAAAAGGTATCAAGGAACAGACCAGCCTAAGATTAGGTCTCAACCAGTGTGGGAGATTACCAGAGTCCGAGGCTCAGCCAATGAACAGTTGGTCCAAAATATCTTGTATTTTGCTAGAAATAAAGGTCCACTTAATTTCTTTTGGTCAAATCAACCTTTAAAGGACATGTATTTTCTACCTCAGATCAACACACATCCGAGAATTATGAACTACTCATGCCCACTTGACAGTTGTTGAATGCATTTGAATGTGCAAGTTATAAGAACTACAAATTCAGTAGTCTGTCTCTCTTCAAAACAAACCATCTAATGAGATATGCTCAGCTATGCTAGTTTGTTGACAAGTCAAATAAGAAGTAAACTTAGATAGTCTACCCAAATGAAAACATTTAATCGAATTTAAGAGTATTTCATTTAAATTATAAAGAATATATATGTCACGTTGGTGATGAATGTGTGAACACCTACTTTTGAAGGGTGTTTAAAGAACACTCTTGAAAAGCTGCCTCAATGCAAATAAAATGGAAAGAAAGAACATATGCTATCAAGTAGTTTGCAAAAAATGTGTATGCTTTTTAGCTTTAGGATATTATATATATATATTATACTTATGCATAAAATTATTAAATAAAATATTTGATTCTGTTTGGCTGGAGCGACAGCACAGCAGTTGGGCTTTCGCCTTTCACATGGCCAACCCGAGTTTGATTCCTGCGCCCCTCTCAGAGAGCCCAGCAAGCTACTGAGAGTATGGAGCCCTCACGGCAGAGCCTGGCAAGCTACCCGTGTGTATTGGATATGCCAAAAACAGTAACAATAAGTCTCTCTATCAGAGATGTTACTGGTGCCCGCTCGAACAAATCGATGAGCTAAGGGATGAGAGTTTTAAAACATAGGCCATATAAGAACATATACACAATGAATGAAATTTGCTACCTATGTTTACATAGGTCTCATCCAACTTCTACTAGCATTCTCTGGATGTAAGAAGACAGTGGAAAATCTCTAGACCTAGAAATGAAGAAACTGATCTTTAGGTTCAGCTATAAAATTCACAGAAATGTCTTATAGATAGCTCATAGCTAAAATTCTGAAACAATGAAGAGTTGAGAGGAAGGAGGAAAGAGATTGCTTTCATGGTCCCATCTATTTGCTTCCTGATCTGAGACCCTTATGAGGTCAGACAGAAAGCCTCAAGAGTCTGAAGACCTGTGCTCAACAGGAGGTTTTACCTTTTGCGAAGCCCAGGTCTTTTTAGAAATGTTCTTGAGCAAATATTCTCCTGCTCTACCCACCCAGTCACATCTATTAGGAACATTTTCACTTCAATCAAATTGTTCATGTGGCGATTCATCTCATTTTGGGACTGAAGTCTAAAATAGAGATGATAGAGACAAATAGAGACAAATAGACACTCTGGGGACTGTTGCTTTGCATAGGGTATTTTCAGCAAAAAGGAATTGAAGGACAATTTCTGTCTCAGTTACCCATAGCTTAGTCCCCTCTTTATGTAGGCAACGTTGAAGAGGGGTGATACTTCAGTTCAATCGATGAATACACATTGGATTTCTGAAAGACAAGAGGATTTCAACCAGAGGTGGCATGTCTGTCTTTCAGTTGGACAACTTACAGAAAAATTTAAAAATTGAGGGATAAAATATTCCCCTGGTCTTGACAGAGAGCACATAGAGAATTTTTTCTACAATACGATTTTGCTTTATTGAGGGATGGCAGCCAGAAGTATTCAGATCTTACTCCTGGCTCTGTGCTCTCGCTTTCCTTTGTGTTTTTTTTTTTTTTTACTTTTTGGGTCATACCCAGCGATGCACAGGAATAACTGGCTTTGCACTCAGGAATAACCCCCGCTGGTGCTCAGGGGACCATATGGGACGCTGGGAATTGAACCCGGGTCGGCTGTGTGCAAGGCAAATGCCCTACCCGCTGTGCTATTGCTCCAGCCCCTCTTGGTTTTCTTTGGTGTGACAAGACTTTGGGGATCATACATAGTGCTGCGGATAGAGCCCATGTCAGCACATGCCAGGGAAGCACCTTATTTGCTTTACTATCTCTTGCTCCCCTCCACCATTATCACTTTAATTAGATAATAAAAAGATTCTGAGTTTGAGAGAGGGGAATAAATATTCTAATGATATGGCACAAATAATTAAAGTCAACTGCAAAAGAGAACATAGCACTGTATATTCACTGTCCTCCCATTGTTCATTGATTTGCTCCAGTGGACACCAGTAATGTCTCCATTGTGAGACTTGTTGTTACTGGTTTTTTGGGCATATCGAGTACACCACAGGGAGCTTGCCAGGCTCTGCCGTGTGGGCGTTATTCTCTCGGAAGCTTGCTGAGCTGTCTGAGAGGTATGTAGCAATCAAACCTGATCAGCCACATGCAAGGCAAACACCCTACCTGCTGTGTTATCGCGCCAGCCCGGATATATGTTAACAAAAAAGAACATACACACATATTTTAGAAAAAAGGTAAATTTTTATAAAATTTATTAGAGGTTAACATGAAAAAAGTTGAGGTTGTAGATATTAAACATATTACAAATATACATGAAAAATAAACAAAAAGTTTTTAAGATGTACAAATGTCAGGTTCTATTACAGAAATAAAATATATATCATAAATAGTGAAAAAGTGTTTAAAAACAGGAACAGCGATGACCTAGAGATTAAAGTGTGTAGTCTTTCTAAGAAAGTAAAACATGATGAAAGAAACATCACTGGTATCCATTTCTTACTTTTTAACAATACACTAGAAAAATTTCAACATAAAAACATCATGAAAGGAAACATAATTTCCAGTGATCTATAAATTGGATAAAACTTTTACCTTTTGAACAAAAAAATAATTTTTTGAAGTTCTGTGCAGTTATATTCTGCCATACAGCTTGATGTCTGTGATAAAGAATGATGACCAAAGTTACCCCTACAGGAAAAAAGGAAGGTTACAAGGGAATCTATTTGGAATACTAACATTTCCAAAATTTTAGAACATTTCTTCCAAAAATGAGTACTGAAAAACACTGCAGCTATTCCTACACATTTAGAACTAGACATTAAATAATTTGTAGATGGTACAATTTATTTGAAAATAATCAAAACTACATATTAAGTTATAAAATAGTTTCATTTAAATAGGTTAATGAAAATAATAATTCTGGTAAAAATACATGGATAAATAATTTTGATAATTCTTCATCTAACAGTAAATAGTTAATGATTTTCTTGATTTTGACAATTAGTAAAAGCAAAAGATGTATGTTTTGGAAAACCTTTTAAGGGTTACAAGAAGTAAAACTGAAACATGATATGTTTCTAAATTACTGGAATAAAATAAAACTGAAGGAAATGTTCTTAGGAAAAGCAAAAAGGAAACAGTAAAAGCATACCAAAGAGGAAAGTATAAAACAAGATGATATAATTAACAAAAGCAAAATTTTATATATACATAATAAAACACTTAAATTGAGTTAAAAATCATTAGATTATGGTCTATATAAAAGAAAACACATAAAAGAAAAAAGATGCAGAAATTCATAAGTGAAAGCTAGACACTTTTCCTTTGTTTTCTAAATGCAAACCTTCTCAGAGCAGAGTGGAAAGATTACTTTTGTATAAGGAACACTCACTGAAAAAATACTGAGAAATTTTTAATTTGAGAAAGTATTAAAATTAACAGGAAATAATAGAAATAAATTTATATGAGTCAAATAAAACAAGCTGAAAATAAAGCCAAAGTTTAGTTTGTTTATGAAGTATTTATTTATATACCTCCCATCTTGAAATGTATCTTATGAACAAAAAGATTCCAATATGAAGATTCTTAGTCATCAATGAAATTGGAAAAAACCCTCACCTCTATAAAGAATGCGACAATATATGAAAAAGGCAAGATTTTTGCTTTATTTTTGGTTTTTAAGCCATACCTCATGGAACTTGCAGTTTATTCCTGGCTCTATGCTCAGGAATCAGTGGTGAAGGAGTTCAAGGGACCCTAGAGTTTGCCAGGAATGAAACTTAGGTCAGTAACAAGGGATGTGCACAGGGTTCTTTACTCTCCATCCAGCCCTTTGAACCATTTTAGACAAAATTAGAGAAGGTTATTGGTGGGAGGCATGTTGGCATGTCTCCAAAATCAAAGGAGGATTCACAACTGGTGCTTATAAAAGATGTTTGAGACCACCAAAAGTAGCCCCCTCTACCAGGAGTTGGAGCTTAGTATTCCTATGCATAGCATCAAAGAATCCAAGAATGAAAAACTGAGGAGGAGACCATGTGGCTTTTCCATTTGCATTTTTTTTTCTGACTGGGAGGAATGATTGCAGATCGAGTGGAGCAGAGCAGAAGAAAAGTGGGGAAAAATGACCTGGGAGTCAGCTTTGCATCTGCTGAGCCAAGTCCACTGAGCAGAAATAAATGAGCTCTGACCAGCACCTCCCCAAACAAGATGTTTATATTTCATAGCAGTTGGCAGCTTGCCAAGGTGACTTGCTTACCCAAGAGGGAAAATGGTCACAATTAGAAGGAAAAGTGTTCCTGTGCTACACACACGTACACATCAATCCACCAAATGAACTGACAGGTAGAAGCTGAATGGGAATGTCACAGAGATAAAATTATAAATATTCAATGCTCAAGTCTAGGGAGTCTCCAAAAGACAAGGTCTTACCTATGCACTCTCCATTTTTGTGGGCTCATTTAAAGTAACCGCACTAGGAACATCATACAACTGGTTCAAACGTATGCAAAACCATGATCTAATAGCTACATTGCTGCATGTCCCTCCTACAGTTTGCATGCAGTTTGCATGCAAAAATGATGGGGAGATGATGTTTTGTTAAACAAATTAAGAACTTTTAATAGTTAAGAGCTTTCAGAAATGACAGGTTGTTCATAGTAAGAATGGAGCACTCTATGGTCAGGAATTTATGGGCAGAGTCTGAGAACTATTTGAACGGGATTTCTGTAGCTATATGGTTTTTCTGGAGATGCTGGAGAGGAATGAATCAAAAGCCATCAGAGAACCATAGGCATCTCTGACTGCAGCTGGAATGCGTTCTCACAATGCTCTCTCTACTAGGGGATGAGAGGACTCATGTGCCTGTCTTTCTCTTGACATTCTATTGAAGAGTTAGTCCTGTACTACTGACAGAATGTGGGTGGTCTTAATTCTACTGGTTCTGGAAGTCTATGGTCCAAGGTAAATTAGCATCTGTTGAACCTTAAATTGGAGGGCAAGGCTCTGAAATACCTTTGCCACCAACTTTCTCCATCAACATTGAGGACTAATGGGAAAGTGACTGTTTATTTTCTTTCGCTTTTAAATTTTTTTGGTTAGCTTTATTGCTATAGAAAAGTAAGATAAATGGTCCCAAAGTTGCAGAGAGTGACTGGTGCAAAGACTAAAACGTGCCAAGTTTATGAACGGCAAATTGAAGCCAGCACTGCTTCTCAGTGACCCACATGCTCCCAGCTCACAAGGTCTCTCAACCTCTGAATCCCCTCATTTTTCTCTTTTATCCTGTGAAAGAACACATGAAGAACAGAGTTACACTTAATCAAAAAATCTTTCCTCCTTATTTGTTGACATTGCAGTGCTCATCTGCATCTCTTATTTATATTCTGTACATCCTAAAATGCAAGTTGTATGCACTCTGCAATTATATTCGCTTTCCTCTTCCCAAAGTCGGTTTTCTGGCCAAAGCCTCACATTTATGCCCATATTGTGGTAATATAGTAACCATATTAGCGTCTGCTCTAACTAGCTAGTTTCTCCATGTCAGTAGGGTCATTGATAGTTTGAACATCTCCTCTGCCTGACACCAGTCGTCACTGCCTTTCCCACCCCTTTATTAAGCTGTCTTCCAGCTCTCCCCATGTTGCCAGTTACTCTACATAAAATACTCCCTTTATTCTAATTTGACAAAGTTCTGCTTCTAGATCTGGCATGATCCTGCATATAAAGTTCTGGCATTCCAAACTTCTTGAACATTCACCATAAGCTTTAGCCTGCCTGTTCTGATTTCAGATTTTGTGTCTTTTTTTCTCCTCCTGACCCTATGCTATAGGTTAACCAGAGTAGTCTTAGTTTCCTCATTGCTTACCAGTTGTCCTCTAGATGGTACTGCAATAAGATGGTCATCCTGACATCCTCACAAAATTAGATTTTGTGGGAAAAAGTAAAACATGGATTCCCTCCCTACAGCCCAACTCACTAAAAATACAAACACACTAGTGCTCTCCTGGGCATTTACTCCACACTTCTTTCCCTCCTGTAACTTACAAGGCTAATATCTCTAAATACTAATATTAGCCCATAGTTTCCTAACTAGTAACTGATCTGTTGCCTTCTCAACATCTGTCAATGATCCTCTGGCACATCCAGATGAACACCTAGAGACATAAATCAACTGCCTCATTTTTCTACCAACAATTCCTCTTTGTTTATTTCCCCTACATTTCTTACCCAAATGGAGGGTATGGGAATCAATTTTTATTTTGATTTTGATATTGATTCCCATACCCCACATCTTATTGGCCCCATCTCTCCTTTATTATATTATTGTATGCTCCAAAACATTCTTCATCATGACATATCTTCCTCTATTCCTCACCAACTCCAAATATCATTGTATAATTGGTATCTAAACTTATTAACATTATTTCTTACTGTGTTGAAGTTTTGTATGACTCTTCTTCTTAAACTGAATTTTCATGAACCCATTTTTGAGCTACAACACACTTGAAGTCTCCTGAGAGGTAAGGTATATTATTCTGGAGTATCGGTTTTATTTTATGATTAAAATTATCTTAAAGTATTAAAACAAATATCTTATAGAATTAAGAAAAAATGGCAATATTTTAAGATATTTTAAATAAATCATGTACACAGTGTTCCCTTTTGGCTCTGATTTAAAGCCCCTGAGGGATATGAGATCATTCATTCTCCTTAATTGTTTGAATTTCTAGTGAACTACAAACTTCACAGTACGTCCTACAAGTCCTCTGAGATCTGGCCTTCCACATCTTTTCAATCTGATTTCTTACAATGTGTTTGCTCAAAACTCTAGTCACACTTCACACCCAACCATCCTTTTGTGTTTGTACACTGAGTTTTGTTTAGCAAGATTGTTCTTATACTATCATTTTCTACATGAAAAACATATATTTATTCTTCTTAATTTAGCTTCATGCCTGCCTTCTCTCTGAAACAATCTATCCTTTCCTTCCCAAATGGAGTAGAATTGGCTCCATTCTCACTTGCATTCCCCATTTGCCCTTTCCCAAGATTACTAATAAATTCATATCAGTATAAGCTAGTATTATGGCATCAGTGTCTCAAATGCTGGCAAGGAGTTTTTACCAATTCTGTATTTTTTGTTTTTGGTGTAGATTAAGGGAAGCAGGTTTTACTAAGTCACCTTCCTGCCAATAGGATGCCTCATTGGTGGCAAATTTATGAACAGGTGTCATATTTAAGTGTTCTTCCTCTTAAGTCTCAGGATGGGAGCTACATTTAGAGTTTAAATTCAAGATCATTTTCTGTTTGTGCTCCCTGGAACCAGGGACACCCTGCACATGATCTGCTGGGAGGACATGTTCTTTTTGTCACCAGCTTCCATAGCATTCACTTGTCCCTAGGGTCTTCTCCTTCCCATCATTGTTTCACTCAGTTTTGTTATTCTTTCCTTTGGTGGGGGTTGGGAACATACCCAGTGTGCTCAGGGCTTTCATCTGGCTTTGTGCTCAGAGATCACTCCTAGAGGGGACTCAGGGGACTATATGTTATGTATTTTTTGGACATCAGGGTAGTAGATGCTGACTAAATACTAGTGAACTTAATAGACAAATAAACTGCCATCCTAAATATTTTTTAAAGTTCCCTTCATAGAACCTACCTCCTTTTCAAGTTCCTTTATCAGAAAAGGAGATAATTTCTAAGGATTGCAATGTCTTTTTGCTAGAAATCTATATGCACAAAAACAATACTATAAAATTAGTGAATAGCATCAGGTTTTTAAAAATTAGCATTTGCATCCTTCTAACCTGTGTGATATGGTATGAGTAGATTTCTGCATACCTAAGAGATCTTCACCTAAAATTCAATACACCATCTTCCCTCTTTCCAATCACTCAGTGGACTCTCTTGGATAAACATTTTCTGCCTAAACCATTAGTAGATTATTCTCCCAAACAATAGAGTTTCTGTGCTACATGATTTCAGAATCATTTGAATTTATTCAGAAACTAAAGTCCTCCTAAGATATCAGAATTATAGGACTTCATGAAATACTATATGCCTCTAGAAGTGTGGTTTACACAGATAATTCAAGGGTAACCAGTGGTGCTGGAAGTATGGTAAATGAGACAAGTAATAAAGTTATCAATGAAGAATAATTCTTGGGAAGAGTGTAAGGCACATCTTATTCAATATGCTATATAAGCCAAAGTATTTTTATTCGTAGAAGATAGAATTTATTCTAAATAGACAGAGAGGAGTATGGAAAGTTACAAAAGTGTTTCTGACTTTTTTCTTTAATCCAAAAATTGTAAAGTATGTTTATTTGTATTCATAATGATTTTTTCTTTTCCAGGGTAATTTTGTATCTTTATGGAAATCCATTTAAGAACCTCCTATGGTATGAGGGTTTAGAAGTCAATAAGAATAATATGAAAAACAGTAAGATCAAAGTTATCTAAGACAATCCAGAACTTAAACCACCATCTGAGAAAGGTGTCAGTGAACAGTCTTTTGCTGCTCTTTTGTCTTTCTTTCTCTACCTGCATAACTTTTTCTATCATCGTAACCATGTATGCACATGTGCAGCACAGTGGCCTGATCAGCTGTTTCATGGGCTGGACAGTGCCATCAGATTGGCAGTGGGTTGTAATAGAGGCAAAGCCTCTAACTTGGAATTCCCCTGCACAGAGGTCCTCTATGCAGTGACATCATGCACATTCTGTGTCAAGATGTGTTTCAAGTGTGTGAGTGTGAACTTTCTTTATGTACAGGAAGCAAAGGAAGGAAAGTGATTTTAAAGAAACAATGACAATCTTAAAAATTGGTCATATTTTAAACAAAAGTATGCCAGGCAGCTGCATATTTTTACTTATTTGGAAAGAGCACTTGCCCAACAGTCTTGACAGGCTCCCTTAATTGGAGCTGGGTCTTTCCCTCATTCCTTTGAGACAACTTTGTAGTGACCTTTGGTGAAATAAGCCTTTTGGTGCTTGAAAGGCAATATACCACTAGGAAGTCAAAGCACCCCATATGGTCTCCTGAGTCTGCCAGGAGTCATCCATGAGCAAGAAGCTATGAGTAAGACCTGAACACCACTGGTTGTGGTCCCCAAATGAAAACAAACAAATGATATCAACAACAAAAAAATTTCTTTACTTTTGGAGAGCCCAGCAAGCTACTGAGAGTATCCTGTCCCCACAGCAGAGCCTGGCAAGCTACCCATGGTGTATTCAATATGCCAAAAACAGTAACAACAAGTCTCACAATGGAGATGTTACTGGTGTCTGCTCAAGCAAATCGATGAGCAACGAGATGACAGTGCTACAGTGCAGCGCTACTTTCAAACATTCCTTAGGAAGGTTCAACTCAAATAATGTCATTAGTCTTTTTAACTAAATTATTTAATCCTCATAAGAATTTTTGTTTACACATAGGAGAAAACAAACTTTAAAAATTATTGCCTGGATAACTTCAAGTACTAGTCAAAGAACATAAAAATACAGAGGATCATTTAACAACAAATACCACGATAGAAAGAAGACAAAGGAAAAAGAAAATGGTGTTTGGGGTAAAGGCCAATTGAACATTGGCTTGGGGTCAAAGCCTGAGATAGTCCCTATTGAGCTCATTAACATGTTTGACCACTACTTGATCCCTACAAGAGGACTTAGGAAGATAAAGAGAGTAATAGCAGTCATATGGTAAAAGTGTTAGAGTTTGTAAGAGTAATGAATCAATGAAAGAAAAAATCATGCAGGTTGTGAGAAAAGAAATAGCTTCCTTCAACTTCCAAGCTCCACAAATTGGCTTTTGACTCAGCCTTCCACTCTTGAGTCCAAATACTACATCATGTCAGAATGTTCCTGTCTTGAAATGGTAATCTAATAATCTTCAAAATTCTTGGAGAAATGAAGCATCATTTGTTCCCTTCACCTTCTGCCCTTCAAAAAAAATGGCTTTTTTGGAAAATTATCTTTGGATCTCCAGATTTCGGCGTGAAGAAAATGGCATCATAGGTATGGCTCAGAAAGTCTGTGCACTCTCCTCAATCCTGCTCTCCTCCAAGCAGCCACCTCTTGGCCTCACATTTTTAATCTTGGTGAGGTAAACTGGACCCTTAACCTAATCCTTTAGAAATCATGACCGGTATGTGAACAGGAAGGCGGTCCCCAGAAAACTGAAAATAATGTTCTTGGCTCCTGCCTCCTTTGCTTTCTATTTTAGTCCTGAGGGACATGGCTTTTGTACTTCTTTGAGATTTAGGAGTCTTGAGGTTTTATTGCGAAAAGAAGAATTCTGTGTGGTTTTAGAAGGAGAGTCACTTTGAGTAATTCAAACCCTCATTTATCCAAACACAAAGACCAAGAACCTCTTAGCAAACAGGGCCCCATGTGATAAAAATTCTGGCAAAGAATTTATATCTGTTCTGTACGCTGCCCATAATTTTACCTAGTAAGCTTAATAGTCATGTTTCCCAGTCAGCCCAACTCTCTTAGTTTATCTTGATAGGTGTGCATCTTATGTATGTCTGTGCAGACACATGTGAACATGGGCATTTGTGTGTGTGCATGAGGTCATGTATAAAGAGTAAAGTCTCCAGTTGTTTACTAAATCTGTAGCAAATAAGGTTCAGAGATAATTAAGAGAAATCTCCATTGGCAGAAATGTGCCTGTTTGGGTCTGCTTCTCATTTTGGACAATTGGAGAAGGCAATCACTCAAGTTTTATTGATGCCAAAGAGTTTTTCACAGTCATCAATATGGGCTACAGAAATGAAGTTGTTGACATCTTATTTCTGGAGGCTTTTCTTTCAGATGATTGTGAACCCTCAAGCACCATATATTCTGAAATAAGGCAATTCCACTCCATCACTGAGAATTTTCAATGAGTCATATGCAATTGATCTTATAAACAAGCTGCCAAGTTCCAGTCCACTTGTTTCTATCTCTACCAGTCTCATTCAAACTTTCCTCCCCTCTTCATCTCCCCACCCTTCTCTATGACTCTGCTTTAAGACAAATCTCTCTGATCTTTATTTGCTTAAGCTGAGATAGTTTAGATAGCATGTGAATGCTTTTAGCCACTTATAACACCATAGATATACCATAGATAAGGATTTCTAGGTGACTGTTATAAGAGTATGGGCGCTCTCTTAAGCTAGACTTCAGGATTCTAGACTATTTTGGTTTCCCACCTCGGGATATCTAGGCTTTGAGCAACCAGAGTCGTGCTTGTGGTTCAACAGGCCCTCAGATTTCCACTTAGATTCCCAACAATAATCTAAGAATCTAAGATTTCCACTTAGATTCCCTCTTCTGATCCACTGGGACTGGAAGAAGTCACCCTTCCTCTCTATATTTGTAGAGTGAAGGCAGTTGCCCCAGTACCCTTGGCAGCCAACTTATGTCCCAATTATGAGAGTGCCAGACTGTGCCCAAGATAGTCAAGCTGAGCATGGGAGGTGGAGTCAGTTTGAACAAAACTGTCCCACTGAAGCACAGGACAAACTTGGGTTTGGCATATCATGACAGTCCATGGGGTGCTTAGTTCCTGTGCCTCATGGTTGGGGAAGTCAGGCCAGTACTTGAGAAATGGGTGCTGATACCCTCAGACCAAATTCCTTAAGGATCAGACTTGAATCCAGGTGCACAGGAAGCTGAATCATAAGTAACCATTATTGTTGCCTAGCCCAGATGAATATAGGAAAGATTATTATGACTGCAAACGTCTACTCCATAAAAGTGCAGGTATATACTAACCCAGGAAGGAAATGATAAATCTCATACAATAATATTAACCACTGAGTAACTCTATAAAAGTCACAATTTTAAGTGTTTCTTGTTTAAAATTAGAGAACTAAATGAAATGCTGTAAATTGAAGAGATTTATCAGGCCACAGAGATGATTTCACTTGTATTATGTTGTTGCTAAATCTGAAGCCAATTTTAGAAACTGAAGTCTCTCTTTGCCAAATGCCCTGCTCACCTTTTTATTTATGAGTGGGTGGTTTTATCAATCTCCACTGAAATCCCATTGCATGCACTTCTATTTTTTTTAAATAGGGGGACTGAAGGATAAATAAAACTCCAAAATTTACAAAAGATTTTTGGAAAATTTTCTCAAACTATCTCCATCATCAACCTAAATATGTGAATCTCCTTCCAGATGTGTGTAATGATATAATTAGTGGCCATGGTATTAAAGTCAGAAATCTCGAAATATCTATGTGTCCCTAGTCACAGAACTCTAGCCAGAATAGGGACAGCCAGAATGGCAGCTGGGCTGGGAGTCTGGGGGAGCCTGGGTGGTCCGGCTCATCCTTGCTGAATGTTTAAACATTGACTTCACACAAGACATTATTCTGTCCTATTGGGATAGAGAAAACTCCTCTTGTGAACTGCTGATCATAAAGGACATTTTAAAAAATCATTTGCAAGTAGTTTGTATGCTTAGAGGTCTGAATTCATGAGTACAAAATGATCATATAAGAATCTTTATATTCTCACAAGTTCCCAGTCTGTTCATACAACAGCTATGCTTTTCCTTGATCCTATCTTTCTGATTTATCATACACGAAATGTTCCTTTTAATTAGCTATTCTTTACACACCGACGCCCACTGAAGTCACACACAAAAGCAAAACAATCAAATATAAATGAATATGTTGGCTACTAAAAGTTAACAATTTTTTTCAAATAATCTTGTTACAAATGCTAGGATAGTGAATCTAATACTTCCCTCCTCCCCCCGCCAAAGATACCCAATAACAACAGGAACCAAAACCCAGATATCTTTAGAAATTCCCTGTTACAATAGTCCTACCCAGCATGCTTGCTCCATATGGCACCATATTGACCTAGTAAAATCCTCTTTATTTGGATTTTAAAAATGACTTGCACAGAAGGATGCCAACATTGGACTAGCTTGCCAGATGACTCTCATAGAGAGAAAATGAATAAGCCAAAAATCTCAGACAGCAAAACAGAGCAGGTGGGATACAAGCGCATTCGAGTGGCAAGACACAGAATAGAGACAGAAGAGGCAACTATCATGTGAGGGACTCTGAAGCAAGACTCAGTGGCTGCTTCCCTCAGGGACAATTAAGAACATATCACTGTTGCAATGGAGGCTGTGATTTTTCTCCTCTCATCTCTATTCAACCGTTTGCATGACGCTTTAGCATGAACTGACATTTGCTTGGTAACCTTGGTAACATCCTCTCTTCATTGCCTGGAAGATTCTAACTGCCACAATGAGACTTCCTTTAGTGAGTCATTATTTGGAAATGAAATCACAAACTGGCATAGGCTTAGACACAATTGATAACATATGATACTCTATCAGATTAGATTAAGAGGAGCCAGAAAAAGTAAACCTTGCTATTCAGCCTCTGCATGGTAGACTGTGGCTACAGCAGGCATGAGAATAACTCAGCTGAGTTTATACAAATATTGTGACCTCTATGTAAAAGTTTTGGTCTATATCTTGCCCCTTATTTTCTCCCTATCTCCTTATCTTTGTCCCTGTCTGCATGGACACATAGTCATTTGACATTTCAACAGCTCCTCTTATACTTGCAATTCAGATATCCTGTTTCTTCCCTCTGAGGAGATGAGTATTTTCATATATCTGGCTCAGGGCAAGGAATATTCAATATAGGTAGTTGGTGACTCTGGAATGCAAAAATTCTTCTGGAAATATTCTAAGTTCAGAGTAAGAGTTTGAATGATTTTCTGCATTCTTTTCTATAAGCCCAAGTGCAAGAAATCATAAAAATTGATAATTTATCTCTTTTATTACGATTTTCCTCTTACAGTCTATGGGAAATATGCACCTGTGGGCTAAGCAGAATTTTTTCATAAATATAGGGAAATCTACCCCATAGAGTGTTTAGGAAGTTCTAGTTTCTTTAGTCAAAGCACTTAAATGGATTATTTATTTACTTTCACAGAAACTCTTTGAAGAAGTACTCTTACTATACCATGACATTTATTAGGTGTGGAAACAGACACAATTATGTGAAATAATATCATGCATGAAGGTACAGGGTGAATAAATGATGTGTAAGACACCTTGGTACCAACTCCTCTTTCCTATACACTCTACTATGCCTCTCTCTCTGCGTATCCAGATCTTTCTTCACTCCCTGAAAGGCTGTATATTCTTTCCATGTTATGGTCAATTTGACTTGCTTTTTGCAAGAATAAAATTTTCATTAGATTTTGCAAATCAACCACAAACCCACTACCTAAATTACCCTTCAATTGTTTAGAAGCTGCAAACAACAATCTCGTATTGGCTTAGCCCATGAGAGAAAAATATCCAGAGAAGCAAGCCACTGTCTGGGCCTATATACTCCTAGAATTTCCTATTCATCCAGCTGTACCTTCCTGACTAGTAGGAGCACACAGTGCTTTGGAACTCGGTTGATGGTGAAGTGAAGCTGACAAGAATATGATTGAGATATTCCATGGTTCAAAGCTACCTCCAAGCTATACTTCATTCCTTTTTGCCACTTTTACATTTAAATAAATCTTACTAAAACTCAATGCTTGCAAAGCTTGAATTAAGGTTAGGTAATTCTCTTCTAGAGAATCATTCTGGGCAGAGTGGGACTTGTGTTTGGCAGAATGAGAAATTGACTTATTTTGACTCTTTCTGTTAGGACCTCCTGCTTGCCTTAAGGAATGATCTCTTCTCGTGCTACTATGCTTTCCAGTGACAGAGGGCGATCAGCTATAATAAGGTGGAAAGGGTGAGGCCTCTGACATACATAGGAATGCAGGGTTTATTGTCAAAGAAGAAACTTTTAAGTCAAATCTAGGCCTTCACTGGGCCTTTCCACTTGGGCAAGATTCAATTTAAACAACACCTTAGCATATAGTTTTCTGTTTTTAAATAATGGAGACAATGAAAATACATAAGACTGCATGTTTTACACAATGACATAAATCAATTATTCTAGCTATGTAAGACAGGACTGGATGTCTTTGTTCATCGATGGAGACAATGAAAATACATAAGACTGCATGTTTTACACAATGACATAAATCAATTATTCTAGCTATGTAAGACAGGACTGGAGCGATAGCACAGCAGGTGGGCATTTGCCTTGCACACGGCCAACCCTGGTTTGATTCCTCCATCCCTCTCAGAGAGCCCGGCAAGCTAGCAAGAGTATCCCGCCCACACAACAGAGCTTAGCAGGCTACCCATGGTGTATTAGATTGACAAAAACAGTAACAAGTCTCACAATGGAGATGTTACTGGTTCCCCCTCGCGCACATCATTGAATAACGGGAGGACAGCGCTACAGTTCTACTTCAGGCATTCAAGGAAAGCTGACCTTTTGGACTGGAGCAATAGCACAGCAGGTAGGGCATTTGCCTTGCATGCGGCCAACCAGGGTTTGATTCCTCCATCCCTCTCAGAGAGCCCAGCAAGCGACTGAGAGTATCCCGCGTGCAACGCAGAGCCTGGCAAGCTATCCATGGAGTATTCAGTATGCCAAAAACAGTAACAACAAATCTCACGATAAAGATGTTACTGGTGCCCGCTCAAGCAAATCGATGAACAATGGGACGACAGTGCTACAGTGCTACAGTGCTATGTAAGACAGGAACATTCCTCATGAAATTAACCTGGAGGGCAATGACACAAATGAGCAAATGCATATATGTGCAAATTTTATGAACTGTTTTGTTTTCTTTATGAAGCATGTATTTTTCAATTCTACTCGTAGCATACAATGCACTAAACTTATAAGTTTTCATAAACACCAATCTCTGACCTGTGCATTTGGGTAAATTTTCTTCAAAATTCTCAGATTCTGAGTTAGAAACTGCCACTACTGCTAATAAATTGTGATATGTCATTGTTTTACTCATGCTGCTCGAAGTATATTCAGTGCACTGTAGCTCACCATATTTGTTCTGAGTCCTCTAAGCTATTCTATGCATGTCATGCAAAGCTGAGTTCTTAATATTTCATCCTCTCACTTGAGTGGCCAGAATGTCATGCCATGAGCCCAGATAACATATCAACCTTGAGTCCAGGTACTGATATCTTTAACCAGAACAGAACATCCCTATAGCTCAGTTCTTTTTAAAAAAACAGTTATGAATTTATTGTTATTTTTATAAAGAACTTTTCTCCTTTTATGAAACTTTTAAGTTTTCTAAACTCTACCAATTTAAATTATAGGCCCCTATCAAAGATTTTCTCCTCCACTAACAGATACTAAAAGCTAAGAGCATACTGATTTCACTTTTCCCAAAATCAGGGGATTTCCAGTAGAGCTAGAAACTTGTTCTTTCACTTTTAAATTGTACCAGATGCATTGCTCCATCTATGAATAGAATAATCTCAATGGGTCTTATCATCCCCACTAGAGCTGGACTCAGTCCACATGGGGAACCTTGTCCAGTTTTAGTGCCCTTGGAATGCTGCATCTGACATCCCAACTTTCTATTGTCTGGGCATCTGGCAGTGAATTTTTTGCACACTGTTCCAGCTAGGAATGAATTCTCTTTATCTCTTTATTTCTTTATTCTCCATTGGCATCAGCTTTAGACTGACTCTTAGGAGTCTTCGTCCTACCTCTCCCACTCACCTATTTGCCAGATCAACCTATGTCCTGGAGCCATTTCACTCTGGCCACCCTTGCAGTGACTGGCAAGTAAAATGAAGGTTAGGAATAGACCAGTGAGAATATAGAACACAAATCATTCTTGTGATTTTATAGCTTGTTGTGTCTCTACTCCACATGAGGTCTCCAAGAGACCAGAACTCACCTGTAGCACTCATCATTTGGTCTCCAGTGCGTGACAAGATATCTGTCACAGAGCGGGTGTTCACAGTGCTCACATATTCTTGTTGATGATTGGCTTCAGGGGTATACCCTAGTGTGACAAAAAACATGACGTGTTAAATTTATTAACTCAAAATCACACCTTTTCCAACTCTGTGAGCAAGGTCCTCTATCAATATGCGAATAAACTAAGGGTGTGATTTCCAAAACCGATTGGTCATCAGAATCACTAGACAGCTTTTGGAAAATGCATATTTATAGATTTCTTTCCAGATGTGAATGAAATTTCTCAATCAAGATATTTAAAATGTCCAAGTGAGTCACTGGAACCTTCTGCTGATCAGTGGAATTTTGAAAAGAATGAATTATGTCATTATTCAAGTCACAAAGCTAATAATAGGGGATAGAAGCTTGACTTATACTCAGGTCTTTGTATTTCTGCTACAGATCCTGAGGTAAAATATGTCTATCCTGTCTTTAAAAAGTGGACCTTCCCTGAAGCTTCTGATCATTGAAAAAGTCAGCCTTAAAGCATATCCTGGAACCCAATACCCCAAGTCTATGCTGTGGTGTATGTTCCACACTGGGCTACCTCACTTACACTGATATCCCAAGCAGATTTTAAAATCTAGATAAGTGATTTTTAACCCTTTGAAAAATATGTATTTGTGTATGAGTACTGAATATTGATGAAAGATTGTGGAAATGTATTTGACAAATTTTTAGAGGTTGGTTATTTTAGAAGGCAATAACAGGTCTAAAGGCAGCACAAGTGAGAAAAAATGAAAAACCTCTGTTTTATGTCTTCAAAGTGTCTCTTTCCTCCTTTCCTTCTTGTGATGCAAACAAAAGGGAGCTAAAGAGGAGTCTCTCCCTAAGGAGAGCATCTCGTTCTGAAAACATTGGCTGTGGCCAGAAAGTGGTGTCAGTTTTGATCTCAGTAAGCATGAACATGACTTCAGAGCCTGGGCTAGTAATTTGAGGTGTAGATATGAGCAGAGAGCTCTTGCTGCTCTATAAAGTGGCAGTCTGACAGCTCTCCAGCAGTTCCTATGAAGCATGTAGGATGCTCTGCTAGAAAATGACTGGAAATAATTTACATAGACAGTGTGAGGCATGGCAATGGAATTGGCTAACAGTGAATCATGAAAGACTATAAGCCAAGCAAAAACCTGTAGGGTGGAAACAATGTTATAAGCAATGGGGCAAGGAGTGTCCTGTTTTGTGTAGGAGCCATCTTTAGGACTAAAATCTTAGTCCTATTCATTTGGAAAGCTGTTCCTTTAATTTTTATTTTCTCTTTCTGAACTTTGTATAGATTTCTGATACAAAGTGCTGTTTATTTCAAGAGCTTTCTTTTAATTCATTTTTCCTTTCTATTCTATCTCTTTCTCACCCACATACACATGTGAAAGCATAGACCATGAGAAAAAAGAGAAGTATCTGATATAAGATGTTTATATATACAATCAGAGATGCTTGCTTTTGTCTTCAGAACCAGTTATTTGTTCCCTTTATGCTAGGTTCTGTTCCCTTTTGCTTGCACATAATCTATCTTTTCTTCTGGTAGCAACTCCCTAGTTTTCCAGCTAAAGAAATCTCTCCCTATTAGGTAACTTTCCAGTGGGACTTCCATTAATATTATCCATCCCTGCTGTGAAAGGGATGTGACCCACACCAGAATAATCAATGTTCTCTTTCTGAAATTTTTTGGCTAAGTGAATAAACTGGAAATATAACTATAGTTGGATTTTAGTTACTTCATTCACTGTACTGATGGCCCAGGTCAATAGTTTATGTTCTTCACATCCCTGAAAAATTCTCAATCCTATTCATTTGGAAAGCTGATCCTTTAATTTCCATTTTGTCTCTCTGAACTTTGCATAGATTTCTGATACAAAATGATTTTTCTTCAAAGATATTTTTAATTCATTTTTCCTTTCTGTTGTATCTCTCTCACACACATACACACATACACATATGATTCATGAAGATAGTGTATATATATACATATATATACTTTTAATTTTCATGAAGCTTTGGTGAAGTTGATAACATTGGAGAATTGCATGGTATTTTTTTCTACACTGTAGGGAATAATTTGGCAGCTGTATATATAATTAATAGTGCAAGGCAAAATGGAAAAGTCAAGATTTAAATTTTAAAATCCAATGCCTGTGAATAATTTACAAGTTGACACTGGTGGAGGGATTGGTGTTGAGTTATTGTATATCTAAAACACAACTATCAGTAACTTCTTAAATCATGCCTTTTCATAAAAAAACATTTTCTTTTTTTTTTAATTCTTTTATTGATTCACCATGTGGAAACTTACAAAGCTTTCAGGTTAAAGTCTCAGTTATACAATGCTCAAATACCCATCCCTTCACCAGTGCACATATTCCACCACCAAGAATCACTATATACCTCCCCCCTTCCCCCCACGTCCCCAGCCATCCACCCCGCATGTGTAACGGGTAAATTTCATTTTACTTTCACTTTACTTTGATTACATTCAATATTTAAACAAAAAAATTCACTATTATTGATTTGGAGTTTCTCCCCCCTAAAGTTGATCTGCTGAAAAGAAAGCATTTGGTAATTTGTTTTCCATTGCTGAGAATGAAGAAATTTGCATATAAGTGGATCAACATTGAAAGTATCATGCTGAGTGAAATGAGTCAGAAAGAAAGAGACAGACATAGAAAGATCGCACTCATATGTGGAATATAAAGTAGCTGAGAGGTACAAGCTTACAAAAAAACATTTTCTAATGTACATACAGTGAACAGCTTTTTTGGCAGCATATATGCTAAAACTGGATCCTTACATAATCCTTATAAAAACTTACAAAGTTGTGAAGTGTTTCATATATATTTAATTAACTATTGATATACATGATATATGAGCATGAATATGAAACTTAAAATTATAATAAGTGAAATAGGACACATTAAAATATAGCACATAACTGCTTTGATTTTTATTTTTATCTCTTTTTACCAAATATACTGTCCTATCACATAGTCCCTGAAAAATGGACAAAATTTAATTCTTTATTTTGTTTCTAAACTATTTTGGTAACCCTGATAAGTTATGCTGGAATTTAGTTGTGCTATTTGTTCACCAAGTCCTTAAGACAGTGTTCCCAACAGAGATTTCAAAAGCTTCTGCTAAAGAAATCAATTAAGCAGGCTGGAGCATAGCACAGTGGGTAGGGCATTTGCCTTGCACTCGGCCAACTCAGGTTCAATCCCTGGCATCCCATATGGTTCCCCAAGCACCGCCAGGAGTAATTCCTGAGTGCAAAGCCAGGAGTGACCCATGAGCATCGCTGGGTGTGACCCAAAAAGCAAAAAAAAAAAGAAGAAAGAAAGAAAGAAAGAAAGAAAGAAAGAAAGAAAGAAAGAAAGAAAGAAAGAAAGGAAGGAAGGAAGGAAGGAAGGAAGGAAGGAAGGAAGGAAGGAAGGAAGGAAGGAAGGAAGGAAGGAAGGAAGGAAGAAAGAAAGAAAGAAAGAAAGAAAGAAAGAAAGAAAGAAAGAAAGAAAGAAAGAAAGAAAGAAAGAAAGAACAAATCAATTAGAAGAATCTAGGCAACAATTGTGTCTATTTCCCATACAAATTGCCTTATGATTTGGAGCTACTGGTGTACTTATTAGCATCCATATTCTCAAGACACCTAAGTTGGCACATACTGCTGTAACTTAAACAAGTAAGCATAAAAATCCATATTTCCCAACCAGTAATGTTGCCCTCAATTCTATTAATAAACTTTTCTAGTTCTAGTCTCAATTTTAATGTGGCTTATGGAGGTTTCAAGCAAAGCTCCTGCAATTTGGTCAAGGAGAGAGATTTAGAGGATAATAATCCGTTCCCTAATCGCCAAGGTTCACCTTTACCTTTGGCTTTCTGCATGACTGTCTCTAGTCTCCCATCTTCTTCCACATTATTATATTCCAAACATATGAAAAACTCAGATTTAAGTGAGACAGATATCCCTTCCCTTACAGGAAAGCTAAATTAAGTCTATGTCTAGATTTTGCTAGAATTCAGAACAATTTGAGAAGGATAAATATGAAGAGCATTGTGAAGGTAAGTTTACGCCCCGGTCTAGATGATTTTCTTTGAGATTTGTGTTTTCTTTTGAACGCTAGGCTCCATCTCTGTGCTTCCCAGCCTAGTGTCCAATATTCGTTAAGAGAGTCATCATCTGTACCTCCCATGTACAGAAAGCAGATTCAGTTTGCTTAGATGCAGACTTCCCTAATCTATCTGCCTTGGTAAAGAAAGGAAGCTTCTTTTTCCTTTCTTTTTCTTTTTGGATAAATATTTTCTCCCAGTTGTTGATGTCAGAACTGCCCACCCTCTTTAGGAGAAACCACCAGACTTTTTATCCTCCCATATAAATCTTATTTAAAAACTAATCTAATCTACTCAATATTCATTACCTCAACACTGGGATCAACAAACCCAGGGCCGTATGACACAAAATAGAAAAGTAACAGGGACTGCTTGGCAAAAGCAATCTCTACATAACTAAGGCGCACGTCTCATACTTTATCAGCTAGAGAGGACAAAGGCAGTCACATTTACATTTGTATTCTATAAACACTAGATTCCTTCACAATGGCATACTCTCTGCCCCTCCTATTCCCCACAGCAGCAAGAGGTCCAGTATTACCCTGGGATTCTTCTCCACAGACATTCCCAGGAGTTCCAAATGGGAGCATATCCTTGACTTTGGTATAAGGGTAGCTGTCCTTATAGCTTGTCTAGGAGTAGGTTCAGGCCTGTTCTCAATTTAGTCTCCAGCTGTGGTGATATGGCTTACTAAACATTTATGCTGTTTCAGCTGAAAATAAAGTCCACTTCACTGGTGGTACAGGTTCACTCCTTCCATGTCATCTGACTTTCAGGTGCTTAGTATTTTGGATCCAACCTTAAGAGTCATCTCAAAAGAAATCTACCTGAAATCTGAAATATTATTACACATATACTTCTTTGCTTCAGGCTCATACATACTGCCAATGTGTTATGTCAAGATGAGGTCCAATGTGAACCATATGTTATAACATTACCTTCAGATACAATGTTTTAGGCATTATTCGAGAACATAGGTAGGCATGTATATTTTAGACTTCTGTGTGTGTTCTTGAGATAAAAAACAAAGAGTAAAATATTTGAGTAATATTTACATATATCCCAGAGAGCCCGGCAAGCTACCAAGAGTATCCCGCCCGCACAGTCAGAGTCTGGCAAGCGATCCGTGGCATATTCGGTATGCCAAAAACAGTAATGAGAGGTCTCATTCCCCTGACCCTGAAAAAGCCTCCAATCATTGGAAAAGACGAGTAAGGAGAGGCTGCTAAAATCTGAGAGGAATATAGATGTTAATGGTGCCCGCTCGAGTAAATTGAACAATGGGATGACACTGATACAGTGATACATACACACACACACACACACACACACACACACACACACACACACAGAGGGAGAGAGAGAGAGACAGAGAGAGAGAGAAGTCTCCATGTAGTTTTGTATAGAAGAAATAGAAGAAAAAATAGTTTATATTCTTACTAATTGTGAGAGGATTACTTTTTCTCCATATTCCTCCAAAGCCTGATTATTTGCAGTCTTTTTGATATAGGCTATTCTCACTGGTGAGATTATATCTCATTCCCATTTTAATTTTTTTTTGATAATCTATGACAGGACTATCCATGACTATCCCAGTGGGTAGAGCGTTTTCCTTGCATGCTGCCAACCCAGGTTTGATTCTTCCTTCCCTCTCAGAGAGCCCAGCAAGCTACCAAGAGTACCCCGCCCCCATGACAGAGCCTGGCAAGCTACCCATGGTATATTCGATATGCCAAAAACAGTAACAACAAGTCTCACAATGGAGACATTACTGGTGTCCACTCAAGCAAACCTATGAACAACAGAACAACAGTGCAGAAAATGCAGTGCAATCTGTGATGAGTATCTATTCATGTATGTACTTGTTTGCCATCATCTATATGAATTATCTGGAAAGTATCTTTTTAGCTCTTCACTACACTGTTCATGGGATGTTTGTTGTTTTGTCATTTTTTTAGTGTTTTATATACCTTTCTCTCTCTTACTATCTATCCCCTTTTATTGTGGCATCCTGACCATGGATAAGCATCCTTTTTAAGCATCCATTTTTGAGATCCCTCAATATCATTAAATGTTGGGGAGGAAAAATCGCATATTTCAGGCCTTTTCTTTCTAAGAACATTTCCTGATCCTTTCTAAAAGGGCTAGAAAGACAGATCAGAAAGATGAGTGCTTACTTTTTTTTATGAATGAGACCAAGGTTTGATCCCTGGAATTGCATAGTTCCCCAAGCACCATTTGGAACAACCCTTGACCAGAATTGGGAGTTGTCCCTAAAGACCAGTAGGTCAGGTCCCCCAAAACAACAACAACAAGAACTAAATCCGTGAAATAAATAAAGGGAAGGAATTCTATCTAATTCCTCTTGCAAATTCACATGAGTCTTGACCTCCAAGTGCGGTCAGAACATTCTGTTCAGAATTGAAGACACTTGACCAGACTGGGGCTTGTTTCCCCAAAGACAAAGCAGAGGAGGATCCCTAGAGTCTTCATTTGGGTTTAGTTTGAAATGGGGAACAATGGCTAAAACATAATTCCAATTCCATCAGCAGCTTATTTTAAGACTTGATTTTTTTAAAGCATACCATTTTGTATGGAACATCATTCAAAGAATATAAAAATTTAAATATATGATAGTTCTTTAATGAAGAAAGAAAAACATTAGAGAGGTGTAAACTCTATCAATGTTCAGCAGAATTTAATTTTGTATCCCCTTCCTTTTGTTGACATGCTAAATTATATCTTACAATTAGTTAAGAAACAGAACTAAAGTGTATGACTGGGTTTATGTGCTCTGCCTTGATTACAGAACAGCCCTAACCAGGTGGAACTCTCAGGATAGACTAGTGACTGCTTTAAGCATCTTTCAAGGTACATTACCAAGTAAGGTGAAGCTTCACTTTATTGGCCTTCAACTTGCTTATAGATTTTCTTTTCAATAACCACCTGGGAATGAATTCACATGATTGTCTCGATCTTCTTTCTGGACAATCTCAGATGGCACTTGTGAAAAACCTAAATAGTGAAGGTGTTTCTTAAATTGGGAGGAAAGTGTTAAATCTTCTTATTTTTTAAGGTATAGGTACACATTATTTAATGTCTATGCTCTTCAGCTTGTCTATATCTATTTTAATTTGCTACAAAGATTAGCTTAAATACTTTTCAATCTCCTCTGGGTAATTATATATTCTAACAGTGAATTTATAATAAATAGGAAAGGAAATGAGGATGAATGAAAACAAAAGTCTAGATGAAGGCATTTTAAAGTTGTCAGAATTTTGAGCATTAGGAAAATACTAGTCCTATTTATTTTCAGACTTTCAACTAGCCAGGGGGTATATTTGAACACTTCACATAATTTCAAAAATAAATTGCAGTATTCATCCCCCACTCCATTTAAGAAACATTGAAAACATAATGGACAGAGGAATGTCCCAAGTAGCTTTTGATTCTCTCAGAGGACTTACAGACAGTGGGTTTTAAAAATGTGTCTTTGAAACATTTTTTTCATTGAACATTTGAATTCCAGCTGGTGAACTGCACATCGGGTCAAAATAAGCATTCTGGCTTAAAAACAACAAAAAAGAGACTGGACTGAATTTTGCTCTGAGCTAGGGAAGGTCTTGTTCTGGGCAGCAGCAGCTGCAAACACATACAAGTAGAAATTGGGGCTACCAGGGGTTTTCTTAGATAAAACCTCTGGGCTTGATTAACAAAAACATCTATTTATATAGGCATATTTTTTTTGTCTTGTCCCAACACACATCTCATTCTGGTTACTAGGCTCCACAAGATTATAGAAGCTAAAACATCCAGGAGAACTTCCATGGGACAAGGTATGCAAAGAAAAGGAAACTTTCTAGAAGCTTCTTCTATAGAAAGCTTGGGGGTGGGGGGGGCTCGGCTATTGACTGAACTGCACAATCCAAAACTGTTCTGTGAAAGTCAGGACCTCAGAATGCAACTATATTTAAAGATGGAACTTTTAAGGAAGTTGGCGCGGATGTGGGGAAAAAGAAACCCTCCTACACTGCTGGTGGGAATGCCGACTGGTTCAGCCCTTTTGGAAAACAATATGGTCGCTTCTCAAAAAATTAGATATTGAGCTCCCATTTGACCCAGCAATACGACTCCTGGGAATATACCCTGGAGAAGCAAAAAAGTATAGTCAAAATGACATCTGCACCTGTATGTTCATCGCAGCACAGTTTACAATAGCCAGAATCTGGGAAAAAAATGAATGCCCGAGAACAGATGACTGGCTAAAAAAACTTTGGTACATCTACACAATGGAATACTATGCAGCTGTTAGAAAGCATGAAGTCATGAAATTCGCATATAAGTGGATCAATATGGAAAGTATCATGTTGAGTGAAATGAGTCAGAAAGGAAGAGACAGACAACAGAAAGATTGTACTCATATGTGGAATATAAAGTAGCAGAGAGGTACGAGATAGCAATGATGCAACCTCTGGCAGAAAGCCCTCTGGACTTAGTTACTAAGATACTAAAATACAGAAATCTAGAATCTCGTGGCTGTGGCCGCTGCTGTGGCCACACCACCTCATATCTCTTCATTCTCAGCAATGGAAAACAAATTATCAAATGCTTCCTTTCCAGCAGGTCCGTCTTTGGGGGGGAAACTCCAAAGAATAATAGTGAGTTTTTTTGTTTGTATGCAATCAAAGTAAAGAGAAAGTAAAGTGAAATTTATCAGCTACACAGGTGGGGTGGAGGGCCAGGGGGCGGGAGGTTTACCGTGGTTCTTGGTGGTGGAATATATGCACTGGTGAAGGGATGGGTGTTCGAGCATTATGTAACTGAGACTTAAGCCTGAAAGCTTTGTAACTTTCCACATGGTGATTCAATAAAAAAAAAAAAGAAGCCTTACCTTTGGAATTAAAAATAAATAAATAAATAAATAAATAAATAAATAAATAAATAAATAAATAAATAAATGAACTTGGTTGTAAAACTTAAAAAAAAAAGAGGTCATCAAGATCCTTAACTCAATGGTCTGTGTATATATAAGAAGAGAAAGAGTCATCTTGAAGCAAAGAGAAGAAACTATGTAATGACTTAATGACTATCTACACATCAGAGAGAAATGAAATCTATGGCTAACACAATTATCTTGGACTTCCAGTCTCCAAAATTGTGAGAAATGAGTTTTTAATTCCCCTACCTTTTTCAGTCTGTAGTACTTTGTTATGGCGGTCTTAGCGCACTAATGTGGACCCTTTCTGCTTCAGATCTCAAACCCTGAGTCACTGGAGGGACATTAGGGTTCAATGATATAAAATAAGTAAACCTCATAGATCAGGGATACCAAGTAAAGGATTCCTAATCCAATACTCTTCTCAAAATTTTCTGTCTATAGTGGGTGGTGGCAAGAGTGAGGAACAAGTCAGTATTTGTTTAAGAATTTCAGAGTGCTGAGAATGCTCATATTGAGTGTAAATAAGGTAATTATTCATGGTAATGTATACTGATTATATTAATTAATATTGAGTGTGTGGTTTTCTTTTTATTATATTTTCATTTTTTAAATATTTATTATCCATTTATTTATTTTTTAAAATTGAATCACAGTGACATAGACCACATTTACAAAGTTGTTCATGATTAGATTTCAGTCATATAATGTTCCAACACCCATCCCTTCACCACTGTACTTTTCCCACCACCAGTGGTCTCAGTTGCCCTCTCCCCCACCCCATTCCACCACCTGCCTCTATGGCAAGTCCCCCCCACTTTGTATCTCTCTCTCTCTCACTCTCTCTCTCTCCTCTCTTTTGTAACTTACAGTTTGCCACACAGGTAATGAAAGGTTATCAGGTATATCCCTTTACCTGTGCCTTTGACTCCCCATACACTCTTGGGGCAAGCATCCAACCATTGACTGGTTTTTATGGCCTCTGTTTTTATATACTCTCACCTTGGATATTAGTTTCATTATATATAATATATATACATACATATGCATATATATCCCACGAATGAATGCAGTCATTCTATACCTGTCCCTCTGCTTCTGACTCATTTCACATAACACGATACTCTCCATGTCAATCCATTTATAAGCAAATTTTATGACTTCATTCTTCCTAACAGCTGCATAGAATCTCATTGTATAGACATACCATGGTTCCTTTATCCAGTCCTATGTTCTTTGGTACTCAAGTGGTTTCCAGATTCTGGCTATTTTGAGTTGTGCTATACTGAACATCAAAGTGCAGATGATGTTTCTGCTATGATTTTAAATCTTGTGTGCAGTATTGTATTCCAGAAGTGGTATTGCTGGGTCAAATAGGAGCTCAATTTCTAGTTTTTTGAGGAATGTCCATATTGTTTTCCAAAAAGGCTGAGCAAATTGATATTTCCACCACAATGAAGGAGAGTCCCTTTCTCCCAGCATCTGTGCCAGCACTGGTTGCTCTTGTTCTTTTGGATGTGTGCCACTCTCTGTGGTATAAGTTGATATCTCATTGTTGCTTTGATTTGCATATTCCTGATTATTAGTGATATAGAGCATTTTTATGTGCCTTTTGGCTATTCAAATTTCTTCTTTGAAGAAGTTTCTTTTCAAGTCCTCTCCCCATTTTTTGATAGGGTTGAATTTTTTTTTCTTGTAAAGTTCTGGGATGTGGATTTCTTGAGAGGAAATATTTGTGAGAGAAAGTGCAAGGAGGATAAGAGAGCTATGTAATCCTGAAGCCCACTCCCAGGCCTGCTACTACTCCATCATACACCCTCTGACTCACATAGAAATTTCAACATATATATGGGAGTAGAAGTTGAGTGTGTGTGTCTGTATTTCTCTGTGTGTATCTGTTTGTGTATGTGTGAGAGAGAGATAGAGATAATTTGAGAGGATAATATTTGGTGGGGGATTTAAACAGAGCACCCTGTATTTTATATGACAAAACTAAAATTTGTAGTAAAACTTAGCTAGCTTTAGACATTTTTTTAAAAAGAAAGATATTTTGGCATTAAAGGAAGAAACCTAATGATCAGAGATCTTTGGTTTTGATGGAGGCTTGGGCTTTCACCCACTCTAGGACAGTGGGTAGGATACTGGACTAAAGAGAAGTAGTGCTCTAGTGTCTAGTATCTCGTATGCCAGAATTGAAGTCTTTGTATAAAGTGGAAAGCCTCAGTAAGCTGCCCCTACCATTTTATAGACACTAACATACTCCAGAATTCTGCTAATAAATACTTCTGGGAGGTCAAAGAGATAGCTAAACTGCTTAAGTACATGCTATGCATGTTGATAGCCTGAGTTTAAGCTCAGTCACTGCAAGGTATGGCCCTAAAACAAACAAATAAAATATCTATCTATGTATCTAATATATATAATAGAGAGAGTAAGTTAGAGAGAGAAATGATAGACAGATAGATATGTAGATAGATACATAGATACATAGATACAAAGATAGATATTCTGGAGGTCACAGAAAAACTCAGGTGTTCAAGGGCATAAAATTTTCATGTACAAGGTATCAAGTTCAATCACTGTAATACTGGCCCCAGAAACACCCAGGGGCAATCATGGAGGCCTCTAAGAATCACCAGGTATTGTTCTGATGGGCTCCAGCATCATTAGACCAAAGTGTGCCCCATCCCTGGGACCTGGCATCAAATGATCAATCCTGATTGACTGTCACCAAAAATGGTCCATGGGACCTGAGATCTGCTTGGAAGACCCCAAAAATACTTCTGGAGTATGAAAATTAGAAAGTCACCCATAGAAGTTGAAGTGTCAGGTCTGCAAACACATATGTGTTCAATCTAAATTTGTAAAACTTTTTTGGTGTGGGAATATCAAGCAGAAAAATTAACATAATGTTTAGAACTATTAATATCCTAAATTTTTAGCCAAAAAGAGTGAAAATATTACTTCCAGAAAAAGTTTACAACCCAAGATTTATGGAACTCCCACAGGAAAAAATAGCAATCTCATTAATGATGAGCTGAAAATCTGAATTATTAAAAAAACACTAGGAAAATGAGTCATAATGAATAAGACAGAAATTAAAAAACAGAACATTTAAAATTGAAAAGAATAATAAATTCTCAAAAGAAGCATATACATGCATTTCAAAATGCTGAAGAGATAAGAGAATTAATGGATGAAAACCATTATGAAAGAATTATTCAATGTCAACAGTGATTTAAGAGATTCTCCTAGAAGTTCTTTGGGTATAAAGTATAGTCATAAAAAATGAGAACTCATTAGGATGGAATAAAACACAGAATTGAAGAACTAGTAAATTGGAAACAAGTCGGAGTCCATAAAATAGAATGCAGCAGTAAAAGAAAAATATATATCAAGATCATCTAGAGATAGAGGATATAATGAACTAATTCCTTTAAATATGAGATATGAAAGGAAAGAATAAAGCAATTAAAACTATAGAGTAGCAATATTTAAAGAGAAAATGACGTACAATCCTTAATATTTAAAGATATACAGAAGCTCTGGGAGAATTAAAAATAAAACAATATTACAATCATTAAACGTAGAGAACATAAAGTAGACAACAAAGTATACTGACAATAGTATATTAAAAATAATTATACTGGGAGATTTATCTCTATTACAACTACCATCAAGCAAACAAATAATAATATTTTTCAGAAGAAAAAATGACTAAGAAAGATCTCCTTAGACAACATGAAATAGCTAATAAAATGCAGGCTATAATAAGATGAAAATGGAACATGGAGTAAGTCAGTTTCTAGTTGACTAAAAATATGGTGGCAAATATATTAAAAATTGTAAAAATTTTCAGTCACCGTCATCCTGTTGCTCATCGATTTGTTCAAGCAGGCAACAGTAACGATTCTCATTGAAAGACTTATTGTTATAAATTTTTGGTTATAAAAATTTTGGCTTAAAACTAAGGTGCAATTAATATTATTTTACAAACAGTAACACAGTAGGTAGAAAGAAATAAAAAGGATGTGAATATCATTGTATTACTCAGGTAAATATTTTGCCTTGTAAAAGTAAAACAAAATAATTAATTTTATATCTATTAAATTACATTTATAGAGTTAAAAATTGAGGCTACCTATAAAAATTGAAATAGAATAAAAACAAAATCCATTTAAGGGGAAACTAATTTTAAAATAATCATTTTAATGGAAGATAAGAAAAAAGAATAAATAAAAATGAACGCGTCAAGCAAGATAATCAAAATTATTGTAAATAAGGTTAACTGCAATATAAACACTAAATTTGAACTGAAAATTTAGGGACATTTATATTTGGGTACAGAAAGCAAAAAGTAGTTTATTCTTGAGCTAAGTTGCTTATTCATTTTATCTAAAATAAATGATAAAATATAATAAAATAGAAAAATATACCAAATATATTTTTGTTGTCAGATAAACAATTTGTATGATATAAATTAGATGATCTTAATCTGATCTTATTCAGTTGCCTGCATTTATTATAGTAGGGTTTAGGATTGCCATATTGCTTGCTTTAGAGAATGAGAGGGAAGCAAGCGTGAGTTAGAAAAAAAATATTTTGGGACACAGTCAATAATCAGTTGGATAACAATAAGTTTTTGGGTAATGACAAGGTGTTGTAATAAAAATGTTTTTATACATACATAGTTTTTAAACTGTTTCTAGGATTGTTGTTTGATAGTGTATCATCCTTTTAGACCTTTGCTCCAGTATGTGCAGGACATGGGCCAAGAGGACATGTTGCTTCCCCTTGCATGGTAATTAGAACAGAAATTATTCATAGTAAAACATGTTAGTAACTCAGCAGGTTGATAACTTAATAAAGATTAATAATTTTATAGTAATCAACCTAGTATACCAAGATTATTTTGAACAAAATGTCTTTTTATTAAATTTCAATGACATATCGATATAAATGCTAAAATATTAAGGATTTCTGATACTTTGATTTGTTTTAAAGTTAGAAATGTTTCTAATTTGTGATGCTTAAATATCTAAGATATATTTAAATGTCATAGAAGAGCCTGGCAAGATCCCCGTGGCGTATTCAATATGCCAAATACAGTAACAATAACAGGTCTCATTCCTCTGACCCTGAAAAGAGCCTCCAATCACTGGGAAAAATGAGTAAGGAGAGGCTGCTAAAGTCTCAGGGCTGGGACAATTAGAGATGTTACTGGCACCCGCTCAAGTAAATCAATGAACAATGGGATGACAGTGATACAGTGAATTTCTTTCCTTGACTTTAAACACAGTTAATATCAATACAAAGGACATGGGTGCATGACATAAAGCAACAAAAGTCTCTAACTTTTCTTGGGACAAACTGGAGAGTTACATGCAAAACAACAAAGTTGGATATGTATCTCACACTATACATGAAAGTTTAATTTTTTCTTTTGTTTAATTTATTTTAATTTTTGCTTTTTGGGTCACACCATGCACAGAGGTTACTCCAGGCTTTGCACTTGGAAATTACTCCTGGAGGGGCTCAGGGGACCATATGGGATGCTGGGATTTGAACCCGGGTCAGCCGCATGCAAGGGAAACTCTACCCGCTGTGCTATTGCTCCAGCCCCAGAAAGTTTGTTTTTTTTCTTCACTATTTATTTATACCTAAGTAAAAGGATTCATCTCCAAGGATTGTGCACTCACGGGAGTGTTTGCTCACGGGAGTGTTTGATCACGGGAGTATGCACTTACGGGAGTATTTGCTCATGGGAGTGTGCACTCACAGGAGTGTGCACTCATGGGAGTGTTTGCTCACGGGACTCTGCACTCACGGGAGTGTGCACTCACAGGAGTTTGCAGTCACGGGAGTGTGCACTTGCAGGAGTGTTTGCTCACGGGAGTGTTTGCTCGCGGGAGTGTTCACTCACGGGAGTGTTTGCTCATGGGAGTGTGCAGTCACGGGAGTGTTTGCTCACGGGAGTGTGCACTCACGGGAGTTTGCAGTCAAGGGACTGTGTACTCATGGGATTGTGCACTCACGGGAGTTTGCAGTCACGGGAGTTTGTACTCACAGGAGTGTTTGCTCATGGGAGTGTTTGCTCACAGGAGTGTGCACACACGGGAGTGTTTGCTCACGGGAGTGTGCACTCATGTGACTTTGAAGTCACGGCAGTGTGCACTCACGGGACTGTGCACTCACGGGAGTGTGCACTCACGGGAGTTTGCAGTCACGGGAGTTTGCACTTGCAGGAGTGTTTGCTCACGGGAGTGTTTGCTCACGTGAGTGTGCAGTCACGGGAGTGTTTGCTCACAGGAGTGTGCACTCATGTGACTTTGAAGTCACGGCAGTGTGCACTCACGGGATTGTGCACTCACGGGAGTTTGCAGTCACAGGAGTTTGCACTTGCGGGAGTGTTTGCTCATGGGAGTGTGCACTCACTGCCGAGCTCCTGCCTGGCTCCTGCTCCTCTGAGCATTGCCCTGCTGAACCCAGTCTCTCTCCCACTATCTTCCCTTTGCTTTACACCTTCCCTAAGAGGCCTCAGACTCAGCCCCACCCGATAATCACTTCTGAGGCCCGTCTGGGTCTCCCGCACAGAGGGGTGACCTGAGAGACCCTCTTTCTGAGGGTCCCACTGAGGGCTGAGCAGTGACCACACACTGGGCCTGGGACACAGCCCATGAGAGATCACTTGCCTTGCCTGTGTGGGGCCCCCTGGGTTCAATTCCTGGTCTTCTCCATCCGGAGAGAGACTTAAAAGCAAGCTCTCAGAAGAGAGTGATGCAGAGTCTCTTGCCCGCAGGCCTGGCTGTCTTCCCAGGGGCCCCTCAGAGGGGATGGGCTCCAGCTTCCCTCCCCACCCAGAGCAGAACTCCCGGCAACCGAAGACCACCGGAACCTAGCTACAGCCATGCTGGAGGCCCCTCTCCACATGTTTGGACAGACCTCATGCATGAAGGTACCGGCAGAGGAACCCAGGTGTGTGTAATTGCATCAATGGCCAATATCCAGAGACTTAAAAAGCAAGCTCTCAGAAGATATCTTTAGCCTACTTCTCCCTCTGGGAGAAACTGGCAATCTTCTGGGGGCATATGGGACAGCTTGGCTTCTCATGGTGTATTCGTATGCAAAATCCAGTAACAAGCTAGATCTCATTCCCCTGACCCTGAACGAACCTCCAGTGCTACATCGTTGGGAGGGCCGAGTCGAGATAGACTTCTAAAATCTCAGGGAAAGGACAAAATGAGATGTTACTGAGCTCGCCTGAGAAATCGGTGATTAACGGGATTTCGTGATTCGTGAAGTAAAAGGATCTCTTCACTCTACAAGGATCTACAAAATATCTACAAAGATCTCTTTAGTCACTTTTGCACCATCTTCATCTAAAGTCATGTGCCAGGTATTGATAAGTTTATGCCACGTTTTTTTCTACTGTCCAATATTGTTTTCAGTGGCCTTCAATGAGGTTAAGGGGTATATGTATTGAGGGGTACTTGTGTAACCTACTGTTACTAATACATATAGAAATCCATAAGACTTGGATAGTACCTAATATGTGGGACACTATCAGAAATGTGGTATTTCACAAATACTTAAGCAGAAACATTCGGTAACTGCTGTCTCTTCACTTATTAATTGAATTCAGTGCATCAGGAATTAGTCATTTATTTGTACCCAGTTAAAGATTTATTGATAATATGATCTAAACTGAGATCATGGAAGAGAGCTGAATGGATACAGGATTCAAAATAGCAGGTATTTTATAGCCCAAGTATATTGGCACCCTCCATATACTAGTCCTGCTGGAGAGTTCTAGCTTAATTTGACCTACCAATCTGGGTGTGATAGTTCAGTGTTTGGATCTGATATTGCAAAGCTGAGCTGAGCTGCTTGGAGTAAGTGGTACTCACAGATGGTGCTGCGGCCCCAGGAAATACTATATAGACATTGAGATCTAGTGCGTGCAAGGCTCGAATCCTGCGAGTCATTGCCCTGGCTCCCAGATCTTTTCCAGTGAAGAGAAATATTCTTAAATATTTATTTTCCATACCTATGTCTTTATTTCAGATAGTTTCCCAGGTCTTCTTCATCAGAGCTAACTTTCAGGAGATATTGCTGACTGCTGCATCCCTCCCAGTGACCCTTTTTACTACACCTACATCATGCCATTCTGGCTTTTTCTCCTTGGTGATCCATATCTGGTCCCCAGGTAGCTCCTTGGCTGTGGATCCAGAAACCTTTTGCTGGAATTTTTTCTCCACCAGCCTCATACATCATGCATTCTGCTTGCTTTACTGTTTCATGTGTAATTTGGGTGGTAGGCCCAAGACACTCCATGTTTCTGGAACATTTCAAGACTCTGAAGGAAGAAGCAGTAGCATCCAACCTACTTCAGGTGGGGCTCCCAGATCTCAGCATGCCCCTCTGCTCCCCACTTTCTGAGCCCTTTAAACCTGGATCACGTTTGGGGCTTCAGAATGGAACCATTTCTTGAAAATGTCCTTCATACATTCTGGTGGTGATTTTTGGTCTTCAATTTCATTACCATTGTAAACTTCAGAATTTTAGTTCTGATATCTTAGTAACTGTGTGCTGTGTTAATAGATGCCCTCCCTACTTCCACCTCTTATAATTCTTATAGAAATTTGTTAACTGAAAGATATGGAAAAAACTAATATTTTTGAAATGTGCCTTAGTATCCTTTCTAAGAGAATTCTGGATTTTCTGACCAAAGATTTATAGCTTGAAAAATGTCAATTAAAAAAAGCAAAACTCAGTTTTTGAGACAAAAATCCATCATTTGACAGCTTAGTTTCCAAAAGAAAGTCCCAAATAATTCTTTGTCCAAACTCAGACATTCCAGGTCCTTTCACAGCTTAAACGTGCTTTTTCTGTTTGGTCAGTGTGAGTTAAATTACTCTGGGCATTTTTGAGTTTCATGAACATGAAAAAAATAAACGTTTAAACTTGAAAAATAAATGGAAGCCATTCTTTTGGCTTCAGATAACTCCAAAAGATGTGACCTTTCAGAGTTCATGCTGCCCAAGTGGATTGGTCCCTTGGAGGAATAGAATCTGTATGAGTTCAATCAAGTAACGTCAAGAAGAAAATGTTAAGTGATGGAGGAAGAAAAAATATTTGTAAGACAAGTAAACTTTGGAGCCAATTATTCTCCTTGATTTCCTGTAACTCACTCTATGCCCGGATTTCAATGTTGTTAGAATGTTTTATGTCATTTTAATAACCAAAGTAGCTTGGCTGAATAAATACAATGATTTGATTTAGAAAAAAATGATTATTATGGTGGTTAGAAAAATAAATTTCTATAGAAAATGGGATAATTCGATTGCTGCTGGGTAAGATGGATTAGTGTTAAATGTTGTGAAAACAAATGCAATGACACATTTTTCTCTGGATGGATGGCTGTGGTAATCAGCCTACTAAGTTCTGGAAATGAGTCTTTATGCAAATTTATAAAACAGCTATATATTTTCAACTTGGGATGTTTATAATTATTTTTCTTGGAAATTGTGTCCTTAAATAAAAATCTCAGTGGAAACACTCCATGAAGACTAAGACCATAAATGCCTCACTAGGCAGAAGTAAATGAAAAATATTGAGCTACTCAGAGGAATATTAACTTAGTTCCATGGCTTAGATATTATGGATTTTTTCAAGGGCTATATTTTAGGGATAATTTATTGGAGTCTAGATAGTTAATATAACCATGATTATTACTCCTCCATGGCTCAGTATCAAGTGTAGGTGATTCCCGGAGGAGCACGATCTGGTTCTCTATTTCCTTAGCTATCCCTGTTCCACTGGAAGGGACTCACAAGTGCATTAGTAGTTACAGCACAGAGGTTAGATATATGATGGAACAGCAGAGGAGATATTATTGACTAAAGTTTTATAGGCATCTTGAAGCCTGCACATATTCTAATATTGTGAAAATCTTTTATGAATTTTTGTTACAAACTAGTCATTCTACATTTATATGCTATTTTGATACCAAAGTTTCCCTCCAATATTTTAAAGTTGCAACTTCACAAAGATAAATGCATAAACACAAATTACCATAGTTTATCTCTTTTCCTTACCATCATTATGCACAAATGTCAGATGTTAAAAGAGTAACTTCCAGGAGACATCAAGAAATAAAAAGAGGAAAAGAAAAAAAAAAGCCTAAGGACAATAATTTGAAAAAAAAATTATAAAGAATACTGTATAACTTCATGTTCCAATAAAGTCTTTTGCAAAGTACAAAAACAACAAAGCCAAAGACCTTATGTTTCCAAGGATAGCCAGCAGGTAAAACACAGAAATTAGTTCCACCCCCGCCCCCCGCCCCCATAAAGAATGTAGCACAAGAACAGCACAAAAATTAAAGAAGACTCCTGGTTATACCAGTAGATAACAGCATGGTCACTCAAGAGAAGCCAAGAGAAAACTAGAGAATTTCTTCAGTTATCAGAAAAACAAGGGAAAAAACTAGAAACACAACTTTAAAATATAAATATTAAGTCAGTACTTCAAGAGAAGTTGACTAAAGAATAAGTCTGTACCAATGTGACAATATGGAATAGATGAATTTGTTGAATTGACAGATAACATTTAAACTCCACTAGATCATGTTGCCCTTTGGAGCTTCTGTTTTGGTTTTTATACTTGCTTAGTAGTCGAATCAAGATCTTCTGGTTAGGAGAAATAGTTCTGGGGCCGAGTGCATGATCTGCATGTAGGAGTCCCAGGTTTGATGCTCAGTAAGATGGGGTTCCTTGAACACCACTTGGAATGACCTTCAATCATAGTGCCAAGAGTAGCCCCAGAATACGTGTGGCCTTAAACATACTCCTTACTTCCCTCAAGATCTCTATGCTCTTGTTTCTAGTTTCACTCCCTATTTGTATGAACTCTGAACCACAGATCAAATGGTTAAATTCCAACTTCCAGCAGTGCTTAGGCCTTGGCTCTGCATTCAGACATACTTTTAACAGAACTGGCTGTGTGCTCAGGCACACTTATGGCAGAATATAGGGTTCCAGGGATCCAACTCAAATTGCCTTCGTGCAAGGCAAATGCCCTACCTGCTGTACTATCTCTCTAGCCAATTTCACAATTCATATTCTCTCATGTCATCCAGCATAAGTCCCTTCTTCCAGTTATTCCCTTATTCTCCAGCATAAGTCTCTTCGTCTAGATGTTCCCTGTACATGGGTAATTCTTCCAAAATGTACTAAAGAAAACCTAATAGTTCTAACCCCAATTTCTTTGTATGCTTATAATTTGACTACTTTATGTGGGAATTGAGGGCTAGTTAGTCTAATGTGTTTTTTTTTTAATTTTTACTCTTCCTTTAGTAAAGAAATGAAAATCTCTTCTCTGATTTGGACAATTTGTACTTAATTTGGATAATATTTTAAACTTTCTTAGGGGGTAACTGAACAAAAAATACTTCCCTCACAATCTGTCCAAATATTTACTTAAATGTCATATTCTCAGGGAACTTGGGTACTCTTATCCCAAAATCTATATTTTTTATGACTCTGATCACTCCTTGTGTCTACATCACTACTTATTTTTTCTTTTAGCATACAATACTACCCATCTTACCACAAATGGTCCTTGGCTTTATTCACTGAGCCACTCCTCTGTGGTGTTCTGACAAATGTGTAACTATGGTATTTGCAGGCCTGATTAGAATGGGGAAGAAGCCTTGATGTGAAGTATTTGTCACTGGGTTCAGTATTCCAGATATGCCCTGTTGTAAAGATTGTTGTGCTAAACAACCAGCTTGCAAAATTCCTTACAATTTCATAATATGCCGTTCCTATTTTGAATCAGTATGAGCCAATTCCAGCACATCACTGATTTCTTCATATGAGGGAAATCCCCTAGGCGTGATCTATTAGGATAAAGATTCCTGTCTGTTTTATTAACCTCAACACTCCAAATTATACTTAATCCAGAGTACAAGTTTTCTCATAAATAGCTCTTCAGTGAGTGAGCATAAACTCAAATTTTGTCACTGATATTATTGAATATGTGAGAACAATATATTTTGTCAATTTTACTTACATTTATTAATGAGAAAATTTCCATGATATTATATTATTCTGTAACATTTCAGTGGTGACATGAAGCGTAATATTAGCATATAATTTATCATACTGTTATTTGTATTAGAAAAATTTTATCATTAACACATCATTATTATAAATATATTTTATTATAGCTCTTCCATTTTAACAGGAATCAGATAAAATTACAAATGGTTTAGGATAATACATTTATTAAAAGATGTGGAAAATAAATGTTTCTAAAATTGTATTCTAAAACTTATGAAATCAACATTATTCAAGAATTTTTATCAGATTTAGAATATGTTTAAATAAATTATATACATATATCAGTGTAGCAGTCAAGGAACCTGAAATACTGATAAATATTAGATACATAAAATAATTTTCAGAATTTGTGAAGGGTATGGACTGGAGCAATAGCACAGCAGCTAGGGCGTTTGCATTATATGTGGCCGACCCGGGTTTAATTCCTCTGTCCCTCTTGGAGAGCCCGGCTAGCGACCGAGAGTATCTTGACTACATGGCAGAGCCTGGCAAACTACCCGTGGAGTATTTGATATGCCAAAAACAGTAACAAGTCTCACAATGGAGACATTACTGGTGCCCACTTAAGCAAATTGATGAGCAATGGGGTGACAGTGACAGTGACAGTGACTACCTTTTATACAAGAAAATATAAAGGGTTACTCTTGGTCAAAAAATGAAAAGTGAAATAAAATCAGAAAATATTTTTTCTGTGCTTAAAATAATTTTATAACAAAAAGCAAGAGATTTATAAAGTTAATACTTTATAATACTTTATAAATTGACAATATAGTGAACTTTAAGCACTTGGTTCCACCAACAATAACAAATAATTATCATCATTATCATCATCCCATTGATCGTCGATTTTCTCGAGCAGTCTCAGTAACGTCTCCATTTGTCCTAGCCCTGAGATTTTAGAAGCCTCTCATTACTTGTCCTTCCCAATGGTGCTGCATTGGAGGCTCCTCCATGGTCAGGGGAATGAGACCTATCATTGTTACTGGTTTGGCATATGAATACGTGACAGGGAGTTTGCCAGGCTCTCCCAGGCGGGCAGGAAACTCTCGGTAGCTTGCCAGGTCCTCTGAGAGTGAGAACTAGGCTATAAATTTCCAGGAGCTTGGTTTTATAGTCTCTGGATGTTGGCCATTGATGGGATTACTATGGTGCAGGGGGCAATTTCTGGGTGTTACCTCCTAGCTACTGGAAAATGGGGGTTCTGGGCAGAAGAGGGCTAGTCCTGATCCGAGCAGGCTTGGAAATCTCAGCTCCGGGTCCCACACACCTGGGTTCATCTGCCAGTTCCTTCATGTGTGAGGCTCATCTGAACATGTGGAGAGAGGTCTTGAGCATAGCTATGGCTGTGGTCTTCGGCTGTGGGGACTCTCCTCGGGGCAGGGAGGGAAACTCAACCCACCTGCTCTGAGGGGCCCCGGTGAAGACAGCCAGGAATGGGGGCAAGAGAGTCTGCAAATAACAAAAATAGATGAAAACAATAATTGTAAAAACTGACAACACAAACTTAAAATTTGTTAAAATGTTATCTAAACCTGTAAAAATGCTAAGTTATAAATGGACAAAACATTACAGAGAGTTTTACTTAAAGTAAACAACACGTGATAAACACATTTGGGGGTGGAGGGAATCAGTTCAAAATGTTTATTAACTGAAGCAAAGAATAGTAGAATCTTCCTCAAATAAAGTGTGTAGTGTAGATTCTTCTTGATCTATTCCAGCACCTGACTGATTTTATTTTTTTAATTGTTTCATGCTGTCATTGAACAAAATGTGAATCTCAATTGGTCTATTACCAATCTACTTATAGACATGCTAAAATGAAATATCAGAGGCTTGCCTTGGCCAGCAGGGCCTAGATGCTGATGTTTTAAGTGTATTATTCTGAGAAATTTTGAAATAACATTTAATAACATTTGATACTTGTTTTAGAGAGAAGCAAAAGTCTTTCTCTTCCCCTTCCCCCCCCCCCCCGTCTCATTTTGCTCTTTGCCACAAATGGTGGTGCTCAGGGGTTACTCCTGACTATACTGAGCAATCATACCTGGAGGACTTGGGGGAACATATGGAATGTCAGGGTTCAATCCTGGGTCAACTGCATGCAAGGTAAGCCTCCTACTTGCTATACTATCTCTCTGGCCCTAAAAAGCAACGTCTTAAAGAGTCAACAAAGCTTGAAGCAAACATAATTCAAGTCCAAATGCACTGCCTGAGATTACTTCACATTTAGTTCCTATATGAAGCTTACACAGATGCCTGTAAATCATGTACTTCACAAGCATTGTAATCCACTGGTGCAATTTTATTATGAAAACAGCTATAGCTGGGAAAGTATCCAACTTCTCTGGTGACTTAAAGTCAGATGGTAGAAGAGTTGTTTGTTCCTGATTTCAACCATTTCAAAGCCTGTATGCCTATGTTCTGGCTTTAACATCCAGCATATTTCCTTGAGAATGTCATTTCCATGTTATCTCTAAGGCCCTCAGAAATATATATAACTACAATTATTCCAATAGCAACTATGAGATTCAAAAGACTCAGGGATAAAATAAGTATAAGCATAATTATTTATTTTAATAATAAACTTTCAAAGAAAGGAAACTTGAAATGGATTTCCTGTTTATTCATTTTTTGCACGGAGGCATTTTAATTTGGAGGCATTTTCCAAACTGTGACATAGGAGATAAAATCTAATATAAGGTAATTCAGTAGTCAGACTAATGTTAAGAGCAACAAAATTGGATAGAGATAGTAGAGTATGATAGTGAAGAGGAGGAACTACTCAAGTATATTTCTTTGAATCTTCAGCCATGCTGTCACCTTCAAGATCAAGACTGAGAAGTTTGGCAGCTATTAGAGAGTTGTGAACTAATATGAGGTTCAAGAATTCCATAATTCTGGGAAATGCTGGCGTTTCAATAGCAAGAGTAGAAAAATCACACTGCATAACTAGGTATTTAGTTCATATTAAAATAAGAAATGCTATTTTGCTTATGAAAACTGAAGGTCAATGCATCAATCCTTGAATTTTGCTTATCACAATTTATTTATTTATTTATTTATTTATTTATTTTATTGAATCACCATGTGAAAAGTTACAAAGTTCTCAGGCTTATGTCTCAGTTATCCAATGTTCAAACACCCTTCCCTTCACCAGTGCCCATATTCCACCACCAAAAACCCCAGTATGCCTCCCACCCCCATCCCCCAGCCCCGCCTGGGTAATTAATAAATTTCACTCTTCTTTTTACCTTGAGTATGTTCCATATTTCAACACAAAACTCACTATTGTTGTTGGAGTATCAACACAGACTCATTATTTTTGTTGGAATTTATCTCCCAAGAATACAGCCCTATTGACAAGGAAATATTTGATATTGAGTTTTCCACTGATGAAAATGAAGAGATAAAAAGTCGCGCGGCCGAGGTAGCGGCCGCACGGTTTACAATTTCTGTATTTTAGTAATTAAATCCAGGGAGATTAAAGTTGGAGATTGAATCATTTCCCTTCCTGGAGCATCATGGGGCAAAAGCTTAGTTCATAGTCCGCATACATGGTTGCAAGCACTCGCCGGAACCCCAAGTCTTATAGCTGCCTCTGGTTCATGCTCATTCGGCATTCCTGCGGCTGTACAGAGGCATGGCCACCCGGGTCGAATCTCGGCCCGCTTATCACAATTTAAACTCAATCCTTGGTTAATTTATTCAGACTTACCAGTGGCAGGTCTTTATTTACCAGGTAAATAAAGTGGCAGAGAAAACAAAATCTTTCCGCATGCATCTTCCATCCCGACTGATTCTTCCAGCCATCATTTGCTTAGTGATCCCTTCTCTATTCCATCTGCCTTATCCCCTCTGCTCATGAAGCAGTCTTCCAACTATGGAGCAATTCCCCTGGCCCTTGTATCTACTGTCCTTGGGTGTCAGCCTCATGTGATGTTACCCTACACTCCACAAATGAGTGCAGTTCTTCTATGTCTGTCTCTCTCTTTCTGACTCATTTCACTTAGCATGATACTCTTCATGTCTATTCATTTATAAGCAAATTTCATGACTTCATCTCTCCTAACAGCTGCATAGTATTCCATTGTGTAGATGTACCGAAGTTTCTTTGGCCAGTCATCTGTTTTAGGACACTCGGGTTGTTTCCATATTTTGGCTATTGTGAACAGTGTCTGTGCTGCAAGCCATAATGCCCAGAAGTAGAGAGAGAGTATGTGGAATATTGTCTGCCATAGAGGCAGGGGGAGGGTGGGAAAGGGGGGTTATTCCCAGGATATTGGTGGTGGGGAATGTGCACTGGTAGAGTGATGGGTGTTTAATCATTGTGAGATTGTAACCCAAACATGAAAGCTTGTAACTATTTCATGGTGATTCAATAAAATTTAAAAAAAAACCTGAAAAAAAAAAAGAAAAAGAAAACAAAGCCTAAAGTAAGGGAGAAAACTAAATCCTTTCTCTTAGCAGTATAACATCTGACCAAAAACCACTGACTTGGGGTCTGGCAGATGGCTCAGTAGCAAAATTACTTGTCTTATTTAGTGCCCTCCACCACCACTGGATGTGAGAAGAATTATTTTGATGGACTAGAGCACTGAACTGTCCCTGTTGGCAAAGACTTTGCACCACAAGGAGTACTTGGGAACCAGCATGCCCTCAAAACAAAAACAAAAACAAACAAAACATAAAACCTGAAGCACAGAAGACTAACTTTTTCTTAGAAGTCAAAGCTTCCTTACTAAGAAATAACTACTAGCAGAATAAAGAGAACATGGTTTGATTGGCCAAATCCTTAAATATGACTTTATATATATCCATATAAGTTATTTAAATCTATGACCCATTTCCTTGATTTTATGTGGAAATATTGGGGAGAAAGACATATTACATGGAAAAAGGAGGCAACTGACATAGAAAATAAAAGAACTGTCTCATGATCACAAAAATACTAAAATTCATAAAGTGGAATCAAATGTCTTTTTTTCTGATTTTCATTTTGGCTTCTTCCTAAAGCATTTGAGAGCTCTGTAAAGAAAAATGGAGGAAATATGTGTGAAAAAAAAACACTGGCCAATGGTATGATGCACCTACACTTGGGGGGACTTTGTTGCTATGGAAAAGATATTTGGGCCCATGTTTGTGAGTCATCTCTATTATCCTTATTAGAAGCCTTCAGCATCAGGGAGTACCTAGTTGTGGGTATCAATTACTCCACCCTCCATCCTGTATCAACACCTTGTCAATCCAGCTGTTTAGTTCTGAATCTTTTATGTTAAACCACATTTTGACAGTGACAAAAAACTTTCTTGTCCATAACTCTCTGCATACCATCCCAAATAGAAATTGTTCCTCTTTTGAAAAGAAGTAAGCTAAATTTAGGATTGAGGACCCAGTGATAAATCTGGTTAAAGCCAGCAAGAGGGCCTAAGGTAGCCTCTTGCCTATTAGGTTCTGGTTCTTCCTAGTTCCTAAAGCTCCTTTTGTGACCTTTCTTCCAGGCTCTAGATCCAGTCTGCAAAAGGAGCTGATTTAACTGAATTTTTGATTAAATCACAGCCGTATGTGGACCTATTGCCCAGATCCTGTATTTCAGCCCTTCTTTTGAGCAAAAGAATGGGACCCTGTGCTTGGCTTGCTGGCTGCCTATGGATCAACACTAGTCGGGGCCTGGGTGGCTGCTGCCTCCCATTGTCCTTCTCTCCAGGGAAGTCAGTGACCCTCTGGTGGTCTCATTGTGTGCTGGGCTGGCTGCCAGACGCTCGTTCTGCACAGGCCAGAGCCACATCCCCACTTTCCTGGAATTCAAAGAGTTAGAATAATATCAACCCCTTATTCACTCCCCAATTATTTCTAGCTTTATTTTTCAGGCTCCCACTATGGCATTGTTTTCCCAGGAACTATGAAGCAGTGAAACTATTAAAAAATTCAGACACTAAGCATAGACTGTTTATCAAGAAAACAATCAGAAAAAAAAAAAAACAGCAAATTTGCCCAGTGAACATTTCAGTGCAGAAAGGAGGAGAAGGGAATGGCCATGGGAAGGGTCAAGTTTCCCCGTGAAACGCTCACCAATTGGACCACGGCCGGGGCTGAAGCCTCCGTAGACACACACACGCGCACACAGTATGAGATCGGATGTGTCCTGCTGTCTTTGTAGGACTCGTCTAAGAACTAAAAAGATTCAAATTTCCTTTTAGATAATTTATGAAGCTCTTTCGAATACACCCTCTCCCGTGAGGGGGAAGATTTTCAAGCAACAATCTTTTGTTGATGGATATTTGGATATTAGTTCAGCATGATTTAATTTGTGGGTCTGGTTGAGTACTAGCAAATGAAAGCCCGCTGGATTCAGTGGCAAGAGAAGACACCTCATTCAGCGGAGAAGACTGCTGAGAGGTGCTTGGGCCCCTGGCTCTTCATTCCAGGACTCTTCACCACATGAGCACACACCTGGAAGATCTTGTCTGGGAAGTCTGTGGTTTTCCCTTGCTTTTCTTCCAGTCAGTCCTACTCTGCTACTGTCAGCATCTCCCTCGAAGTTTAAACTAAGAGAGAAAATAGAGCCCTCTGCCTCAAAGATCTCTATTGAGATCTCTGTTTCTTCCTGTGAGAGGCTCACAGCGAATGAAGAGGAGCCTCAGAGCAAGCTGGGTCAGGTCATCATTGCATCTGTGCCTAATAATTCCAAACCCAGGCAACTGCCCCAGGGCTTGAGTGTTCTGAATATCGGAGTTTCAGGGAATGGTTGCATCAACTGCATGAGGTCCAGAGCAATCTATGGTTGGGTTGGCTTTTCTCCATCCATTCATTCATGTTTAGCTCTTATTGTTGCTGCCCTTAGCAGCTGAGAGACCATAGCAGAGTAAAGATGCATGTGGGGCTGGCAAGTTTCTCCCATTCCTGCTGGTATAAATCAAAGGACTCCCCAAGTTAGAAGAGAGAAAAGAATGGGCATATTTAGGAATGTTATCAAGTGGCATCTGACTTCATATCGTATCTGTAGACATTCCCACTTATACCGCAAGTACCTGGGTGGGCAATAGTGGGCTCCAGACACTGTGGGGATGCACATTTCCTCTATGATTCTCCTCAATCCCATGGCTTCAGCAGCCCTAAAACATTCAACCTTCCATAAGCGTAAGCAGCATACCCAGATGGTCTGTTCATTGTTCAGAATCCCCCAGGCTACATGCAGCTACAGCTGTTGATTTTCTTCATTTAAGAGAGGAAAAGCATACTATCAGAATGTCTCTGAGCTTTCTAATTGGGCCACCAGCTGATCTGCCCAGTCTTTTTTCTTTTAACCAACTAACCTTCTAACATGAATGAGGAAATGCCTATTTGCTTAAGCTTGTATTTTCCATAGTTATGTAGCAAAATCCGATTTTTATAAGCATAGTTTAGCTCCAGCATAATGAGGCACCATTCAGCCATCCAGTAAGGGCCGTTAGACTTCCTTTAATCTTGAACGAGTGTGCTAGGACCAGCTGGAAGTCTCGCAGATGGAGCACTGCTTTCATCTGCACAGAAAAGAGCAATATTCTTACAACAGCGATGACCTGTGATAAGTCAAAGGAGTCAGTAACTGAAGGACAAGCATTATATAATTTCACGTATATGAGATTTTTAGAGCAGTTAGAATCACAGAGGTAGAAAGCGGAGTAGTGTGTTTGCCAGAGATTGAGGTGAGGGAAAGTGAGGAACTAGTGTTTCATGGGTAGAGTTTCAGTTTTCCAAGATGGAGAACTCTAGAGATGGGTTGTGATTATGGCAGTATAATGTGGACACATCACAACTCGGCTGGCAGATGAAAAGAGACTATAGTTGTACATTTCATATTCTGTAGATATTGACAATTTTTTTAATAAGGGGAAGTTTATCATGGAAATTATCACTCAGATTTCTGGAGGGCTTGTCTGTTTTTGTGTTCATCTCAAGAAAGGTGCTGCCACTGTTAAGCCCTCCTTTGTGAGTAACTTTAATACACAATTCTGCAAAAAAAATAAGGGAAAGAAATGCTGCCACAGAACGTGGAGCTTAGTTATATAGCTCAGTGTTTTGTCTTTAGCATGAATTCCTGGCCATTTTGCAGCACTCAAGCAAGGTTTTTTTTTTTTTAAAAAAAAAACTGAGGTAAGTTTGAGGGCCAGCACTAAACTAGAGAAATGCCTTGACTCCAGGTCATAAGAAATGTTGAATCCAATATGCACTCACCCCATTAAGGGATGCAGATATTCTAAAATCAAGCTTTTAACTTGCTCATGAAAGATAAATAGGACTTTCCTAGATGAGGCTTAAAACCAGAAAACAGATACCAACATACCTCCCTGCTAGAAGATATGCAAGTAAAACTCAATGCTCCTTCATCTTCATCTCCAGCTCTCGCTCTGGGAGGTAGCTGAGCTGAGCAGTCACCTGCTCACACTCCGTAATGATGTTGAGAGAGCAGGAAGCAAGGTTTCCAGGTACTCACTGGGGGAGGAGCATTCCTGAAGCCGGAAACACATGTTTAGCATAAAAACTTACAAATACGCTGTTAACAATAACTTAGTTCAGCTAGTTGGAGCCAGAAAAGCCCCAGGCGAACTTTCAGTTGGAACTGGCATCTGTTCAAGTGAAAGAATGGTGTCTTTGAAAAAAGAAAACACAGGTGAACTAAGTAAGGCAGACCTTTACTTCTTAGCACCTCTGTCAGCCAGCTATTCCCAAAGAAGGGCAAAGAGGGAGGGAGACTGGGGATTATATTGGCTGATAAAATCTTGCCCACTTGTAGAAGTGACTATGCCAAAGGGGAACTACTTAGCCATCACATACGTGAAATAGGAAACATGCATTTTCTATTTTATTTGAGTTTTTTTCCTCAGACGAACCTTAAACCCTTCACCTTTTGAAAATATACTGAATAGAAACTTTTATATTCTGTGAGAACCTCACCTTCCCAATATACAAAGTCCAACTCCAGAAGTCCAATACAACTATTGGCAGAAATCTTGATTCCGAGTAGGAAAGTTATGAGTTTATATTCTTTCTTTTTTTTTTAATCTAGACCAAAGTTTTTATGGGGCTACTGTTTATTTTTCTGGCTCAAAGAGCAGAGACTCCAATATAATATAAAATAGGATATATCATTAAAATACTTTATAAATCAGAGACTGTCCTGGTTAGGCCTATGCTCTGTCAACTCTGAAATAAACATGAAGGAACCCTTGCTGACTTCATTTCCTCTTGGTTTCTTCATCAGCATCAGCAGGCTACCCGAGTCTCTCCTTGGTTTGTTTTCGTAAATTCCCCTGGCCCATCCTGCACCAGGTCAGACCGGCTGCAATTATGAGTGAACCTTGTCTTTGTCTGCAATGTGGCATGAAGGGCCATGTTTTTCTTCTTTCTCCTGGTGGAATGGAGAAGACAGGACTAAGCAGCACTCTGTGCAACTGGCCAGTAACACATCCATCCATCACCTTGTCACAGCAAGATCTTATAATAGTACTTTACCTAATACATCTGACTCAGATTCCTCATCAATAGATGCTTTAGAAAACAGTACATGGCCTATTAAACAGTTATCGGCAAATAAGGGACATTTAGCATGGCAAGCCAATCTGCCATTGGGGTCAGGACAACAAAACCAGGGAAGGAAAGCAATTCTTCTAATATCACCAGCTAGAAAAGCAATGGAATATGAACTCCCCTGTTTGAAAGAGAAATTGTAGAAAATGCACCGTCACCCTGGGATTCCAGGAGTGCTATGTTTCAATGCAAGATTGCTTTATCATTGATCCCATCTCCCTAGTAAATTGATACTTTTGTCCACAGACAAAGGACCATCTCTGTATATTAATCTCAGAACTGCCTGATATTTGGTTGCCAATCATTAGTTATAATTTTTCTCTTGAACCAAAAGAATAATTGCATTATCTTTCCCATGTGATGGAAGGCATCTAGAATATTTTCCCAATTATTTGCTTTCCTGGGTTAACCACATTTTTTTAATTACCTCCTCAGACTTTTCAGATACTTCTATCTTTTATTCTTCCAGTGTATTTGAGGTTTTTGGTCATCATTCCAATGACATCGTGTCTGGAATGAATCTCAACATACCAATAATGATGAGACCACTGTTATGAACAATTCCCCATACCATTTGACTCATGCTGCACATACACATTCACTTTGTACATTTCCAGGTCTTTTTTGTTGTTGTTAATTTTATAAACAGAAGTAATTTGAATTTTTTAATTTACTAACCTGCTAAAAAGTTGCCTTTATAAACTCATCCAATAATATGAAAAAATATTGATTGAGCAAACTAGCAAAGAGATAGTATAATAGTGAAACTATTAAAAGATAGAAGTTATATTGGCAGGTAAAACACATTTCAGGAGATCCTGTAATCCTGCTAGAGGCAGACCTCAGTCTGTCTCTGAGTGTCCTAGCAACAGTGGAAAGAAGGCAACATAATAATTTGTATGTCAGAGATATTTATTTTTTCGTATTGATACCTAAGAGAAATATTCCCCGTGGGCCCATTCAGTTAGAAGACTTGACCTCAACAAGACTCCTAGAACAAACCTTAACACATTTCCTAAAACTGACTGACTACAAGTCCCTGAACAGATACTTATCATATGCTGTATCTAATATGATGTACTTTGGAAATTGATCTCCAGCTATATTTTTACCCTTGCTGCATTTTATTTATTTATTTATTTTGGTTTTGGGATCACACCTGGCAATGCACAGGGGTTACTCCTGGCTCTGCACTCAGGAATTACTCCTGGCAGTGCTCAGGGGACCATATGGGATGCTGGGATTTGAACCCGGGTCGGCCGCGTGCAAGGCAAACGCCCTACCCACTATGCTATCACTCCAGCCCCTGCTGCATTTTAATGTGAGGTTTGGAAAGTTATTCTTTTAAAAGAAAGATAGAGAGTTGCATAGGAGCATCAGTGCTACTCAGTATCCCATGACATGCCTCTTGATTTTCACAATTCTGTTGTATTCAACCATTTGTTATCGAATCATATCCTTTTATTATTCCCCCGAAGATCTTGCTATTGTTACTGCTATATCAAGGCAATAACAATAATTTCAAGACAAGCACACTTTCAGGAAACTTTGTCATCTGAAGTTCTTCTCAAGGTAGATTTAGATGGAAATCTGGGGTTTTACTGGAAATCTGTTCTTGCAGGATATAAAATAAACTTAATTCTCCTGAACTTTAAGATGTGATATACCTCCATCCATCTGCAAAGAGAGGCAAGAGAAGGAGTATTTTAAGAACTCAACCTTAAAGTCTTTCAGGATAAATAGAAGTGCTTGGGGTATACTTATATTGGGTATATGTTGATTGGGGCTTTCAGGTGGGGAGTCCTGTGAAGATTAACTCTTAGTGAATGCTCAATACTTTCAAGTGTTGAACACCATGTCACGTCCCCAACTTCTTGAGCTGTAGCCCATAACAATAACACTAATGTTGGCTAATATTTTCTCTGTGGTCAACTCAAAGTTGCTTAAATGCATATTTCAGTGTAACACAATCATCCTTACAGCTTATCATTATAGTTTAGCCTCTAACCAATTGAACTTACTACTTTGTTGCCTTCTTTTCTTCCTATTCTTATCCCACCCCCACCTCCCCCATACTGCCTATCAAAACAGAACTCTATGACTGGCAGTAATATTATCTTTCACTGAATATACTGACAACTTTTGGTACTTACTAACCAGTCAACGCAGAGGAGGAATTTGGAAGCAATTCTTCATACTAGTTATTGGTTGGCATGATTCCTTTTAATTTCTTCACTTTAAATTTATACTTGCATCTTTCATTGTGAAAAGCTATTATTTACTTCGTAATATTAATGCATCCACATGCCATTTCTCTCATGCCATCTTCTATGCATCTTCTAAAATTGTGTTTTATAAGTTTTAACTTGATCAGTAGCTCTAGGTTTTGTTTAGTATATGTATATCAATAAATTTCTATGGGAAAAATGCAGTTTCAGGGGGAGAAAAAGGGAAACATCAAGAGACTGACAGAGTTTTAAAACTTTATTTCTTGGATCTTACAACATTTTAAAGAAGTTCATGCAAAAACTATATATACACTTGGGTGAAGAACTCAGAACTTGGATACTACTCTCCCAAAACCCCTTTCCCAGTGTTCTTATGAAAATGGCCAAGACATTTAATTCCATTCTGTAGATAAGGACACACAAGCATAAGACATTTAGGCAACTTTCCCAGTTGAGGGAAAGTTTAAAAAAAAAATACCCAAACCCCAACAATTACAATAGCATCTGGGTCTGGTCTAGAAAGTGGAATGTGATCTAATTTCCAGTCTTGAACTGTGTCATTGCAAAATCTAACTTGCAATAATGGCCCAAACCAAGAGCAAGAGGCAAGGAGAAAGAGCTATGCATTCTTGTAGAACCAACTGAGTATCAGAAAAATATCCTAGGGTGATTCGAGGCCCAGGACATTTTGTGACTCGCAGTTCTCTCATTTGATCTTGCTGGTTGGAAAATGCTTTGCTTTGCGCCTTAATAGAACATGAAAGTATCAAAGAACATAGGAGAATTACCTACCTAAAATGTATACATGCTCTCAATATTCAAACACTGATGTTTCTGGAATTGTGAACATATTGCACATTGAATAATACATAAATCATTTGTGTAGGAATTATTAACAATAACTTTAACCCTTACTCATTTGATGAAATCAAGTTTTGAGCAGAGTAATTTACATTCACCAACAATAGCCTTAAAGATGCCTGAGGACTACCTTCCATCATAGACTCACAGTCTTGCTTTGCCACTTCTGATAGCTATGTGAGATCTCAGAAATAGAGATTTTAATTTTGGAGAATGGGGTATGTCACTCTGGATAACTGTCTACCTGGAATAATGGAGGAGTATGCATATTTTAGAAGATGACACATTCCTTGTTATTATTGGCATTTAGGTTTCTGAACTCACTTCAGCTGAGTAAGCAATGTTGACTCAATTCTAAGAACACCATGGATTTCATCTCACACTGTGTGGAATTTTTAAGGGTTATTGAGTGTTCTCTTCATGGGCCCTTAATATCTGTGAAATAAATCTCTGTCTTTGGCAAACACAATGAGGGCTTTTCAGTTTCCATGCCCCATTGCAATGTCAAAATATGACAGGAAGCCATAGTTTCTCTTGTTGGGAGGCCTGAGAGAACAAACCAATGCTGTATGCATACCAGCTGGACTCTTCACCAGGATTTCTGTGAAATGTATAGATTATCATTGTTCTTATGTAATTGCCTGATATCTAGTCTGGTTTTTAACTCTGTATGTCAAATACTAAGTGCTCTAAAACATCAGTATGAGCTGCTTTTATCTCTTTTGTGGATGAAAGAGGTGCTCAAAACTGATCTTCTCTGGGGCTCAGCTGCTCAGATAAGTCATCTCAGGGTTTTATCCTGTTTGGGACAGAACAATTTCCTTCATCCCACCTCATGGCTTATAGAATCAAGAATCACTTGAGTGGGATTCTAAGTAGGTGTTGCTTATGTATATTTTACATATGAGTTAAATTAAAGCCTGTATTCTTTTTTTAAAATTTTTATTTTATCACCATGTGGAAAGTTACAAAGTTCTCAGGTTTATGTCTCAGTTATACAATATTCAAACACCATCCCTTCACCAGTGCCCATATTCCACCACCAAAATCCCCAGTAAACCCCCCGCCCCTGCCCCCCACTCCCAACTGTATAACTGATGAATTTCACTTTATTTTCTCTTTACCTTGATTACGTTCCATATTTCAACACAAAACTCACTATTGTTGTGGGAGTTTCCCCCAATAAAAGACAGCCCTACTAAGGAAGCATTTGATAATTAGTTTTTCATTAAAAGATTATATGTTTTCAGCTTTTAGGAAAGGCCGCACGGCCACATTAGCAGCTGCACAGTTCGGATGTGTCCCAGTCCCACATCCCAGAGCTGTTAGGTGCTGCTCAGTGTCACCAGGGCTCCATCTGGAGAAGGTGTGGTGGCTGCACCTCCTCCATTCGGATCCCCAGTGTTGCTGGCCCCGATTCGGGTCTGGAGCATTCTCTGGCCGCATTGCTCACCAGAATGCCTGGCTGCTGTTGAATCTAAAGCCTGTATTCTTAATATAAGAAAAATCATTAAGAAAAGGAAGGTCAGAGTCCCAATAGCAGTTAATGGGACACCAATTTTAATTATTTAATTCCCTAAGATTTAAGTGCTTCTCATATTTATGGCAATAAATATAAATAATGGCATATTCTTCACCCACCCAGTTTCTTATTCCCTGACTGTATGCAAATATTTGATGTGTGTTTACTCAGTGATTCTGATTATATGAGTCTAATATTTTTTTTCAGTTACCTTGAGTGGTGTAAGAACTTTAACACCATTTCTCACTTGTTAGTTCTCATTTAAGTGAAGGGGACAGGTGGGTTTATAGTTCACCTTGAAAGATTTACTAAATGCCTGAGGAGAAGCACAGAGTACATATGAGTGAAGACTCTCACTGGGCTGAAGCAGAGGGGATGAAGTTGGTCAGACCATGTATACACTAAGTTTAAAGGAGGCATAGAAGGTGATAAAATAAAATTAATTGCCTTGAAACATTTCTTTATTCATAATATGTGACCCAAAAAGGAAACTTTGATATCCACATTACTGTCAAGACAACCTCATCATTTCAGACAATTTGTACATTCTGGACAGGCTATCATTTGGAGATCAAAAGCAACAGATGAATTTCCAACCCATGAATCATGAGAATCTCCACATCCAAGACACATTGCAACTGACTCATTACTGCCCCCACACATCTGACAGTCACAAATGGCCTTCTTAATTCCTAGCTGGAGTGATAGCATAGCGGTAGGGCATTTGCCTTGCACGAGGCCAACCCGTATTCGATTCTTCCTCCCCTCTCAGAGAGCCCGGCAAGCTACTGAGAGTATCTCGCCAGCATGGCAGAGCCTGGCAAGCTACCGTGACGTATCTGATATCAGATATGATTGGCATATGCCGAAAACAGTAACAAGTCTCACAATAGAACGTTACTGGTGCCTGCTCAAGCAAATCAATGAGCAATGGAATGACTGTGTGACTGTGTGAATTCCTAGCTATACAAGGTGACATTTTCTTACTCAGTCTCCCAGTGTGTGCTCTATGTATCCTTTCTCTAAAGTTTCTCTGTGAGTTCTGTATATGCAGAATTTTCATTCCGTTTCAAAGGTCATTAAAGGCAAGACTTCACTTCCTCCATGAATTCTTTTTCACCCTGCCTGTACAGAAAATATTGTTTTGTCATAGCTCATCACATTCAGGTTTCACACAAAATCAAGGCTAAGAATGTTCATGTCCCACTCTCTTGTGTCTTCCTTGAAGTCACACAAATTTTCTTTCTATATGTTTTTGTTTCTATATTGAGGCATAATATATGACAATATATTAGCTTCAGTCATACAATATGACTTGATATTTCTATACAGTGTGAAATAATTAGCAGGACTAGCCTAGTTTAAACAGTAGGTATGCAAGATATCTATTTAAAAATATACTTGCATATGCTAACTTTTATAAGTAAGAAGTAGCTCCTGAATATTTGCTGTTGACAAAGATGATAAGCGGTACAAAAGTTGTATTATATTTTTTCAGGAACAAGTTTACTCCTACCAAAAGTATTCATATGCTTCAAAGAAATATCAAATCTTTTCAAACTCCACTAGTGTTTAGCTCTTAATAGTGCTCCTAAACATGTAGACTGCCTGGTGCGTAGGGGATATTGAAGTTCAAAGAGACACAGAAATCAGGTTGAAGATGGTAAGTGATCAGACTCATAGGGGAATAAGAGCATTTCCTCATTTTAGGACTGAAGCAGAAATGCCTGTAATCTTGATATTTAAGACTAGTCTGAGTCAAGAGTAGGGGGAGGAAGCTTTCACAGAATAGCCTGGAGCAGGGCCCTCAGGGATGAACTTGGTGTGATTGTAAAGGTCTCATCGAACTCCAAGCCTCCGATTCCCTGATAGCACATCTGCTTTTGATTGCAAGAGGTTCTGAGTACTAAGCTTAGGGCAGGACGCCATCTGAAGGAGGAAATACTAAGCTAGTCTGCAGGTTCTGATGTACCCACAAAGAAAAATCAGCTAAACACTGTGGCTGCAAGAAAGACATTGGAGCTTTGTCTCTGCCCCACACATGGAAGACCATGCAGTCCACTCTGGCTTCTCAGAACAGATGAAATGAAACAAACAGAGACGTGAAGGCAGAGAAAAGTGAGCCCAACATGAAAGGGAGATAGAGGGATGAAACTAGTTTATAAAAACTAGTTGTCAAGAGAAAAGACTCAAAGGTGAGACCATACTGTCAAACTGTCATTCCCATAACACCATTTACTAGCCCAGGAGGTTTGCTAGTTCCTCCTCTGTAAATCTGTATTTATTGAGATACTGCATGAAAAGCTTTGGGTTCCTTCTAGAACTTAACTATTCAATCACATGCAGCCACTATTATTTTATAATTTAATTTAGCCTTTCTCCAATTGAGTGGATAAACTATGTCTAAATGCTCCGGAGATGAAAAAGGAAGAAAGAAAATACCTCCAACATCCAGCTTATTGTTTAGAATAGTGGACATCTCAGGCAGCAGAGCAGCACCGGCTTCCCACTGGGCACAGATGTGAGGACTAGTCTCCTCTGCAAGTGCACTTGCTGCCCAGTGAGAGGCCGTCAGGGCCATCGAGTTATATGAGCGGAGGCTGTGAAAGCTGCAAAAACATATGTGGCAGGAATAGACATGGGAGGCAATGCCGGCCCCAGGAGGTCTAGAAGACTGCACAGGACATGGATTCCTTGAAATACTGCACAGGCAAGGTCTATGTAAACAAGAGATCAAAACAAAGTCTTGCTGGCCCTTCAGCATGATAAATGTTCCGTCTTGAATATTCAGCAAGAGTCAGACCACCACCATCTTTTTGTAGTCTGAGTTTTAAGAGGACTCAAGAGAAAACTCACTGATATGGGTTTGGGGAGATCCTTTCAACTGCATTGTCTCCCTGGTGTCTGGACCCACCTTTGTGGAGCAGATAACCCCTGACACTTTCAAAGTTAAGCAACCTAAAAGGGGTCCTCAGAGAGGTTGCTTAGAGGCTCTCATCATTCAAAGCCAGTTGGGAGACCCTTCCCTGAAGCATGGGAAAGAGGAGCTTTCCTAATTGAAAGTACACCCATAGTCCTAGAGCCACCGCTGAATACCAGCCCTGTGGGTCCCACAAAGGAAGTTAATGAGGAAGAAAACAGTGTGGCCCGGTATATGCAGGATTCAAACCCCAAATCAATTTCAGCAGCTCTTCCTTTCACCTTTGCTACATACTTTATCTCAGTTGAATCTTGGCCTTATCTTGGCAGCTACTGAGTAGGGCCCTCATTACCTACTCTTCAGCATTATTTCATAAAAGCATAAAATGCAGAAGAGAAATGTAGCTTCGTTAGGTCCTGGATAGAGTGAAGCTCACAAAATGTTATGACTCAACTAGTCTTTTCTGACAGACAGCTCAACCAGATTGTGACCTAATTAATGTAGAGACCACTGATAATGATAGAATCCTATTCCTAAAATACTGCCATCTTCCACTTTATTATGAGATCCACAAAAGTTATCATTGTATCACTGTGTCACTGTCATCCCATTGCTCATTGATTTGCTCAAGCAGGAACCAGTAACGTCTACATTGTGAGACCTGTTGTTACTGTTTTTGTCATATTGAACATGACACGGATAGCTTGCCAGACTCTGCCATGCAGGTGAGATACTCTCGGTAGCCTGCCGGACTCTCTGAGAGGGGTGGAGGAATCCAACTCTGGTCGGGCATGTGCAAGGCAAACGCCCTACCCACTGTGTTATGGCTCCAGCTCACAAATATTATCATGTCTCATTAATCATTACTCCACAGTCACTCCTGTCAAAAGTGTCAAATTGATGTGCAAACCCTTGCTCTTGCTTGTAATTTCTTTTAGGGTAATTAGCATAAACTCATTAGTGTAAGAATATTTGACTTGCTTTGTTTTGTTTGCCCCTTGCATTTCATCATTAAATCCAGAGACTGTTTACCAACGTCATTCTTAGGGGAAAACTCTTAGACTAAAAATAGTTTTCCAAAGGAGAGAAATAGGAACAGTTTGAGGAGCTCATTGGAAGGATGAAGATGAATATCATAGGTGAGGGGTGTAGGTACAGAAAACTTTGGGGTGTCTCAGAGTTGTGAAGAGCTATATGAATACATGTATGAGAACATGTGCAAGTTCATGTGTGTATATAACCACTTGCGTATGTCCACATAGCAGAACTGGGGATGTTAATAAAGAAGCTGATAATGATATGATGGAACATGTGACAAGAATTTAATAACATTTGAACATTTTTATGGATGCCCTTGTGTGGTCTCTTTAGAGCATCTGCATGAGAAACCTCCAAGAGTTATATTAAACCACAGCACTATTGTCCGCTGGGGCATTAGCAAGGGGGTTACCTCCAGGAATTCCAAGCTTCCCCCCAAATAGATGAAAAGTCTTTCTGTCATGAGTTTTTCTGAGATGTCTGCTTAGGCAAAACCCTATAGACTAGAATGTCTAGCATAAGGTTGTACCTCTAGAAGTTAGGTTCTCAACAAAATCAAATATGCTTTGGAGAGGGACTTGGGACTTAGTAGACACTGGGATGAAGCAAACCCTGTTGGCCACTTCTGATGCATGAATTTTGAGCAAGTTTACTTTTCTGTACTTAGCATCTTCATCTTTTGCCTCCCAGACAACTATTTCATAGGTATTGTTGCAGTAAACTAAATAAAATCGTACCCTTTATAAGGAATAGCACTATTCTACATAGAAATTTATTAAAGGAAAATTTTCTGTACATTGAAATCAAACCATCCCAAAGGCATAACTAATGGGTGAACTGTAGGATTAATGAATTGTCACAGAAATACCCTTAATATCTTCATTGTTAATCTTTTTTGTGCCTTACCTTATTATGAAGGTTACAAATATGATGTCAGACCTGATTTCTACACCAAATTGCTTTAGTGAGAAAAGATTAGCTTAGTTTCCCAGAAAACTTAGAAATTATGAGGGCCAGAGCGATGGTACAGCAGGTTTGATCCCTGGTACCAGAAAGTGTACACAGAGGCCAGTTTGGAGTGTTCCTAAATGCAAAATCAGGAGTAAGTCCTGAGAACCAACATGTGTGACAAAAAAAAAACAACAACAAGAAAAACAACAAAAATTTCAGAGAAATTGTGAACTTTTCAGTTACAGTTATTGTGGGCTGAACTGTCAACCCTTCCAGTCATGTTTTGAAGTCTTAGTATCTCAAAAGTGACTCCATCTGGCAATAAGCTATTAGTAGAGGTAATTTAAGTAAAATGAGGTTCTTAGTGTGATGCTTAACTCACTATGATGTTGTCCTTAAATGAAAAAAATTAAGACACAAAGCACAGAATGGGATGAACAAGGGTGAAGACACAGGGGTGAAGACACAAGCCAAGGAAAAGGGCTGAGCATAAAACCAACCCTGCTGATCTTCAACTTTTAGCCTCGGGGTTTAAGAGAAAATAATCCAAGTTATGTGGCACTTTGTTGTTGAAGCTTGGCAAACAGATATAGAAGCATAATCTTAGGAAGCAAAAATGACTGTGGATTTAAAGGAGAGAAAACAAACAGTGAGTTGATGCTATAACCATGACCACAGATAAGTACTACAGATGACTCAGTGGTGAGAATACTGTTCTTAGAGAAAGTTTACACATAATGTAATAGTCACTAAGAAGCAAAGGAAAAGGAAATGCAGTGGATTTTCTATCTTTGATGCCCCAGATATCAAAGTCTTGCTCCATAGAATTCACTCCCCTGTACTTTCAGGTTGCATATCAATGAGCACTTAGCAGAGCCTTTATTGTCACAGAGGAACTTGTGGAAAAAGAAGACATGATTGGTATTAACATGGGGGAGGTATTGCAAGACTGCTCCTTGGGAGCATGTTCTTTACATGAACTTTACATGTTCATTTCGGGAACCCCTGCAACCCTTCAGTGCTGCAGTGGAGATAGGATCAGTCAAATATGAGCAGAAATTAGCTTTTCTCATGAGTACCAGGAAACTTTTCAAAAGGAGCAATTGAATGCCCTCACAGTACCACGTTCTCAGACTCTGGCATTGAGACATGGGTCCAGATGTTCAAGCATCACTGGAAACAATACTGGGTCTTCTATGTACCCCTAAGAACTCATAACATGCAACCCAAGCTTCTTGTTTCTAATGCCCCCAAAAGTTTCTGACTACTAGAAGTTCAGGGTGGGGGAGGGGAAGAAGCAATAAGAATTATAGAAATTTGTTTCTTTGTCAGGGATCTATAGCAAATATTTCCTGTCCAAAGAAAACTACCTTTGGGCTTTCCTTGGAGTCCTTTTTCTTCTCGAAATAACAAATATCTGCCACCACTTCATGTTATTAAGAAATACCCGTCCCTAAGGGCTTAACATGAACACCACACACCTATTCCTGAGTGCAGACACATTCTGTCACTGGCTTCTGAGTTTTTAGCTTTACCACCCACTAAGATGAATGTCCGGGAGGGTTTACATATGAAATGAAATTCAAGTTCCTTTCTGAGCCTTGGGACATAATAGGTAGATATACCAAGAAAAGCTAAGAAAGGGAATTTAGACTCCCAAAGAAGACCGTGTTTCTGGAAAATACCACAAGAGAAGAGAAGAGGCTGCGTGGACACAGCAGAGAACCTAGGAAGTGTCACAATGTGCTGAGGTCCAGGCTTTCAGGGAGGATGGCACGTGACATTGGTAGACTCCACAACTTAAATCTACATGGTGTTGGTATTGCAGGGAACTGATTCTCATGCATTAAAAAGCCGATCACACTTAGCTTTTCTAATCTGGTAATCATGCAAGCAGATATTCAGATTCAATGTGTCTTGTTCTTGTCTCACCAAGAAGTCAAAGGCAAGTCAGAAGACTAAAAACCAAGTGACCTATGAGCTCTGCCACTAAAGATCTTAAGGTAAGTTTCAGGGCTAAAGTGCATGAGTTACATGTGGGATTCCAATGTTCAGTCTTGAGCACTGTGAAACCTAAATATAAAACAAAATTTTGAAGTTGTAGAGGAAATAAACCACTTCCTTGGACTAACAAGATTCAGTGTCCTCTGTTTCTTTCTGATTTGTTCCACGAAACAGAACAAATAAGATATTCACAGAAACAACAACAACAAAAATTTTAGGCACGTCTCTTATAAATATCATTTGCCTTTAATTAATTTGTGTAAAAAATAATTTTTGCTCCTGGACTTTACTCTTGAGTCTTTGATTATAGGGTAGAACTGCAACTATGAAACTGGAAAGGTAAAAGAAGTTATAGTTAAGAAAATTTGAATCAGATTGGAGATCCTGGCATGCAAATCAGAGGGTTTGCAAAAGAAAACGTCATGTTCCAAGTTCCTGAGGTTTCCATCACACTAAGCACCCATACATTTGTCCAGAACTGAAAAACCATTGCAATGTGTCCCTTGTTATTTTTAGAATTTAGATGATATTTTCCTATTTTAGTTAATGACCTGAGAATAAGATTTTGGTTGTTTGTAATAAATTGCCTGATTTGGAAGTATTGGTGCAGAGGGACTTTGTAATTCAGAGTTTTTTATAGCATCAATTTTTTTCTTGGTCTAGAGAATTCCTTTAATCAGGTGGTAGAGGTGATTAATGACCGCATGTGCCTGAATGCAGATGGAGGCCTCTGTATCCTCACAATAAGGAGCTCAGAGATCATAGTAGCAGCAACATTGCAGAAAAAAGGAAATCCCAGGACCACATTTCTACCCAGAAAATGCAAGCATGCAATTAAAGCCTTTCCAAGTCCCACCCAAATGCAAATAGGGACAAAATTAATGGAATGTGCTCAAAGCTATGTCCTCAGATATGCTAACCCAATATAATATCCCCCTTTCTGGCAAAATCCAAGAAGGTTTGCTATACACACACATATTTATTTTTCTTCACTGCTCATTATTTCAAAAGGGAAATACTTTCAATCTTTAGCCAACATTTACTAAGCAGTTATTATGTGCCAGGCACTGAATGGAAGAAAAAAAAGGCTATAAAATGGAATACTAGCTCATCATTATTCTTGGGGAGTTTCCAGTATAATAGGAGAAACATACAAGTGAATAATTATACCGGAATATGGGAAAATCCACAACGTGGAGTTGTTCTCTATGGATAAGAAAGAACCTACCATGACTTGCCAGAGTTTACCAGTCTGGAAAGGAAGCTAGACTGTTCCTAGCAACACTAACAAGATGTAAAACACTCTCCAGACTGGAGGGTAAGAACTGGTATGAGTAGGTAGGATGGAGCTGTGAAAGAGGAATGAGACTTGAAGTATATACCCAGAACATGAAAACTTACATACCCTCATTTAGATTTTGGATTTGCTTCTGCAAGCCTTATAGAACAATGGGATGTTTTAAGCAGGAGAATTAAAATGAAATTGACATTTTACTTATGTAAGCTTCCAGCTCCAAACATCTCAAGCTCATTCACATACAGTGTCAGGATAAAACCCAAATCAATAGCTAATACCTGAGCTAAAAATAGTTTCTGGAAGTGTCATGTAATTTATTAATTCATCCACTCCTTTTCTTTTAAGGATAATTGTGTAAGTTTGTTCCTTACAGATAAGCCAGGTATAGTTTTTATCCACCAATCTAGATATTTTTTTAGATAAGGTGATATCTTTTGCCTACTTCTCCCTCTGGGAGAAACTGGCAATCCTTTGAGTTTCCTGCCCACATGGGACAGCCTTGCAAGCTTCCCATGGTGTATTCATATGCAAAATCCAGTAACAAGCTGGATCTCATTCCCCTGACCCTGAAGAGCCCCCAGTGCAACATCGTTAGGAGGGCCGAATCAAGATAGACTTCTAAGATCTCAGGGAAAGGACGAAATAAGATGTTACTGAGCCCGCCCAAGAAATCGGTGATTAACGGGATATCGTGATCGTGAAACATTTTTTCCACCTTACTGCTCATAGATACATTATCTATGAGCATTAAGCTCATAGACATGTGGTGCTATTTTATTATTGATTTATCACTGGTTTACAATACTATAGATGTTAGGAGTATAGCTTTATCCCTTCAGATGAGTAGCATTCAGTGCACCACCCCCCATTAAATTCCAGTGCCATCTATTCCCAGAACACCCTCTGTCCATCTTACAATCTTCCTCTCTATCCTTCCCAGTGATTACCATGGTTATCACTGTCTTGGAGTTAGTTTTTTTCTCCAATTAATTTTTTAATAACTTATTTGCCACATGAGGAAGACCATCTATTAATTACCTTTCACTTCCTTACGTCATTTAGCATAATCACCTCAAGTTCCATTAATTTTTTTGAAGACAGTTTTATCATTTTTAATCAGTAATATTACATTAAATATGCATACTATGTCTTCCTTTTCTTATTATGTATAGATAGGCATTTAAGTTGTTTTTACATTTTGGATATTATGAATAATGCTATAAACATAGCATATAAATATCCATTTGAATTAGTCTTTTCCTGTTCTTCAGATAAATTCCAAGAAGAGGCATTAAAGCATCATATGGTATTTCCTTTTCTTAATCTTCATAGCATTAACCTTATAATTTAGCCCAATTTGTTTATTGTTGCTTGTTTTCCTTGCCAATGGAGTTTAGTCTCCAGTTACAGCTGTGAAATAGAGGTCTTGAAGTTTAGTACTCAGGTTTCATTCTGATACCCTCTGAAGAAAAGGATATATAGCAACTGGTCAAACAACAGAACACAGTGACAAGTTTCATTCTGTCTTCAAAGAACCCGAAACAATTTTTTGTTTAATTTTCTGCTCTCCACCCCCCAACCCCAATACCTACCCATCCCTCTATGGAAGGCACTCTCTCTGTCTCTGTCTCTCTGTCTCTGTCTCTCTCTCTTTCTCTCTCTCTCTCTCCCTCCTCCCCTGGCTCTTTTACCTTCTGAGCACTATGGCACACACCAAATTTTAAAGTGTCCATCACCCTAGCATAGTTTAGAACATCAGATCCCGGGAACATAACAGCCCTAAAATGAAGTTTTAATCTGCACGGATTCCATTTAAATTTTTCCCCAACAAAATAATGGAGGCATTGGTCTTCTCCAACATGAACAGACCCCAAGCTTTCTTCATCTCTAAAACAAGCCTCTTGGTGATCTTGGTGCCAGCTTTCTGTTCACCAGTCTCACCTGAGTCAAAAGATATCAAAGTTTGCCTCTAAAGTCACCTGGGAGCATATTTCATAGGTTATATTTTAGGAAGAAGAAGGCAAGTTTTTTGATTTAACAGATCAGGCGATTCATAATAACTGATTTGCTGGGAGAATTTCAGCAGATGTTTTTCATTTTGCTAAAGCCAGAACAAGCTCTCTTTTCATTGTACCTGCCTGGTTCCCTTGCCTGTGATATTCTTCTTTCCAGGCTCTCTCCGGAGAAAAGTCTTATCTATACTCAGTGCATCAACTCAACCTCATCTCTAAGAAACCTGCCATCTTAATGGCGCCACCAGTATTCAGCAGACGTGAGCTTCTCCCTAGGATCCCATCACTAACGGAAACAGATCAATCAGAAACTTTGGTTAGAGATTGCCTGTAGAATACCGCATGTGCTCACTGCCACTCTATTTTTTCCTTACCAGTGCCCATGTGCCTTCTCTGCTTAGAGAACATTTGAATTTCTTTTCTCACAAGTTTACTTTTTTCTGAAATCCTTCCACTTTGGTTAATTTAGAGTCTTTTCACCAAAAATTCTAAACCGTATCATGGATGATACAGCCAGGTGCAACAGCATGTGGAGATATAGAATTCAGCATGAACTAGGGCCTCTCCCCTTATAATTTCTGGGTGACCCACGAAAATCTGCCCCGATGGGCCCCAGCTCAGCCTCTCCTGCCCAATATGCCTTTTCCTTCCTCTATTCCTGGCTGATATAAAGTTGTCTGTAGAGCCACACCAAACTGTAGAGAAGCAAGTCTCCTTTCAGAATGGGTGGCTCTGGGGGTTTCTGTTGGCAGAGACCCCAGAACTTTCAGGACTCTTCAACTTACAAGTCAATGAAGATACGTTCAGATCTGGCCAATGTGTTGTTGCAACAGATCACATGCTTATATTCAGAAGGCAAAAAATAATCATTTTTATCTGTGACACATTTTGTGTAACTCCTTTTATTGTTGGCAAGAAGTTGGCTTAATGACAGCACATGTGTGTTTAGTTTTCATATCTTCATTATGTATATATTTCAAGTATTTATTTATGCTAGTTATCTCTCACCTAAATGTACTTTGCAATGTATTGGAAGTATATTCACCCAAAGAATAAATGATAGAATTATTATTTATTGAATCTCTACCCTGTACTAGGTGCTTCTACACATTTGAGAACATGTTATTCCCAATAGCCATGAATTTCTGGAGATGTGCTTACCTTGCACTATATGTGATACCCCCAAGCAACACCAGAAATGACTACTGAGCTCAGATCCAGGGGTAAGCTCTGAGCACCACTGGGTGGAGCCCCAAAAGAAATAAACAAAATAATAATAGCTATGCACCTTTAAATCAAGATACTGAATGCCTCTCAAATGTCTGATTTAGTTGGTCTGGGTTGGATTGTGAGAATCTGAACTTTTAACAGGTTTCCAGATGATGCTGTAAGCTACTACTTTAGGGACCATTCTCGGTGATGCAGTTTTCAGGTATCAGCTTCAACTTATGGTAATAAATGGAGCTAAGACAGGTAGTTATAACACTAGTAAATGAAAGAATTGAGATTCAATCACCCTACAAAATGTACTTCAGAATTTTTTTGAGTAATGGGTCATACCTAGTGGTGTATGAGAGTTCACTCCCTATAATTTTCAGGGGACCATGGAGTGGCAGGGGGTATAACTGAGGTAGACCAAAGCAAGTAAGTGCCTTAATCCTTGTACCATGCCTCAGGCCCTCACTTCAATATTTTTATATACAGAAATAGTGGAGTAACAAAGTTACAGGACTCATGATGCTCAGTGTGCAGTATTTGAATGCTACTTTTTGTGAATTATGTACTTGGAAGTGATCCAGCTAGTATATCCCTCTAAGTGTCTGATTATATCAGTCAGCTTTTTGCCTTGTGACCACTTCTACTCAGTTGTTAATCTTTTACTAATGCTTGTAAGTCCATAAGAGACTTAGATATTTCTGTTGATGAAGCTGGACAGGCTTTCGTAAGTGGTGACATGACAAGGTTGGATGATGTCTCCAAATCTGTAGCAACTCTAGTTCTATGCAACTCTAGTGATTGATTTCCTATTTGTTGAAGAATAGGAAAATGTCATGAGCAATTATAAAACAAATATTTTTATTTATAATTAATTATTAAAAATAAATAAGAGAAAAGTCATGAGCAATTGAGCAGGAAACGCAGGCTTGTTCACATAGTTGCTGCAGGGTTCTAGGTGGGAAAGGGCACCCTCACTCTCACACCATGCGCTTAGACCAATGTGGAATCAACAAATAACATGAACTCTTTCTGTTGACTTCACACCATAGAAGTAAAGATTCAAGGGGTAGAAAAATGCACTTCGTATCTGGAGGGTGGACATAGATGGATCCTGCTGCCTATTCTTTTTAGATTGATCTCTTACCTGTATTAAAAGGAAGGGGTGCAACCCTGGCCTCACTTTTTGCTCCCTATGAGGAAGTAAGAAAAACTAAAGCTATCATTAATAGTATGCCAGTAGGCTTGCTTGAGAAACATGTTTTTCATTTTCCATGGAAAACTTTTAAAAAGATGTTTCCTTGGAATCGCAGTTACGAGCCTAAATATGGGATTTCAAATATAATATCCAGTTTTCACAGCTGCATAGGTGCTAATTGTGAAAGGACAGAAAACCCAAGAGAAAAAATGTAAAACTTACCTGTGGGCATTTTTGAGACAGAATGGTGGCACTATGGTGAAGGAATCATTTTAGTACCATTGCTGCCTGCTAAGCAACTTTGTCATTTCCAGATCGGACATTAATTAATCATGGCGGGATTTCTGCATTTCACTTTTGAGCTAATGTTTTGTTTTCTTCTTCTAGTACCCACATGAGCATCCTCTGGCCATAAAACATTCAGGGAGAAGTTATAAAAACATGTCATCTTGGTTATAACATATGGTTAATTGATTTTTGAGAATCGCTTAATTGTATGGCTTTAGTTAACTAAACAACAATACCTGTTTTCACACCCCTGATATTAGCTCATACTATTTCATGGCCTGCCCCCTGCTGAGACACACTCCATATTTCTGACCATAAATCTGGTCTCTGCCAGGGCTTGCATATTTGTTCCAGCTTTGTTGTGGTGGTTTTACTGCATTGATTGCTTTTCTTTTCTTTTTTTCCTTTTTTTCAATTTATAGTGGGCCATAAACATGAAGAGAGGTTTAAGGCTGGAAAGTGTTTGTTTCCAACTAGTGTGAGTCAGATTTTAAATTTCTTCCTTAAATAAAATAATAAAAGGTGGTTTTCTTCATGACTTGGCCCAACATGTATCTCTATAGGTTCCACTTAAATGGTATGTGTAAGAAACATGAGCTTGTGGCCTTTTTCACAGAGGTCTCCAATAGCTCTGCCGAGTTAGATTAATTGCCTGGAAGTTTCACAGGGGTCTCTGTCAGTTACAAGGAGGTTTTAATGGGGAAAAGCTGAAATGATAGGCGTGTGGGAAGAGAAGAGGAGAGGCCTGAAAGAAAGGAAGGAGTCAAAGGAGGGAGGAAAAGAATTTTGGAGATACATGAGGGGAGAAATAGAAAAACTAGAAGTGGAGAAAATAGTTAAGTTGGGGAAAGTGGAACTGAGACTTAGAAATACTTCCCCAGATAATATATTTGCAAAAAAGAATGTGGATAAGGGAATACATTATGTTCCAGTTTTGTTCCTCTGAAAATTGTCTTATTGATTGAAATTTTGACTACCATGCTTTTACAGCATATCAAGCTACAGAATTCCTATTAAAAGTTACAACCTATGATTTGCAGGGCCACATTTGGCTAACCACATCTTAACTTGAAGCCACTTTAATTTTCTTCTTTTTAAATCATAAAAGAGCTAAAAGTATCACTTAAAATTAACAACAACAACAACAATAATAATAATAATCATCATCATCATAAATTGATGAGTTCATATTATTATTATTATTATTATTTTTTTGCTTTTTGGGTCACACCCAGCGATGCACAGGGGTCACTCCTGGCTCTGTACTCAGGAATCACCCCTGGCAGTGCTCAGGGGATCATATGGGATGTTGGGAATCGAACCCAGGTCGGCCACGTGCAAGGTAAACGCCCTACCCGCTGTACTATCTCTCCAGCCCCGATGAGTTCATATTATTAACCATATGTCAGAGTCCATTCTAGGTGTTTTGTGGAGGTTAATCTCTCCAAGTCTTTAATTTCTTGAAGGACACTACATTGCAGTGCTACCATTATTGCAGTTCACAGAGAAGTAGAGTGAGCTGCTAAAGCATCAAGGTGAGTACAGGCTGACCTCAACCTCCATCTTCAGAAGATTTTTGCTACCTTGTATTGTTTTTGATTGCTTTCAAGACAAAACTTGAACAAGAGCTTGGGTGCTGGCTTCATAGTTTTTGGTGCAAATGCTGGGACTGATTTTCAAGGTAGGAAACTATATGTCATGTCTTTCCTTTTCTTTTGGGGTAGATACACTGGCTGGAACTTTCAAGGTGATACTGAATAGCAGTGATTTGCTGTTGATTTCTGTGTCCATAAAGAAGCATTCAGTCTTTGCCACTATCAGGCTAGCTATAGGCTTGTTTATATGTTTAGTCAAGTTTCCCTCCACTTACTTTATAAGTATATTATCATAAAAAGTGGCAGGCTTTTGCCAGAATATTTTTGCTACATATTAATATGATCTTGTTATTTTTATTTATTTATACAAATCGTATATAGATCCATATAAGGACTAATTTATATAGGTTTATAAATTATTATATGGTCTGGCACATAGATTAATTGCTCAATTTGACCTAGTCTTACATCCCTTGAATAAATTTGACTTGGTTTTGGTAGATTTTTTTTATTCTAATGCTGAATCACATTTTCAATGACAAAAGAAATAGGTGAAACATAGAATTAAGGCATTTATCTGAGCCATAGATGAACCCCAGATTACCTCAGAATCAAATTTCTGATTGGTTGGGCATTGTTTGAGTTAATTACTATTTAAGAATCTCATCATACTACCAGACCAAAAAAAATCAACAACATGATGAGAGAAGGAAGGGAGGAAGGAAGGAAGGAAGGAAGGAAGGAAGGAAGGAAGGAAGGAAGGAAGGAAGGAAGGAAGGAAGGAAGGAAGGATGGAAGGAAGGGGAGGGAGAGAGGGAGAGAAAAGGAAAGGGAAAGGGAAAAGCAAAGGAAGGAAAACAGAAAGGAAAATGATAAAAGAACAAAAGAAAGAAAAGAAAAAGAGAAAGAAGAAAGAAAGAAAGAAAGAAAGAAAGAAAGAAAGAAAGAAAGAAAGAAAGAAAGAAAGAAAGAAAGAGAAAAAAAGAAAGAAGGAAAGAAAGAAAGAAAGAAAGAAAGAAAGAAAGAAAGAAAGAAAGAAAGAAAGAAAGAAAGAAAGAAAGAAAGAAGGAAAGAAAGAAAGAAAGAAAGAAAGAAAGAAAGAAAGAAAGAAAGAAAGAAAGAAAGAAAGAAAGAAAGAAAGAAAGAAAGAAAGAAAGAAAGAAAGAAAGAAAAGGGAAGGAAGGAAGGAAGGAAGGAAGGAAGGAAGGAAGGAAGGAAGGAAGGAAGGAAGGAAGGAAGGAAGGAAGGAAGGAAGGAAGGAAGGAAGGAAGGAAGGAAGGAAAACAGGAAAGAAAAAAGAAAGGAAGAAAGAGAGAGAGAGAAGTTCGTGTCAGTCTCCATAAAAGGTATTAATCTCAGGACACTTGGATTGTGTTCCCATCCTACATGCCAAACAATAAACACGAAAACCAAAAGAGTCAATTTTCTTACCCTTTCTGTAGCTAGATAAATATTTCCATTGCACAGAAGCAAAACACTTAGCAGGAATGAAATCCCCTTGTGCCCATCCTCCTCAACACTTGCCCCACCCGCTTTAACCTCACCATGACCACCATTAAAGGGTCAAGCTTGCCTGAGATCAAGGGCACCTCTCCTATCAAAGGTCCTCATTCCACTGAATCTGAGCTTGCTGCCTGCCTTTCCGGACGTAGGCTTCCTACAAACATTTGCCCTAATTCTTCATGCTGACTTCTCTCCTGGTAACCTCCCTAATTAAAATGACCTTACAATTTATCTTCCATGACAAGAAAGTGGCACTTAAAAAGAGGTTATGTCAGAACAAGAGGCCTAAAGTAGAGTATTTTGCACTGATGGGACACGTGTTCACCCTAATTATTCTTGAGCTACTCTATGACCTGGGCACTGAGGTGTTCATACCAGTTTTTATTCCCCTAAAAGTGAGGATCCATAAAATTGCCTGGGGCAATATAGGGGGTAGGGAAGTAGATAAATAATATAATTTCACTTGTAGAGTTTCATCTCATAAGATTCTGGAACTGGGGCAAGAGAGATAGTACAGCAGGTCAGGCTCTTGCCTTACATGACACAGACCCGAATTCAATCCCTGGCATCCCATGTGGTTCCCTGAGCACTGACAGGACTGCTCCCTGAGTGCAGAGTCAGGATAAGCCTTGCACATAAATAAATGTGGACCAAACAGCAAATCCTTCAAAGATTCCAGACCTTTCTCTAATGAATGTAAAAAAATCTTCAAATTTCCTATTACTATGGGAACATTCCCCCTCTAGAGCCTAGCTAAGAGATCAACTTTTCCAGAGGATAGAATCATTTGTCCCGTGCATCTCTTTGTTCCCTCTAGTGTTTCTACTGTCCCAGTAGATTTATGTGGTCAGGATGCTCCACTGGTAACTGTGTTGTTCCCAGCTCTAGAGAAGTTCTGCATTCCAGGAATACTGATAAAAGCTACAGAGAATCTCTAGAGATTACTACTATGCTCAGAAGAAATCCTTCTTGCCTACTATCTCAGAAGAATATCTTCTTCCCCATAGTCTTCAGGGGAGGTGGGGGGAGGAGGGGGGGGAGCAGCAAAAACAAAATCAGTGCGCTGTCTCTTTTTTGTTGTTTTCTGTATGGAGTTTTCTGTGATCTTGGTATATGCTAAACAGTTATTAAACACAATTTTTTTTTACAGCATGAAAAAAAGCTCCCAAATTCTAAACTTTCCTCCAAGTTCAAATAAGGCAGCACACTGTGCTGTTTTTTTTCCCCCTGAGGACTGTTTAATAAACAGCGAATTGATAGAATTAGTTTTTCTGCCATCTGTATCAGACCTGGGTGGAGTCTTCCTAAAAATATGCTTGATGTTTCCCATATTGTAACCAATATAACATTTATATCCACTGTCCTGATGACCCCATGTCTAACACTCACTCAAGAAGCACTTTTGACAAATCCTCAAGCTCTCAGTTGGGGAAAAAATGAACTGGAGCATGTGATTTCCTGAGACTCTCCTACTTCAGAGGATATGCTGATGAATAATCAGTATGCTTGACTATCCCTCAGCCTGAGCTGAACTAAAACTGGTTGCATCCCTGATTGTTGAGTGGTGTTTCCTGACACTGCAAACCAGTCCACCACTACATCCCATCTACATTTTACTTCCTGCCCCTCCTCCTCTGCTTAAGGCTCACAAAAGCAGGTCAGTAGTATGTGTCCCAGAAAATACCTGGCCATCACTGAGAAGAACTGATGTTCCTTCACGGACAAAGGATATAAAGTGAGAGTCCTCTAGAATTGCTTTTTTTCCCCCTATTTACACCACCTTCTTTCCCCCTGAAGTTCCCCTTGATTTTTTTTCTCTTTTATTTAAACATCATGGTTAACAAAGTTGTTCATGATTCATTTGTTACTGACATTTAATATTCCAACACCAGTCTCACCACTAATGTGATCTTTTCTCCACATTTCTCCCCATTTTCCCAACCAGGCATCAAGTCTGTGCACTTAACAGGTATGAAATAATTTAGTTTATATTGCTGTTGCAAATTAATGGCTAATGCAATTATCAATAAAATACTTCAGTAAAAAAAATTGTGAAAATTTTTACATCTCATCATGGGAACATTAAGTCATTGTCTGAAAGTTTACTAAGCTGATGTTTCTAGTTGAGCCTTCTGTGTTAATGTTTTGGGTTATTGAATTTAGTTGGTGTCTATACTACTTATCTATCTAATTTGATGTGCTCCTACTGGGATGTCAGTATTGTAGAGTTTGGAAGTGCTATGCCATCATGAATGTGCTGCACTTCCCAGAAACTTCAGAATATTTATTTAACTGGGCAGTGAGTTTTCATGGCAGCAGTTGTGGATGTGGGCGTGGCTGCTAGGACTTCTGGAAGAAGGGGAGTGAGGGGGGATATTGCTTGTCCCCATTCTGAGAAGATCCCAGATTTCTCAGCCTGAAGACCAGTGTGCCTGAAGTTTTCAGCATTTTGGCATCTCTGCAGAGCTCAGTCATGATGCAGAGGAGTCAGGTCATTGGCATGGCAGAATCTGTGGTGGTGTAAATGCAGCTGCCAGCGCTTAGGCAAAGTGGACAGTCGGCCTCCTTCTGTCAAGGTCTTCTAGTTAGCATTATATTGGCAATCCTGGATGGGAAGGATATGGTTTCTAGAATAGGCTCTTTCTCCAGCATATAGAGATGTTCCGTGGCAGAAGAACAACTGTAAATTTTCGATGACTGCAGCTGGATATGAGAAATGTAGAGCCAGAGGTGGTTGGTTGTCTTTACAGACCACTGAAGTCAACAATAACAAAATGTTTTGAAACTGACTTAAGAATCCATATCACTTTGTAAATGTATGTATGTGTATGTATGTGTGTAATAAGTAAACAGGAAACTCTTCAAAAATAGCAGATATAATACTATATCTTTCACTTGAAATATATTTTGTTCACAATGCTCAGAGCAATAATAGAGGTAATATTACCACAAATCCATGGTGGAAAAACCTTAAAGTCAATGCAATTAAACTATGAAGCTAATGAACTGTTGGGTCAAGAGGTCAATTCCAGGATCACAGCTGGGCTCTTTCTACTCTGAAACACACCCCTCCTGGGCTGTGACATGGTGACCTGGGGCAAAGATGGAAGAAAAATATTTTATTGGTTTCCTCAAAACATTTTATGATATATGTGGAGAGTAACCACCTGCAGCATGAGAAGTGTAGGGGCCTGGAAGAAAAGACAACCTCTCCAAGAGCAGCTCCAAAGCAAAACACTGGGCAGTATGGTACCTAGTCACACACACTGTTCCCAGGACAAAAGCACTTTGGGCTCCACAATTCTCATGCTGTACAACCCTCAGAAAATATCTTCTGTAATCTTGTCCTTATCATTTGCAAAGTGAGAACATTGAGTGCTTATCTCATTGGAATGTAGCAAAGAATACAAAATTGAAATGACCTCCAGGCATTGGGTACAGTTTATAAAGTGCCGTGTAGAACAAATACAGAAATAAATACAGATATGTATGTCACTATTTTCTTAGATATTTATTTTGTGGACTAAGAAAAGACTTAGTGAAGACATTGGTACAATGGGCCCTCTAGCATGCACACTCACTCTCAAGTTCAAATGAAACCTATCTTTGCAAACCAAAGATTTTAGCTAAAACTTGTTTGGTTACTGTAATACATATACAGTTAAATGTCCCAACAGAAGACATCACATTTTTTAATTAATATGGAAATTTTACTTAGATTTAAATTATCTTGACCAATTGGACATTACAATCCTTCTGGCTTTAGTTACATCTGTCTCTGATTAATCCCATGGTGTTCTTCACCTTCTCTTCTGTCACCGGCAGAAATTATTGCAAAGTGCAAATGCTTTTTGGTATGCTTGCTAATTTAACTGATCCCAAATGTTGAAGAAAGATGACTTCTGGAGCTTAGATCTAGAATTTTTACCAATTACAATTTAACAGGTGTCTTCTCTGTGAATATTTTGAAAAAATGCTAGGGCATTCTACATTTTTAAATTAGGCTTTCTATATATTTCATTATATTTTCATCAACGTGATTTTAACCTATTCTCAATATGTTTAGTGTTTAGTCCTTAGGTCCTATGTTTCTACCTCTTCTTCTCCGAAGATTTGAATTAGTGTCTGTGTCTCAGAATCTAACACTGCTAGAAGGAATAGCCTCTCAATTCCTTGCAACTTTGAAGGAATCTCCCTCTTGATGGAGCTAAAGCAGAAGAAAGGGTATAAACTTTCTTGTAAATTTTGAATCCAACATCAAGTTAATATTTGATTCTGGTTCAACAATTAGCACCTTAAAAAGTTTCCCTATGTTCCTTTTCTGTCAATGTCTCCTAAATAGCCATGTGTTAATTTCAATCACTATAGATTCATTTTACCAATTTTATAGACATGACATTTAGTGTGAACCACTTTGTAGTGTGATTTCATTTAATCAACATCATATTATTAGTTTTATCTGTTTGTCTATATCAATAGCTTATTCATATATAATAAACTCACACATACTTTATTGCTTTTTAATAAATTGCAAAGCATATTTCATCACAGTTAAGTCTTTAATTTCTCTAAACATTGTTCTTTGGGGCTTTAGTGTAGTGGTCTTACAATATTTTGTTAGCAATATTTGATACTTTTAATAGTTGTTTTATTTAATTTTAAGCCATATGCTGCTGACAGATATTTTTGTATATTGGTCTTATATCCTGTGACATCATGGGATTAATTTATGAATACTAACAATTTTCTCCTCTCCCTTCCTTCCTTCCTTCCTTCCTTCCTTCCTTCCTTCCTTCCTTCCTTCCTTCCTTCCTTCCTTCCTTCCTTCCTTCCTGCTTTTCTTCCTTCCTTCCTGCTTTTCTTCCTTCCTTCCTGCTTTTCTTCCTTCCTTCCTGCTTTTCTTCCTTCCTTCCTTCCCCTTTATCACCTTCTTTCTCTTCTTTCTTTCTTTTTTATTCTTTCTTGTTTCTTTTGTTCTTTCGTTGCATTTTTCTTTCTTCTTTCTTGTTTCTTTTGTTCTTTCTTTTGTTCTCTCTTTCTTTTGTTCTTTCTTTCATTCATTCATTCTTTCTTTTGTTCTCTCTTTCATTCTCCCTATCATTCTCCCTTTCTCTCTTTTCCTCCCTCCCTCCCTCCCTCCTTTCTTTCCTTCCTTCCTTCCTTCCTTCCTTCCTTTCTTTCTTTCTTTCTTTCTTTCTTTCTTTCTTTCTTTCTTTCTTTCTTTCTTTCTTTCTTTCTTTCTTTCTTTCTTTCTTTCTTTCTTTCTTTCTTTCTTTCTTTCTTTCTTTCTTTCTTTCTTTCTTTCTTTCTTTCTTTCTTTCTTTCTTTCTTTCTTTCTCTTTCTTTCTTTCTCTTTCTTTCTTTCTTTCTTTCTTTCTTTCTTTCTTTCTTTCTTTCTTTCTTTCTTTCTTTCTTTCTTTCTTTCTTTCTTTCTTTCTTTCTTTCTTGATTTTCTCTTCTCTTTATCTTTCTTCAAAGGGAGAGTTCTATGTATGCAATGATCACCTGCAAATAATGACTTTTTTCCCCTACCACCTGATGTGTGTCTTTAATTTCATTTACTTGCCTTGATAAGACTCAACTATGATAATGTTGAATAGAGGTGACAGAGAGTATCTTGATCTCATTTCTTATCCTACAGAGAAAGTGTTTAATTTTTATTAGAAGTGCCATGTCAGATATAGTTGTTTTGCAGGTGTTATTGATTTGCTTGAAAGACTCTATTTATTCCTAGTCTGTCAAGAGACTGTTATCATGATTGAATATTGGAGGCCTGCAAATTTTTAATTATGTATGATCTCTCATTTTTGCCAAACATGGCCTCAGATTCTTTGTATTAGGTGTCTGATTAAAATTGATTTGCCCCTCACCAAGCCTCTAATTCTTCTATATTCTTTGATATTAGAATATCCTAGAAATCCAAGAATTTTTTTACATAAATATCTATTAAGCTAAACATAACTCATTCTGTTTGTACAGTATTTTTGAAAATTACATATTAAACCATATATGTAATTAGAAAATTGCATACATGGTTTACAGTGTAATTTAGTATTAATCATCTACATTTTTTATTCGATCTAGTTTTTATTATTTTGCAAGGATATCATTTGGTATTATCAAAATATTTTGCTATAACCTTTCAATTTGTATTAAACTGATATATTAAATTAAATATGTTAAATTTATATTAAACTTAATATATTAAATTTATATTACATTTATATATTAGCTAGAAACAAAGCTAAAGAAAAATTAGTTCATTCTAGACTATTGTTCAAGCATGTAGAATGACTCCTTTTAACAACTGTTCGCTTTTTTAAGTATTAAGAAGCAATCTATATAGTGGAATCCTGTAGGATAACATAACCTCAGGTAGTTTAGGTTTATTGGGTTACTCCTATCACAGTGCTCCCATTCCTCTGTGTTTATTTGTAACTTCTTTCTCAGTGTTCTGTTGACTTGTAAATATTGTTTTTCTCTTCTCCTTGAGTCCTTTGCATAGTTTATTCAGAGCCATGTCCTTTTTGTATGGATACAGGGAGACTTAGCAAATGCCATGCTTTTGTAACCTGGGAGTCATTTGACTCTAAATGATATTTTCCTCCTAGCCATCTGTTCTCTCGACCTAAGCCTCAGCTGCCCTTACTTCCTAGCACCCCCAAAAGCAGCGTCCCGCCGAGGGACAAGATGGACCCAGGGCAAGAGGTGAGTTGTGTGCTACCCTGGCATCGAGATGGGCCTGGCCAAAGTGCCTAATGCTTAACTATAAGTTAAGAGCTTGGCCATGGACAAATGCTGTCATGATCCAAACAGTGATAACTAGATTTGGACCCTGCTAGGGTGAGGAATGATTAATCTGGCCTGAGTGCTGTAGTCTGAGTCTGTGGCAAGATGTTGCCAGGAGAGCTGCCTTGCAAGCCTCAATGTATCTCTTGCTATGTCCATACAAAAATAACTAGTATTAAGATGTTAGTAAGTGTTTGGACTAAGAAAAGGAGAAAAACACCTTAAGAGTCAGGAAGGGCTTTGGAATGCCAGTAGGTAGTGTTCCCTTTGAACCTGGCTGCCTTCAGGAAGGGCTTTCTTATGTTGATTTTGCTACTTGGCTGTGTGTAGCCTAGAGGGCAAGGTGGGAGAGACAAGTAGGGGAAGAGACTAGTTAAGGGGAGAATCCAGGCCGCAGTGGATCCAGAGAAAGAAGAAAGCTGGGAGTGCGGGAGATGAGAAAGATGGAAGATTGAATAAACGGTAGCTAATTAGCAACCAGCTTGGTCCTCGTTCTTCCTTCGCCTGTCCTTGGCCAACGAGTGTCCTGATCCAGTCCATACACAGCGGTTCCAGAGCTCCGAATGCGGGCGGTGAGACAGAGCCTCCTGGAGAGCCCCTCGGGTGCACACGCCCATCGGTGAGCTTTATTTTTTTACAGAATCCTTTTGGAGATCTCAAATAGTTTTTCTTTTAAATGTATATAAAACAGCATGATTTAAAATTTGTAAGAAATACTAACAGAAACTTATGATATTTTTCCTTTTCTTAACAGGTTTTCTAAATCTGTCCACTGAATACAGCCCCCCTCCAAAAAAAAATGACAATTTCTATATGAATAGTACTTTTAGGATCCAGTTTATTGACTTTAAATACACTTTTCACTAAAAATATTTGCACACAAATTATTGGTTTCAGGGTTTGGTAAAGAGATATAAAATATTAACTTTCATATGCTTTTAATTTAAATTACTTTTAATGGCCTCAAGTGGAATGTTTAGAACATCAAATGCTGCAGGGCCAAAAGATGGTACAGTGGATAAGGTGCTTGACTTGAAATCAGCCACCCCAGGTTAAATCCCTGGCACTCTATATCGTCCCCTGAGCTGTGAGGAATGATCCCTCAGCAGATCCAGTGATAAGCCCTAAGCACCACTGTTCTCCAAAAACTAAAAAAACTAAATAAATAAATAAAAAGCACTTCTATGTTAAGTAGTATTCAATGTAATGTAGTATTCAGTATTACAAATATTTGTGTCTATCTTTTAGATATTAAGATCGGGTACTCTTGGGGGCTGGAGCAATAGCAGAGCGGGTAGAGAGTTTGCCTTGCACATGGCCGACCCGGGTTCAATTCCCAGCATCCCATATGGTCCGTTAAGCACCACCAGGAGTAATTTCTGAGTACATGAGCCAGGAGTAACCCCTGTGCATCGCCAGGTGTGACCCAAAAACCAAAAAAAAAAAAAATTAAGATCTGGTACTCTTGTTGTAGTTATATAGGGAGAAGTGAAAAATAGCCAAAGTAATATTAGAAAAAAAATGTCCCCAGGGAAATATTCATGAGAATGGTCTGATGAAATGTGGAAAATAATTCTCGAAAGCATCCTTGCATCCTTCTCTTCCTCTATGTCTTTATGTCTTAATTCCATCTTGCATGTCTTAAGCCAAACACAGAGTTCACCGTTAAATATAGGAAAGCACTGCACTGTAGCCCTGTAGCACTATCGTCCCATTGTTTATCGATTTGCTCAGGCGGGCATTAATAATGTCTCCATTGTAAGACTTGTTACTGTTTTTGGCATATTGAATATGCCACCGGTAGCTTGCCAGGCTCTGCCGTGCGGGCAGGATACTCTCAGTAGCTTGCTGGGCTTTCTGAGAAGGAAGAAGGAATAGGACCAGGGTTGGCCACATACAAGGCAAACGCCCTAACCACGGTGCTATCGCTCCAGTCCAATATAGTAAAGAGAATATTAAAAGTAAAGGTTGTCCACATTTCCCTGGGTTTCCTATACCCCATTTATCAGCTTCCCTATCCTTCCTTACTTTTCTCAAATAAATTCCACCATTTCATCTCCAGTCCTCTGCTTTCAATCTTAACTGCCTAAGGAAAAGAAACTGAGAGTGCTATAACAGTTTTTGATTAAAATGTATCTCTGACTGGCTTTAAAAATGCTCTGATTGTATGTGGAAATAGTAAAAAAAATGTGAGCTGCATATGGGATGTTCCTATCATTTATCATTGGGTTAAGAATATGAGAGCAAAGCCAGTGCTATTAATAATTGGTCAGGCATAAACAGGCATAAGCAGGTTCTGGCTCTGCACACATGTTTTCTCAGGGCCATGGAATGCAGCACTACAGTCTAGACACTTACAATCAAGTTTCTCGTGGGGAAATCCAAGAGATATTGCTCCCACAGAACAGCACTGTGTTCCAATAAGCATGAGGTGCCCAGCAGCAGGGATGGTGCCTGGGTGAAGGGATGACTGTATAAGTGGTTTCTAGTCTACCCAGAGCTTAATCTCTTTCTTCTTGTATCCTCAATTCAAATAGATGTTCTAGGGTGGTCTAATGAAGAAGGTCCTCAATAACAAAGATAAATTCATCTATGGGATGATTGGGATCTGATCTTGGCCAATAATGCTTTAGTTACCATCTGTTTGTGCATCAAGAATAGCAGCTGAGGAAAGTTGCTACTTGGTCTTGATGTAAAAGCAGGAAGATCAAAGCAGCATGAAAATATCCATACATAGTTCTTGTCTTGGCAGTAGGGAAACTCAAAGCACCCTAGCAGTGCTGTTAGTTTTGTACTTATTTCACAAGTATTAATGAATGCCCATTGCATGTCAGATTCTGCGTGAGGCTATAAGTAAACTTTAATAAATTACCTGTTCTCAGAGAGCTTACTGCCTAATGACAAAATTACAGACCATTTCCTGTCAGGAATATAACTTAGAGGCATTAAACATCATGAGTTTATTCAAACAATATTCAGTTCCTCAGAAACAGGAAATAGGTGACTGAATGCTAGGCAAAGTCCTGCAAGAGGAAAACACAGGTATTGGGGCCTTGGGATCAGATAGAAAGGTCAAAGGAGAAAGAATATCACAGACCAATGAACAACAAACTATAGCACAAATATAAGAGAAGTAAATTCTCATCACTGGGAGGAGTCTAACATTTCAGCTACCAGCCAATTGTGCTAATTAATTCCTTTATGAACTGATTATGCAATGGATATAAACTTCTTTTATTGAGTTCAGCACGGATTCACCTTCCATCTTCATTGAAAATTGCATCCAAGTTTCGTGCCTCCCACAGTCTGAGAAAATAGTCAGGAAGAATAAAACATGCCCAGACAACATAGAACTTTTTATACTGTTGGCCTAAACACTTCAGATCACATTGACTCCAGGGATGGATTCTTTATAGGCTATTGTTGGGCACCAGAGGAATGTAAATATCTTTTTTTTAAGACTTACAAACTTTTGTGATTAGGTTTTAGTCATACAATTATTGAGTACCCATCCCTCCACCAGTGCCCATTCTCCACCACCAATGTTTCCAGTATCCTTCCATCCCTGCCCACCTCTGTGGCAGGCACATTACATTTTACTTTCTCTCTCCTTTGGGGTGTTATGGTTTGCAATACAGGTAGTAAATGGTCATCATGTTTGGCCTATAGTCTACTTTCAGCATGCATCTTGCATCTTCCATCCTGAGTGAGCTCTCCAACCATCATTCACTTAGTGGCCCCTTCTCTATCCCAGCTACCTTTCCCCCCCCCAGCGTGTGGGAAGTTTACAAGCCATGTTACAGGCCAGTTTACAAGCCATGGAGCGATCCTCCTGGCCCTTATCTCTATCATCCTCTGGTGTTAATCTCCTATTCTGTTACTTTATATTCCACAAAAGAGTGCAGTCATTCTATGTCTGTCTCTCTCTCTCTCTCTCTCTCTGACTCATTTCACTTAGCATGATACTCTCCATGTTGATCCACTTATATGAAAATTTCATGATTTAATTTTTTCTAACAGCTGCATAGTATACCATTGTGTAGATGTACCAAAGTTTCTTTAACCAATCATCTGTTCTTGGGCACTTGGTTTTTTTTTTCAGATTCTGGCCATTATAAATAGTACTGCCATAAATATACAATTGCAGATGTAATTTCTACTGTGCTTTTTTTGCATCTCTAAGATATATTCCCAGAAGTGGAATTGCTGGGTCAGATGGGAGCTCAATTTCTAGTTCTTTGAGAAATGTCCATATTGTTTTCCAAAAAGGCTGAACCAGTGGCATTCCCACCAGCAGTGAAAGAGAGTCCCTTTCACCCTACAGCCTCGCCAATACCAGTTGTGTTTGTAATTTTGGATGTGTGCCAGTCTCTGTGGTGTGAGATGACATCTCATTGTTGTTTTGATCTGCATCTCCCTGATGATTAGTGATAAGGAGCTTTTATTCATGTGCCTTTTGGGCATTCAGATTCCTTCTTTGAGAAAGTTTCTGTTCATTTCATTGCTGCATTTTCCCATAGGATTTGATGTTTTCTTCTTGTATAGTTCAACCAGTGCCTCATATATTTTTGATATTAACTCCTTATTGGAAGTGTATTGGGTCAATATCCTTTCCTATTCTGCAGACTGTCTTTGTATTCTGTGTCACTGTTTCTCTTGAAGTGCAGAAGCTTCTTAGTTTAAGATAGTCCCATCTGTTTATCTCTGTTTCCACTTGCTTGGTCAGTGGTGTTTCGTCCTTAAAGATACCTTTAGCTTCAATGTCGGAGAGGGTTTTGACGACCTTTTCTTCAATGTGCCTTATGTATTCTTTTCTGATGTTGAAGTCTTAATCTATTTTGATCTGACTTTTGTACATGATGTTAGGTAGAGATCTGAGCCCATTTTTTTGCATGTAGCTGTCCAGTTTTGCTAGCACCATTTGTTAAAGAGGCTTTTCTTGTTCCACTTTATTGCTCTGATTGCTCAGATGTGTTTCTTGTAGGCAGCAGAATTTTGGGTTCAGTTTTTTTAGTGCGATTTGCCACTCTGTTGACTCTTAATTGGTGCATTTTGATCATTTACATTGAGAGAGATAATTGTTATGTCTTTCTGGTGTGCTTATAGGAGTTTGTCTTGTCTTACAGTAGCCCCGTTAGCGTTTCTTTTTAAGGTTGGTTTTAAATCTATGAAGTTCCTGAGCTGTTGTTTATCTATGAAATGGTGTATCATTCTTTCGAGTTTGAATGAGAGTTTAGCTGGATAGAGTATTCTTGGTGAGGCGTTCATTTGATTGAGTTTTTTCACTATATCTCACCATTGTCTTCAGGCTTGGATGGTTTCCTCTGATAGGTCTGCTGTAAAACTGAGGGGTCTTCCTTTGTATGTGATTTCCTTCTTTACCTTACTGCTTGCAGTATTGTGTCTCTATCTGTGGTATTCATCATTCTGATTATTATATGGCTTGGAGTCTTTTTATTAGGGTCTCTTTTAGCTGGTACCCTTCTGGTTCCTTGGATCTGGAGGACTGCATTCTCCAGTTCTGAGAACTTCTCAGCAATGATATCTTTAACTGTTGCTATTTCATTGGTTGCCTCCCTGTCCTTCTGGTACTCTGATGATTCTCATGTTCTTCCCCTTGAGTTCATCCCCTACGTCTCTGATTCACCCTAGAGCTATTTTGAGATCTTTTTCCCATTGTATGTTTTTCCCTGTGTGCTTTCTACAGCTCAACTTCAAGCTCACTAATTCTGTCTTTGGCTGTTGTCATTCTACTGTTAAGGGCACCCACTGAATTTTTAATTTCATCTACTGAATCCTTTATTAGTGACACTTCTGTTTGTAGCTTTCTTATTTCTTCTCTCATTTCTTCTGTATTTTATTCGCTGTCCATTCCACTGTTTCCTTATGTCCTTTTTTGAAAATTTACTGGATGCCTGTTCCACCATTTTTTTGAGTTCATTAGACATCCTCAACATTTCATCTCTGAATTCTTTATCGGAGAGATTGTATTTGTCGGTATTCCCTATTGAGGCTACTGGGCTCGTTTCTTTATCCACTCCTCATGGTGGTGATTTGCACTGTTTCTTCATGTTGCTGTGGTAGTTTGGAGGTGGGACCCTCCAGTTCACTATCATTGTGCTCCTTTTGCTGTGAGAAAGGATTTTGGATATGTTCGGTTGATGGTGGTCACCTTTATCTTCTTCTAGAATACTACCTTCCTCTTTGGTGCTCCTCTGTGACTTATGTGAGTCATCTAGTGCAGCTTCAGAGTATGTGTTCTTTTACATTAGGCTTGTTCAGGTTCTTGAGTTAACATTTATTTTGGTGAGCTTGGAATAGACTAGTGGACTATTGACGTAATGTGTTTTTGACAGCCAGGTGGTCCTCCTCAGAATTAGATAATGGAGATTGAGAAGTGAGTCCAAAGTGCTGAGAAAGGGGAAAAAAATACCACAACTGCCTGAGCAGTCGCTGCCCCAGAAGCCATGCTCACTGCTACCGCTTTACCCCTGAGGGAGTTTGTCATGTCGATGCCTAAGCAGGATTGAAGTCTCACTTCTGATGCAGTCCTAAAACTTGCTAGGGATCGCCTCTAGCCTGGGTGCTGGAGGGAACCTTGACCGAGGCAAGGAAAAGGAGTCTTGCAGTTCCCTGGGTGGGTATTCTGGGCACCATGGAGTGTAAATATCTTTATTGAAAAAAGATTCTTACCAATAAAATAACAATGATTGATAATAGAAGAATTATAGATACCAGAAGTCATTCAGATCTATCAAGGGATACTGCTACTGAGTTTTTAATCATTAAAGTACAAACATTATTTAAGACCCAGATAGCACTTGAAATGAGATCGTATGTTTGATTTTTATAGACAAGTCTGTAGGAAATCAGGGATGACTGGTACTTTTCAAAAGATTCCACTAGAATTTATCACTCCTACCACATGACTATCCCTATGACCTGTTTGATTTTTGCATCATTTATTCTTAAGTTCATACTCATGAGTTTTCTGCCATGCTGAAAAAATGGTAGAGCCAATAGCATAAAGATGAGATTTCATCTTATTAAAAAATTTAAATAAATAGCATAGAATCATTTGCTTAAACTTATATATTTATTTCCAGGCTTCTTATTTCCCCAAACCGTGAGAAAGTATTGTAATTATTCCAAAGGAAAGGTTTACTCATTATTGAGAAATCATACCGAATAGGACAAGTCTATTTTCTCTGACATGTAAAAAAAAGTCTTTATTCCCAGCCTCACAACAAGTTGAAAGGTCTAAAAAATAAAATTAACGTCTATTTTTGGATCCACCAGAGAATTTTAGCCACAGGAGGGAAAAATACAAAACATAAATATAGAGAATCTCACCTCATTGGGAGTATAAACTCCAGAGCCAGAGACAGGGTTAACAGAAACTTTATAGCTTAGAAAATAGCAAGTCTGAGATTATATTTATGAAGTTCCTATGAAAAACCAAAGTTAGCAGAGAATACAAATACAAAGACACTGGCAAAATTTGAAGCCATAGACAACTGAAACTACAACAACTAACGCTATCACAGTTAACATAGTAACATGCAGTCAACTTAACAATGAGTGCATTTGAATTTGTTCTCACTACTCTAAATACATAAGGAAATAAGCTATACTCCCATCCAAACAAATATTTTATTACATTAAATTAAAAAAAACTCTTACACTAAAGACCTATTCCCCTCAATTTATTTATATTTTTTGTCACACCAGTGGATACTTGGGGCTTAATCCTGCCCCTCAACTCAGAGACCTTCCTGGTGAGGCTGAGGACCATATGATGTGTCAGGGATCCAGCCCAGCTGGGTCACATGCTAGGCAAGTTCCCTACCCACTGTACTATCTCTCCAAATCCTTAAAGTTGGTTTTTATTAGCTAATGCATACTGTATGACTTTCAACAATGACAACGACAAATGAGGCATGTTAAAGGTAAATAAAGATGTATTGAAGAAAGCAACAAAACTAGGTTCTAGATAATGCATGTTTTTAAATTACCAGAGTAGGAATTTAAAGTAATATTCCAAATACTCTCATGGAAAAAGGAGGAAACATGTATTAACAAATAGATATTATAAGCAGAGAAATGAAAACACTAATAATTAATCTATAAAAAATACCATGCTAATACCAAGAGTGTTTTTATTGTGGTTACCAGTTTACTGGAAATGATTGCTAAAAAATCAGAAAACTTGAAGGTGTGGCAAATAAAACTTTCAAAAATGATATGTAAAAAAAATGATATGTATATGTCAAATATATTTTTAATTGTAGAGTATCCTATAACAGATAATTTGTAATTATGTAAGATAATTACAAAAGGTGTAATATATAAATAGCTGATCATTATAATGAAAAGAAAGAGGGCTCCTGCACTCCTGAACAGCCATGATCCCAGAGGCCCACTAACTAATTTCAGAACCTAGTGGCTTCTTGCAGAAATGCCTCTAAACTGTGAACTAAGCTACGGGCCCGTGCTGCCCCGGGAGGGGAAAGGTTTTTGTCCTCCAGCCTTTCCTTTCTTTGGTGATGGCGGCAGCGGTGGCGTGGCAACCGCCATCTTTTAGAGCCCACAAGAGGGAGTGATGAAACTTCTGGCAGAAATTTCTCTGGGCTTAGTTACTAAAATACCAGAAATCCAAAACCGTGCTGCTGCTACAGCAGCTGTGTGACTTCATATCTTCTTCATTCTTAGCAATGGAAAACAAATTATCAAATGATGCCTGTTCGACAAGTCTGATTGTTGGAGGAAAATTCCAAATAAGAATAGTGAGTTTTCTGTCAAAATATTGAATGTAATAAAAGTAAAGAGAGAGTAAAGTGAAAATCGTCAGCCATAAAGGCGGGGGTGAGGGTGGAGTAGGGATGGGAGGTATACTGGGGTTCTTGATGGTGGAACATGTGCACTGGTGAAAGGATGAGTGTTTGATCATTGTCTGACTGAGACTTAAACCTGAAAGCTTTGTAACTGTTCTCATGGTAATTCAATAAAAAATAAATAAATTTTTTAAAAAAAGAAAGAGAAAAGTAAGAGATAAAATATTTAATATATGTCTAAGAATTTTACAAAATTAATTAAAGATTCCAAGCTATAAATCTATGAGAGTCATAGAGTATACAGCAAAAAAATTATACACATAGGCATGTTAGAGTCAATAGAACAATACCAAAGACAATTAAGAAATCTTAAAACCTAGAAGAATATCAACTCATCTGAAGATAAACTAAATATGTATATGTATTATGTTTAACAATTACTAAAAAATTTTTTCCTTAAGAACATGCTAAGAAGTGAGTGGGATTAAATATTTTAAATGTTTTTAAAAAGTTTAATGGTAACATCAGTTCAAAATTCTGTATGTAGCAATAAAACCCTTCACATATTAAAGAAATATATAAGCTTTTATTCAGCAAATAAGAATTGAAAAATGTGTTCCGAGTAGTTTTAATTTGTATGAAATGGTAGGTATTCTTTAGAAAGATGGAAAATTATTAAGTCAGAATCACAAATCACATAAATAAGGCAAGAATACTGAGAGAATAAATAAGTAAAATAAAGTATTTTTTATCATTTTAATTGTTGGAATCAGTAACTGTTCAAAATATTGCATCAGTATGTTGATACTATAAATTGTATAATGTTTTCAGATGCATAACAGATAATAATTATGCTATAAGTCATAGGAGGGAGTGATTTGGACTAACTTAAGAGAACTGCACTACTCATTAGGCAGTATAGTGTTTTCTGAAAGTGTGTTTAAAATATTTGTAAGTATATATTGTTAACTAAAGAACAATTACTAAAAAAAGTTAAAAATAATCATAGTGCTATTCTATAATTAATTTTGTAAAATTCTTAGACATTTTTATATTAAATATTTCCCTGTTATTTTTCTCTTTCTTTTCAATTCAATTGAGACCAAAAAGACAGAAAGGAGAAGCAGGGAGAAAAAGAATAACTGAAAATTAGCAGTAAATTTTATATACTACAAATACAAATATACTGTATGAAATACCAATAAAATCAATTTCATAACAGAAAATGGTGTGACAGAATGAATGACCTATTGGTCTTATATACAAAAACTACTTCCTATATAAAAAAACCCACATAAAAATAGATAAAAAGGAGTAAAGATTTTGAGATTTATGCCAATAAATATGAAAATAAAGCTGAAACCGCTATATTAATTTTCAAGATAGCTGGACTTAGAATAAGGAAAAATCATCAGTGTTAAAAATAAACATTACAAAACTATGAGGGATTAATTCTCAAAGAAGACATAATAGTGTGTATGTACCTCACAATGAAGTGACAAATGCATTAAACAGAATTTGGTAAAACTGCAAGAAGAAATGAATAAGTTTACTTTTATGGTTAGAATGTCAAGATCAACAGTCCTAGCAACTAGAAAACAAGTGAAAGCAGAGCTTAGTTGATCAGCAGTATCAATTATCACGGTCTAATTTTTATCTATAGACTACTTTAAACACAAAATATTAATTTTTTCAGCTCATTGGGAACATTTTCTAAAACAGATACCATAAGAAAATTTACAATTTGAAATGAAAGATAATATTTGAGAGTACAGGAAGAGAACTCAAAGAATTGGCCCTCTTTTTAAAAAGTTCATTAAGATACAGTGATCTACAAAGTTATTCAAAATAGAGTTGTTTCAGGCATGCAATGTTCCAACAGCAATTCCACCACCAATGTCCCCATACCTCCACCAATGTCCCCCAAGTTCCCTCCCATCCCCAGCCTCCTCTCTTGGCAGTCATATAACATATTCGTTTCACGCTTTGCTCCAAAAATTTAAAGGAATGGCAAACAGAACTATCATAAAATAAATCAGTAGAAATCAACTTGTAATGGTTGATTGCTATAAGTTTTTAACCTTTCTTAATCTAGTAGAGAGCAACCATATGCACTCTTAGTGAGTGCATACTGATATTGTGTTTGATTTTTGTTTTATTTTATTTTGTTTGCTCTTTTATCTTTTGCCTTAGGCTCTGAGTTTGATTCCTGCACTGAATGACCCACCAAGCATCACAATCTGTAGCACCATTAACTCCCAGAACCACTGAGTACTGAACAGTAAAACCCATTTCTCCAATGGTCCCTATGCCCTGTGAGAACTTCTTGGAAGGAGCCCCCACTCAAAGGGAAAAAATATAAACAAGCTTTCAAATCAAAATGAAGTTTACTAAAAAACGATATAGAGATTGATATAAAGATAGATTTAAATTTCTTAAATATTTGGCAAAAAATATATGTTGAAATAAAACATAAGTTAAAGAGGAAATTTCAAAAGAAATTTAAGATATTTCCAAGAAAATGAAAATAATACAACTTTTCAAAATGCATGGGATGTAGTAAAAGGGGGGTACAAAGAAAAATTATAGCATTTAATGCCCATATTAAGAGTAGAAGTACACTATCAAATATCTGCATTAGTAAACTAGGTCTAATCTGGCAATAGTATAGTTAAAAATTATACTAGCTACCAATGAAATTTAAAGCAGGGTGAATGTGATAAAATTAAAAAAGTCAAAATCTGATTCTTTGAAAAGACCAATAAAATTAATAAATTTCTAGTCAGGTTAAACAAGAAATTATCCAAGCTAGTATGAGAAATAAATTTAAAAATCACACTGATTCCATGAACATAACAAAGGCAGTATTTTGAAGAATTCCATGCTCCCAAATTTACAATTTAGACCGATTGTCTGATTATTTAAGCATGAGAAATCAACATATTCTGAACATTCTAAGAGGCAAATACTATCACTGATATTATCCAGAATGCATTTGTGCATAATTAGATAAATTATTACTTAACATTTGTTACAGGAAGTAATTACTCCAAAATAATATCAGTTCAATAAGAGTCAATAATGGCAGAATATATTAGTTATCCTATTCATGGGGAAAATGAGGGTGCCTTAGATATCTGATTTTATTTTGAAAATGTAAAAACATAGAAAAAAATTAAAGAATACTATAATAAAATATTTTCTTTTTAATACTACTTGTAAAAATTAATAACTAATTTAGCAATTACTTTTTTATTGGTAATAGCTTAATCTCTAGAGTGAGTGGGAGGCTTTAGTTAGACAATTAAAACACTGTTCTTGAACTTAGAAAATTTTATCAAGTAATGAAATGAAAACTTAGTAATAGCATAAAAAGAATTAAATATTAACAATAAATAGAATTAGATGTTCACTATTTAAATTTCATACATAAAGATTAACTCTAACACAAACAAACCAAGGACCCTAAGACCACCCTCAGATTTGGTGATTTGTTAAAAGGATTCAGAGCTCATAGCATACTGTCACACGCATGTCTATGATTTATTACAGTGAACATATACAAAGCAAAATCAGCAAAGAGAAAAGGCACACAGGGCAAATCCAAATGAAACCAGGACAAACTTCCAAAAATCCTCTCCCAGTGGAGTCCTACAGGATGTATTTAATTCTTCCTGCAATGAGCTGTGACAACATGTGTTAAACATCTACTGGGGAAGCTCATTAGAAATCAGTGTTCAGAGTTTTGTTAAAGGTTGGCCATGTAGACACCCTCTGCCTTACATGCACACAGTCTCATGTCTCAAAAGGAACATATTCAACATAACCTACATTGTCTGCCCCAGAATTTTAGGCACACTGAACCTATTTTTTTCTATTTTCTTCAGAATAGTGGAAACCCTGCCAGAACCCAAGTACCCAGCCAAAGGATTTCAATTTGCCTTGTGTGGAACTTCAGTATGGTGGACAGAACTTGATCTTGAAAGCAACTGTATCTAAACTGAATGATCAAAACAGTATGTACCATGTTCTAAGCATTGTAAAATTACTTAAACTAAGTCTCAAAATTCCTAGTTTATAAAGCACGATAGCAAAATTACTGATTGAAGTTGAGAGTTACTGCAAGCACTATAGATAAATTTATGGAATTCTGATATTCATATATAGTAGTAGCTGCTATTAATATTACCCAAAATTATAGCTAAACTGATAAAATGTGACCTTTTAAAGCATTTATATGAATATGGTAAGCATATTTTAATCAATATTTGGAAATCACAACACTAGAACCATTAAATCGCTATGGTATTATATACACGCAGAGCAAGCTTTTGCTAGATGATAAGGTGCACTATATAAGAACACGGCAGAGAGTCAACAGTCAACATCCAGTGACTTAAAAGCAAGCTCTCAGAAGAGAGTGATGCAGAGAGTCTCTTTCCCGCAAGCCTGGCTGTCTTCCCTGGGGCCTCTCGGAGGGGATGGGCTCCAGCTTCCCTCCCCACCCCAAGCAGAGCTCCCAGAGGCTGAAGACCACCGGAACCTAGCTGCAGCCATGCTGAAGGCTCCTCTCTACATGTTCGGACAGGCCTCATACATGAAGGTACTGGCAGAGGAACCCAGGTGTGTGTAATCCCATCAACAGTCAACATCCAGAGACTTAAAAGCAAGATCTCAGAAGCGCGCGGCCGCTTTATCTTTAGCCTACTTCTCCCTCTAGGAGAAACTGGCAATCTTCTGAGAGTTTCCTGCCCCCTTGGGACAGCCTTGCAAGCTCCCCATGGTGTATTCATATGCAAAATCCAATAACAAGCTGGATCTCATTCCCCTGACCCTGAAGAGCCCCCAGTGCAACATCGTTAGGAGGGCCAAGTCGAAATAGACTTCTAAGATCTCAGGGAAAGGACAAAATGAGATGTTACTGAGCCCGCCTGAGAAATCCGTGATTAACGGGATATTGTGTGTGTGTGTGTATGTGTGTGTGTGTGTTATAAGAACACAGATGTGCATCCATATGTCACTGGGGAATACATTGCTGCTCTCTTTACCTCTCAAGTGCCATGATGAATATAATTATAACACATGGTAATTATAAAATAAAAGAGTAAAATCCAATTTTGCTGGGAAATAAAGGACGCAATGATAATGCAGAGAAATGCAGCAGAAAATACAAGTGCAGACAAATTAAATAGAATAGAATGCAAAACTAGAACATTGTATATACTACTAGTAGATTTTCAGAAAAAAATTAAAGAATCATCAAATGAAGTAAAAATAATCTTTTCAAAAAATAGAGTTGCTTTTGCCCCACATACGCATCAACACTTGCTTTTGTTCTGTTTAATGTGTGCCAGTCTCATGGGTGTTCAGTGATACCTCATCCTTGTTTTGATTTGTCTTCCTGATTACTAGTAATGCAGAGTATTTTTGTATTGTTAGGGCGCAGATCGAAATCTCCCTTACCGACAAAGAGTCCAGAGACTGCAAACAGCAAGCAGGGTTTATTGTAAGACTGGCTAGCCAGGGTCCAGCCGCCTACGCAGACACGCAGGTCCAGCAAGTTGGCAAGACCCCGAGCTTCTCCAAAGGAGATCTTATATAGGCCTTCCTCGGCCGTTACAGCAGAGCCCACACATTTCATAGCCAATAGAGTTGTAATATTACAAACTCTCTTAGCCAATCCATTGAAGAGGACATTACTCCTTAGCCTATGGTTTTAGAGATCAGTATTTGTGCCAATATTCAAGAATGTCCCGATTCTGGGGGCAGTCCTGGGTCTTATGACATGGGTCTTGTGATTTGGGCCTTGTGATATGGGTCTTGTGATATGCATCTGGTTATCTGATCTGACCACCACCCTTTTTGCGACCAAGGATGCCTGTATCCAAATTCCTTGCTCAGGGACAGATAGACAAGTTATTCTACAATGCGGGCTCCTGTAAAAAGAGTCTTAAGAAAGCTAAATAGATTCCTGTGGTCTGTCCTTGGCCAGTCCTTCACAGTATAGTGATTAGTCACAGTCGTCTTTTTTGAGGAAATTTCTATTCATCTCTTTTCGCCATTTAAAAATTTTTTCTCAGTAAGTTTTATACCCCTTTATGTATCTTGAATATTTACCCTTTATCAGATGACTGGTAGACAAATATTCTCTTCCAATTTGTGGGTTATCTTTTTATTTGGCCATCATTTATTTGTGATGCAAACGCTTCTTAATTTGATGTAGGTACAGTTGCTTATCTTTGCTATTCTATACTTTCCAACAGCACTGAATCATTGAAGATGCCAGAACTGAGTTTACCAAGGTGGATGAAGAAAGAAGATGGGAACTGTGACATAATTGTAATATAAGTTGAGTATGGAGGCACTCTTGTGGGCAGTGTGGTGTTAAGACATTGTATGAACAAATCCCTGTCCTTAACTGTTTTGTAAATCATGAAGCTTAAAAATTAGTGTTGGAAATATATATTCAAATGCAATAAAAGAACAACAGTAACCTTACCTTAAATCATATGAATAACAACTCAGAATGGTAAAGGACCTAAATATGAATACTAAAGTTACAAAAATTTTAGAAGAAAACATTCAGATAAAGTTTCATGATATTCTACCTAGCATTGCTTATTGAATGTGACAGACAAAACACATAAAAAAGTAATATTAGATGAACTGTCACTGTCATCCCATTGCTCATCGATTTACTCAAGCAGGTACCAGTAATGTCTCCATTGTGAGACTTGTGACTGTTTTTAGCAAATGCAATACGCCATGGGTACCTTGCCAGGATCTGTGGTATGGGCAAGATACTCTTGATAGCTTGCCAGGCTCTCCAAAAGGGGCAGAACAATTGAACCCAGGTCTGTCGCATGCAAGACAAACGCCCTACCTGCTGTGTTATCCCCAGCCTTTAAATGAATAGTATTACATAAAAAATAAAAGCATTTGTAAATCAAGGGCACAATCACAGAATTTTGGCAGCCTACAGAATATGAGAAAATATTTGTAAAACATATAAGGCACTAATGCCAAAAAAAACCAAGATCCCTACAACTCAATAACATTGATAACTGAAAGCATAAATAACATAATATGATCAAAGATGTAAAATAAATAAGCAGTTCCCTAAATAAATATACAAATTACTATTAAGTACATGGAAAAATGTTTGATATTACTAATAATTCAGGAAGTGCAAATCAAAACTTCTGTGAGATACTTCCTTAAGCCTATTAGGACTATTATTCTGAATAAAAACCAAAAATAATAAGATTTTGGAAAGAATATTGTGAAACTACAAACCTATGTGCCCTTGGTAGGAATGTAAAGTGATGAAATTGCCAGAAAAAAGCAATATGGCAGCTCATCAAAAAATTAAACAGAATATTACCATGTGATTCAGCTATTGTACTTCTAGTCATATATATTCAAAAGAACTACAATTGGTACTTTAAAGAGATAGTCACACACTCACATTCACAGAAATGTTATTTATAAAAAGCAAAAACAGAGGTAAATTACAGAAGAATAGAAGAACAAAATATGGTATATATTTCAATGAAATATTATTCACCCTTAAAAAGGGTGGAAATTCCAGCAAGTTTCAACATACAGGAAATTTGAGGATATTTTGTTAAGGGAGATAAGGCAATCATGGAAAGAAAAAATAAAATATTATTTCACTAAAATGGGTCTCGACTATAGCCAAATTCATAGAAATATAAAATAGAATGGAAGTTGCCAAGGACTTGACAAATGAGGAAATTGTAAGTTATTATCTAATAGATATAAAGTTCCAGCTTTGTAAGGTGGACAACCTTTGAAATTGATCAGACAACTTGAATGCATTGAACATTACTGAATTATGCATTTTTGCAAAAACCTATAAATTCAGTTTTTTTTATGTCATATTTTTGTGATGCTATAATTTGCACAAAGGTGTCTTAGAAATTATTAATATAAAAACATGTATCATAATGATATTTTGAATAAATTTTGAATTTCATATAATAAAGGAAGAAATGGAATAATATTGGTGTCTTTTTCCAAAGGAAAATTTTCAAATGAAAGTCACAAAAGGAGTATTGCTCTCTCTTAAGGAAAATTAGAAGATGGAAAAAAATCTTTCTTCTATAAAGGAGAAGGATATTCAATCTTCACACAAAAAATGGAACAAATAAGAGTCATTTGAGCTATACTAAGAATGGAGTTCTGGTATTCTTGAAATGGTCTGGAGCAATAGCACAATGGTAGGGTGTTTGCCTTGCACTCAGCTGACCCGGGTTTGATTCCTCTGCCCCTCTCGGAGAGCCTGGCAAGCTACCAAGTAGCCTGCCCACATGGCAGAGCCTGGCAAGCTACCCATGGTGTATTTGATATGCCAAAAACAGTAACAACAAGTCTCACAATGGATACGTTACAGGTGCCCACCCCAGCAAATAGATAAGCAATGGAATGACAGTGACAGTGATACTTGAAATACAGGTCAAATTGGACTGAGACCTCTAAGTTCTGAACCATAAAAATCATGGCAGTGATTCTGAAAATGTTCTAAGTGAGTATTTATAAGCACCAACCATGTCCACAAGACTTTCTAATAACTCATCCAGAAAGTAATTAATTTTTAAAAAATGTATTTCTGAGGAAAGTTCCAAAATAAGTCAGTCACAAAATCTCATGTTAAGGTAATTGAGTTTTCCTTTGAAGAACAAGTGCTGGCAATGAGGAAACTATGTGCTGCCAGGTGCCTACTTTAGAGTTTAGATAAGATGATCTTAACCCAATCTTTTGAATTGAAACTAAGTATATGGTTTAATGGTCCAGAGGAGTTCATTCAATATTTATGACTACTATTGTGTGTATAGTTACAGTTTATCTACAAAAGCTTGGCAAAATTTAAAGAGAAGGCAATAGAGACGACATTCCTTTTTTACCACATCATAAAATGTTATCTCACTGATAATACTCCAATGAACATGTTTGTTTCAGAGATATTAAAAGTCAATTTCATATATTAGCACTAGTGATTAGGGATTACAACTCAATGGCAAGTCATTATTAAAGGATATGATTCATGAAATCTACCACAAGTGTGGGAGGGATAGAGGGTACGTAAGATAGAGAAGGGACCAATATGACTATGCAGCACTGTCATCCCGTTGTTCATTGATTTGCTCAAGTGGGCACCAGTAACGTATCCTTTGTGATACTTGTTGCTACTGCTTTTGGCATATCGAAAACGCCACGGGTAGCTTGCCAGGCTTTGCTGTGTGGGTGAGATACTCTCGGTAGCTTGCCAGGCTTTCCGAGAGGGACAGAGGAATCATACCCGGTTCAGCCACGTGCAAGGCAAACACCCTACCCGCTGTGCTATTGCTATAGTCCAATATGACTATACTAGTTGGAAATTATTGCACTGGACAAAAACTGAGTGTTAAAAGTAGGTAAAGATATACATGATAACCTTTCAGTATCTGTATTACAAACCACAATGCCTAAAAGAAGAGAGACAGACAGACAGAGAGACAGAGACAGAGAGACAAAGACAGAGAGACAGGAACAAAGTCAGAGACAGAGACAGACAGACAGAGGGAGAGATGGAAGGAGAGAGGGAGACAAAGAAAAGTGCCTGCTATAGGAGGAGGCTGGGGGTTGGGGGGAGGTGATGGAAGAGGAACTGGGAGACCAATGCTGGGAAATGTGCACTGGTGGAGGGTTGGTTGTTGGAACACTGTATGACTGAAACCTAAGCATGAACACCTTTGTAAGGGCCTATCTCACAGTGATTCAATTTAAAAAGTCTTGGAAAAAATTTAAATAAAATTTCAAAAGAAATCTAAAAAAGAATTTCCATCAAATGTACTTTATTAAAACTTTTTAAATGTTTTTGTTTTTAGCCATACCTGGCGATGATCAGGGGTTATTCCTGGCTCTGTACTCAGGGATTACTCTTGGCAGTGCATGGGGGACCTTATGGGGCACTGGGAATTGAATGCATGAAGGCCATAGTGCAAGGCAATCTCCCTACCCACTATACTTATCTGTCAAGATCTGTGACAACTTTATTTTCTAAAAAATTGTAATAATCATAACTATGCATGTTTATAGCTAAAAGATATATAGGAAAAGTAACAAGAGAGGATTTTACTAACATGAAAACATATAATTTGTTCAGAAATAAGCATTACCATATTGATTAATTATATTAACTCAAGTCTGAAAATAAGAGGTAGAATATAGTTTCATTTTTTAACTGAAATTTACTGTTTAGCCATCTGAAAAAATAAAAATGTGAATTTCTATTTCATGCTAAACTTAGTTCAATTTTATTAAAGTTTGAGATCTAAAAATTGAAACACTGTGTACTTGAAACAGTATAGCATGTCCAAGCAATCTTAGTGAGGAGGCAGAATTTAAAAAAAAACAACACAGACTTTTCACAGGGAAGGCTTTGAAAACTTTTGCCCATAAAATACATAGATTAGCACACATTCCTTACAAATACTTCAAGAACAGTCACAAAATAAACACTGAATAGGACCCAGAGGATACATCCATCAATTGATAGATAGGATGGCAAATCACAAAAGCAGAAAATAATGATCTATATACTTGGACCTTAATGTGCATTTTTAGAAATATATTTATAAATCTATATTTATGTATATAAAATCTCCCTTTCCTCTTAAAAAATAAAAACTAACATAACAAATTATTGGTTTTAACCAAAAAATTTGGAAATTGAAGGATGAACAGTTAAAGCACTGAGCTATACTTGTGGGCTACAAGTAATGTTTCTTTGCCAGGAAAATTTCACAACTTTCATTGTTTTTAGTAAATCTTAATAAAAATTGAAGTCAGAGCAAACTTAAAAATTTTTTTTTCTCTCCATGTAGTTAATGAAATCCAAAAGGAACTAATTCTCAAAGTGAAGGACTACAATGGGTTTGAATTGGGTGGGTTATCAGTTGATAATGTTTTTTATAATATATTGAAATTAAATGGAAATAAGGCCATGTAAATAAACAAAAACATAAACATAGTCTGAAGAACAGAATAGGGTCTTCAGAGTTGATGGACAGATTTTTTAGGATGTCCCCAGAGACTCCCAATCTCTCAGTACTAATTATAGAAAAAACATGGCAGTTACCTACATTAGCACATACAACACGCAGAATTTTCTTTTAGTTGCTGTTGTTGTTTGTTTGTTTGCATGCTATCTGGTTTGGGAGTAATAATCAACAATGCTTCAAGGACTATGTGTGCTGGAGATGAAATGCTGGCCAACTGCGTACAAAGGATGTTAAATAGCCCTTTGAGCTATTTCTTTGGCCCCAGAAAGTAAAATCCTCCTTCACTTTCAATTATTGACCCAACATCTATCTGGTATTTATTTACTAGTCAAAAATTCAAAATCAAAATCATGAATGTTATCTTGATGAAAATGCAAACTAAAAAACTGAAAAACTAGCATATGACTACTGGCACTTTAAAACAAAGTCTTCTTCACACCTCTCAGCTCCCTACCTAACATGTCATTTTACTGAACAACAAGGGGAAAATGTCCTGGGAAATAGTAGCCCTTTCCACTCCATACAGATTGTTTGAATAAAAAAAGAACAAACTATATTGAGCACAAAGGGATTTTTTTTCCCTCCACCACCAGCAAATGCAGCTCATGAAGGACAGTTAAACTTAGACAAAAACACGGAATGTAATTTAAAATGCACAACACTGCTGGGTCTTGAGTTTTCCAAATGTTTTTCTCTCAGCATCACACAAACTCCTGAGCACTGTATGCACAGAATGCTTCCCTTATTAAATAATGTCTTCCAATCTTTAGCAAACTAATCTGGTTTCTCTTTTCTCTATTCCTTCCAGCTATATTGAACCGTATTCTTTATTCCAATGAATTTATAGTTACTGCCCTTAAACCCATTAATCACCACTCTTTCCATCCTATAGTAATCCTTTTGGTTCATGATTTACATGAGAAAAAAAATCCCTCAAGTTCACTTATTGTCCCCTTAATGTCCTTTTACCCACATACAATCCTGTTTTACAGGTTTTAGGAATTGATGGAGACTCTGAATTTCTCTGGTTGTCTAGATATCAAGCTAAGCAAGACTAGTAGAAATAGAAGTGTCAGAGAGTTTAATCAGCCTCTATTAAAGTGCATACATAAGATTCAAAAATAAACCTCAGAAGAGGAAGAGAACAACATGCTGCTGAGATGCCTCCAGACCCCAAAGTCACCAGCCAGTTAAAAATTTAATTCTAGCTATATCAACTTATTTAAAATCTTAGAATTCCTGGAGCACATGGCAGTGACAACTCATACTCTATACAAAGTCTTAGTGGGTCCATAGTGATACAACAATCTTCACACACTTTCCTCTAAGGAAAAAATAGTGAATTATTCATACAAGCAATACAAAAACAACTATAGAGGTTCTGCAGGTTTGGGGGCAGGTTTTGGGGATTGGGATGGAATAATTCAAAATACAGTGATGCTCAAAGTCCCTCTCCACACGTTTGCATGAGCCTCACGCATGAAGGAACCAGCAGAGGAACCCAGGTGTGCAGGACCAGGGGCTGAGATCTCCAAGCCTGCTCAGATCAGGACTGGGCTTCCTCCACCCAGAACCCCATTTTTCAGTTGCTTGGCAGCCACACCCACAAACTTCCCCCCTCCCCCCACACTGTGTAATCCAATCAGTGACCAAGATCCAGAGACTATAAAACAATGCTCTCGGAAGCCTGCAGCTGCATTCTCAGTCACACGACCTCTTATAGCCTAGTTCTCCCTCTCAGAGAACCTGGCAAGGCACAGAGAGCATCCTACCTGCATGGCAGAGCCTGGCAAGCTCTCCGTGGCGTATTCAATATGCCTAATATACTAACAATGATGGGTCTAATTCCCCTTACCCTGAAAGAGCCTCCAATACAGCACTGCTGGGAAGAATGAGTAAAGATAGGCTGCTAAAATCTCAGGGCTAGGACGAATGGAGATATTACTAGCTCCCATTCAAGAAAATCTATGATCAATGGGATGACAATGATACAGTGATACAGTGATGGTGATGGGGAGGTGTAATAGTTGTGGGATTGGTGTTGGAATATTGAATGTAATCAATTATTGTGAACAACTTTCTAAAAATAAAATTAAATTTAAAAAATTAAAATGAAATATATACAGTCCACTATAAAGCTGTTGTAATTAAAATAGCATGGTATTGGAATAAAGAGAGACCTGCAGACCAATGGAATAGAGTTGAATATTCTCACACACCCTCAAATATATGATCAATTAATCTTTGATAAGGGAGCAAGAAATGTGAATTGGAGCAAGAAAAGCCTTTTTAACAAGTGGTAAAGCCTTTTTAACAAGTGGTGCTGCTAAAACTGGATAGCTACATATAAAAAAATGGACTTAGACCTTTATCTAACACCATGCAAAAGTCAGACCAAAATAGATAAAAGATCTAAACTGCAGGCCTGAACCCATAAGGTTCATGGAAGAAAATGCAGGCAAAACCCTCCACAGTATTGAAGCTAAAAGTACCTTCAAAGATGAAATGTTACTGACCAAGCAAGTAGAAGCAAAGATAAGCAATGGGACTACCTTAAACTAAGAAGCTTCTTCATGTCAAAAGAATCAGTAGCCAAGATACAAAGACAGTCTACAGAATGGGAAAGGATATTCACCCAGACCCTTCTGATGAGGGGTTAATATCAAAAATACATAAGGCAATGGTAGAACTTTATCAGGAAAAAAAAATTAACCCTATCAAAAAATGGGGAGAAGAAATGAACAGAAACTTCCTCAAAGAAGAAACTCAAATGACCAAAAGGCATATGAAAAAAACTGCTTTTCATCACCAATCGTCAGGAAGATGCAAATCAAATCAAAATAAAATCAAAATAATAATGAGATATCATCTCAAACCACAGAGACTGGCATACATCCAAAAGAACAAGAACAACCAGTGCTGGAGTGGAAGGCAGAAAAAAAGAGAATCTCTTTCACTGTTCATGGGAATGTCAACTGGACGAGCCTTTTTCGGAAAACTATTGACACTCCTCAAAACACTAGAAATTGAGCTTCCATTTGACCTAGCAATACCACTTCTGGAAATAAAACTGGAATAAAACTGGAGGCCCAAAACCACACAGCAGAAACACCATCTGCTTGCCTATGTTCATTGCAGGACTGTTCAAAATAGCCAGAATCTGGAAAAAAACCGAGTGCCCAAGAACAGATGAATGGATAAAGAAACTATGGTACAGCTACACAATGGAATACTACACAGCTGTTAGGAGAAATGAAGTCATGAGAATAGCTTATAAATGGATGGACATAGAAAGTATCATGCTGAGTGAAATGAGTCAGAAGGAGAGGGACAAATATAGAATGACTGCATTCATTTCTGTATATAAAAATATATAGCAGAAGACTATTATTCACTGCCAGGGGAAAAAAAGGCTAAGACAGCTGGTTACTGGTTGGAATCTACCACTTATGTGTGTGGGACAGAGGGTAGATAAGATAGAGAAGGGACCAGTATGACAATAATATTCATGCTGATTGTTAGAAGTAGATGAAGGGATATACATGACAACCGTACAACCTTTCAGTATCTGTATTGCAAACCATAATAGCCAAAAGGAGAGAGACAGAGACAGAGAGAGAAAGAGAGAGAAAAGAAGGAAGAGAAAGAAATAAAGAAAGAAAGAAAGAAAGAAAGAAAGAAAGAAAGAAAGAAAGAAAGAAAGAAAGAAAGAAAGAAAGAAAGAAAGAAAGAAAGAAAGAGAAAAAGAAAGAAAAGAAAGAGAAGAAGAAAGAGAAGAAGAAAGAAAAGAAAGAGAAGAAGAAAGAGAAGAAGAAAGAAAAGAAAGAGAAGAAGAAAGAAAAGAAAGAGAAGAAGAAAGAGAAAAAGAAAGAAAGCCTGCCACAGAGGCAGGTCGGAGGTCCGTTCGGGGGTAATGAAAGGGAATCTGGGGACATTGATGCTGAGAAATGTACAATGATAGAAGGATGAATGTTGGAACACTATATGACTGAAATCTCATAATGAACAGCTTTATGAGGGTCTATCTCATAGTGATTTAATTTAAAATCCTTAAAATAAAATAAAGTGCAGACAGTCCTCTTGTTAAAAGTGGGACTCTGACACTTATTCAACCTGCTTGGATAGATAAATAGATAAATAAAAAGCTTTTAAATTAATTTTTAAGTCATTAATGACTAATCTTGCTTTAAAAAATTGTGGTTTTTTCTGGGGTACAATTTCATAGCTCCTTAAAATATATTACCATACTGCACCTACGACCAAAGACCATTATCTTTCCAGCACAGTCCCTGGACACCCTCTGTGTCTTCTCAAGAAGAAAGTCTTCTGTGCTCTGGGCTAGGTGATCAGGAAGTGGAATGAAGATACCCACAGCATACGGAAGCTCTGTTTTAGCTTTACTACACACTAAACACAAAGAGCAGATGTGACCGTACTCAGATACTGAATCCTTTGCTATTGTTCTGAGATAAGCAAATTTTGACTTCAGGAAATTGTTGAGAAGACATCTGCACCCAGATTTGTTTTCCTTATTATACTTTGCATTTGAATGTGTAACTTCATTAACAAGCAAGAACTTGTACTTCTTGGTGGAAATTAAGAAGAAAGGAAAAAGATATCATCAGAGACCATGTCAAGGACAACTAATCAATAAATGAAAGCATTAAATTTATAGAAAATCTGATTAGAATCCCAGTCACAAAATTTTGAAATCAAAATACTTCAAGTGAATAGAAAGCTCCACTAGAGATAACCCTACAAATATTCAGAAGAAAAATCAGAACAATTTGTCTAACATGAAAAATTCCCATCTTAGAAAAGAAATTTTAAAAATTATTATTTTCTTTATTTTGTGTCATTGAAAATGTCATGTAACTCAATCATCTAGTACAGAAACTAGTAGATATAGGTAGTGAGTGACGTGGTTAGTGACACTGAGTAAACCTGGATTTGTGTTATTTTATTTTATTTATTTTGCATTTAAATTAAAAAAGAAGCATATTTTGTTTATGCTCCTCTATTGAATAGAATCCTTTGAATGCTAAAATAATTTAGACCTTATTTTAATAAATAATTTAAAATTTTTGCATGCACTGTTGGTATGTAACCTAAAAATGTCATTCATAAGTAACTACCCCATCAGAAAATAACCCAGGTATATCAATTGTCACTGGCATATCATGGCATTAACATTAGAAATTGTTTGAAACAAGTATAAATAAATTGTCTTTTACTATTCTTAAAATCTAGAATATAGTCAATTCAAGGAAATTCTTCCCTCTATAGTCTGTGGATTTCCTGCTGCCACTTGCTGAAATGGCCTGAGACAGGGAAGGCAATTACTCTTAATTAACTGCCTGTGGGTAATTGTGAACACAACCATTCAAATTGTTGAAGATGAGAAAAGGGTGAATCTGTATGAGCCTGGATTTTAACACATCTAAGAGTCTAGTACTAGCTGACTTCAGGAATGTTCTGGTAAGGAGCTGGAAAGGAGAAACTGGCCTAGGGCCCCATATAATTGATACTGTGTAAGATGCTCTTGTTGGTGGCATGGGGGAATGACCTCAAAAAACCCACAAATCTATTACAAGAAAAAAAAATTAACAAAAAAGCTATACACTCATTGTGAAACTTACTGCACTGTGCTTTCACTCCTAACAGACATTGAAGTTTAGAACAAAACAAAACAGAACAAAAATTTAAATCAACTCCCCCAAATAAATACAAATATGTGTTCTGAAATTCACATGTCATAAAGTGAAGAAATGTTTTCTCCTCTTAGTGTTTATCACGAAGATTCTTTATTACAAAGAGACTTGACTTTAAAAAATAAAAGGTTTTATAAGCCTATTGAGGGGATAGAAATAAGCTTCATGGATCTGGGTTTTGGGCTGGTGCCTAGTTTCCATGAGGAAGAGAACACTTTTGCCTAATAAATGGAGGGCGGTGTAGAGTTGATGCTTCTCCAGAGACAAATATGAGAGAGAATGGAAGGAGCAGGATAGAATGAATCCCATAAGAAGGAGATGTAACAATTTCTCTAGAGTTTAGGAGAGCAGGTCCAAACAGGATGAAGAATAGTGGATTGTTTCCTTTTGGCATATTTAAGTTGTATGATGCAAACCTTATCAGTCATCTCCTACAAAATTACTTCTACTTTGCGATGATGTGTATAATAATGGTGTCGTGTGAAGGAAAGGACAAACCTTCATAACATCCTACACTTATGTAATTAGAAGAAAGTAGCTCTTCATCGGAAATCATTGGAAATAATCAACTCATTTCTCTCTCTCTTTCTCTCTCTCTCTCTCTCTCTGTGTGTGTGTGTGTGTGTGTGTGTGTGTGTGTGCTTACTTTTCTTAAGCAATAAAAGGTGGATGAAAGCTAAAATTTCTTTAAACTTAGCTAAATATGAAAGAAGATTGTAAGTTACCTGTGAAACTTACAGAGAGAAAGTGTGAAAACTTCACAATCCCTGTTAGTCTCTCGGTGTTTAGAAGACACTGCTAGATTTTTTTTTTATTTCAAGTGGTTTGTAATTCGCTAGCATTCCCATTCTGGTAGTCTGTGTTCATGATATTAGAATAAAGTAGACTTCCTAGAAAGAGTCTGAGAAATGGAATACAAAACTAAGATTTCAGAATATAATAGCCTACTTTGAAGAACTTTCCACAGGAAATAAAAATTAAATAATTTTCTCTTATCCTTTAATTTTCCATTTACCCTTAATTATCTCTTTCCGTATACTATAAAAAAGTGATGTTTTATTCTATGGGCCCATAACCAGCATTATTATATAATGTGAAACTTCAAAATGCAAATTATTTGGCTCTTCCCAGACCTAGTCAGAAACCAAGAGCTGAACAAATTTTGTGTTAAAATAAACTCCAATGATATAAAGTTTAAGAACAATAACTCTAAAGCAATGGATATCAAACTGAACTCACAAGTCTATGGACAAGATTGGGAAAACAAATACACATGATTATTTTCTCTAACATTTAACTAAAAGTATTTCCTTCAATTGTCAATATAGTCTAAAAAAATAGTCATTTATAAAAATAAAAAGTTTGTTGGTAGAAGCAGATTTGTCAGCTTTATTCAAATATATTTTACATGTAACACAATCTACTGATTTAAAATGTACAATTCAATAATTTTATTACAATGACACAATTATGCACTTAGTACGACAATTGAATTTACAGTATTTTTTTTCACCATCAAATGAAACTCTATCCCCAGTAATAAAGGTTTTTTTTCTAACCCCCATCCCCACATCTATCCCCAAATAATTACTTAAGTATTTTTGTCTTTTCAGGTATGTGTATTTTTGTCATTTCATATACATAAAATTATTCAATGTATGCTGCTGTGGGTGTTTTTTGTTTCTAACAATATTAATAATGCTGGCATAGTCCTTTATGGACAAGTTTTTGTGTGGAAATATATTTTAATTTCTCTCGATTACTTTCATAGCAGATGAATTATTAAGTCATATAGTGACCCGACATTTAACCATCTGAAGAACTGTCACTCTCACTGTCATCTTGTTGCTCATCGGTTTGCTCGAGCAGGCACCAGTAACGTCTCCATTGTGAGACTCACTGTTATTGTTTTTGGCATACTGAATATGCCATGGGTAGTTTGCCAGGCTCTAATGTGTGGGCGAGATACTCTCTGTAGCTTGCCAGGCTCTCTGAGAGGGGCGGAGGAATCGAACCCGGGTCTGCCAAGTGCAAGGCGAATGCCTTACCCGCTGTGCTATGGCTCCAGTACATACTTTTTTTCTGCCAAGTGTTTGTGCTATTTTACATTGCCACTGATTGTTATCAGGGATTGAAAATTTTTTATATTCTTACTTGATCCAATACGCACGGGTAGCTTGCCACTCGGCTTTCCGAGAGGGGCTGAGGAATTGAACTTAGGTTGGCCGCGTGAAAGGGAATGCCCAACCGCTGTGCTATCGCTCCAGCCCCCATGCCAAAAACAGTAACAATAAGTCTCTGAATGAGAGGCATTACTGGTGCCCGCTCGAACAAATAGATGAGCAACGAGATGACAGTGACCACCTCACTTGATAACAATTTTAGTGTATAGATTTGAATTTCCCTGATGCTGAACATCTTTTCATAGGTTTTTGGTTATTTGTATATCTAGTTTTAAAAAGTGGCTAACCTGATCCTTAGCCAATTTTCAAATTCAATCATTTATCTTTATATTGAATTATATGTGTTCTTTATAAATACAATTATAAACATAATTACAAGTGTTCTTTATATATACATATATTTATACATAAATATTACATAAAATATTTATACAAAATAGATATATTTTGTCTAAAAGTCATGTGAATATCATACATATCATTTTCAAACACTTATTTTAAAGCTCAATTATTTTTAGTTTTGACTGTATCTTAATTAACTATTTTTCTTTTATTTCATAAACTTCTTGTATTTATTCCTAAGGAAATATTGTCTAATTAAGTCTACAAAATTGTATGTTGTCTTACAATATTATTTTTAGATTATCTCTTACATTTAAGAATTTGCTCCATTTTAAATTATTTTTAATACAATATGAGGAAATATCAAATTTTAATATTTTTCACATTAGTATTTTTCTAGGCATTCAAGCACAATTTATTGAAAAAGATTATTCTTCCTACATTGACTTTATTCAGCACATTTTTATTCTCTGAAAAACAATCGACCATGAGAGTAGAAGTTTATATTTGATTTCTCAAATCTGTCTCAACGATTCTATGTCTGTCACCTGTGTTATAATTTCACACTAATTGATTACTCTGGCTTTGCATTCAGTTTGAAATGGAATCAAATAAACGCTCCAAACAGATTCTCAGCTTTCAAGATATTTTGGTTATTTGCTGTCATTCTGAGACAGATATCTGCTAATTGATAGCTGCACAATAAGCAGTTGGAATTTTGATAGAACTGCATTGAAACTATAGACATACTTATAATATTATGATCGTTTTAAGAACATTAAATCATCCAAACCAGATTTTAAGATGTACTTTTCGTCAAATAAAAATCAAAGTCTTTGGTATTTCCAAGAAACCAGTAAAGGAATCCAAGATTTATAATTGAGAATATAAAAACACAAAACACGCAGCTATATTTTCATTTCAAAGAATCAACAATTTATTTTTAATATAATATAAAAGCAGAAGATAAAGGATTAACAATAATAAAAAAACAACAGTGATAGGAGGCTGATGGAGCACTAACAAATGATATGACATTTGTGTCATCAAAGTCCTAAAAGAAAAGAGAAAATAATGTGATACAAAGAAAATACTTGAAAAAATAATGGTTGACTTGACATTTCAGCAAATAATCATTTAACAAACAGGGATTGGAGTCATGGGTGAAGACCAGACTGGAAGAGACCAATGTTCAATAGCAGATGGTTATGAGCAATTTAGTCATGGTGGTGTGTATATACCACGAATACATAAATTCTAACACTACTATAACAAGAGAAAGAAAGAAGGAGAGAAAGAGAGAAAGAAGAAAGAGAGAAGAAAGAAAGAAGAAAGAAAGAAAGAAAGAAAGAAAGAAAGAAAGAAAGAAAGAAAGAAAAGAAAGAAAGAAAGAAAGAAAGAAAGAAAGAAAGAAAGAAAGAAAGAAAGAAAGAAAGAAAGGAAGGAAGGAAGGAACAAAGAAAGGAAGGAACAAAGAAAGAAGAAAGAAAGAAAGAAAGAAAGAAAGAAAGAAAGAAAGAAAGAAAGAAAGAAAGAAAGAAAGAAAGGAAGGAAGGAAGGAAGGAAGGAAGGAAGGAAGGAAGGAAGGAAGGAAGGAAGGAAGGAAGGAAGGAAGGAAGGAAGGAAGGAAGGAAGAAATAAATCTCAAAATTGGCAAAATATATAAAGCTATAAAAAATCAATGTGTCATAGCCAGGCTAACCCAGAAGAAATGCATACCAAACACAATATAGCAAAAATATTGTGAAAACTATAGAAAAAAGAGTAAAGTAGCAAGAAGGAAAGCACATATTTGAAAACATGTTTGAAATATGTTGGAGGAAGGCAGGACTCCAGTCATGGAAACCATAAGGAAGTGGTGCAATGACTTTAAAGTGTTTGAGAAAAAATAATATTCCATTCAGACTCTATATCCTGAAAAATTTTCTTTCAAGACTAAGACAAAATAAAGGCTTTCGCAGATGAAAGAAAATTAAGGTAGCTTTCTGTCAGCTAACCTGCTCTTAAAGAATTGCTACAGTAAGTTCTTTTGACGGGAGGGAAATGACATCATAAGGAAACTTCGAAATTCATAAATGAAGGAAAAGCAAGAGAATAGCAAATGCAAATGCAATGGAGATCTTTTTTTCTGCTCCAGTTATTTAATAAATGTGGGATAGCTGACAGCAAATTATTTGATATTATTCTGAGGTCTTTAATTTCATAGACATTACAGCTCAGATAGCTGCAACATAAAAAGTGATAGATGAAAGAAGACTGAATATAGGTAAACTATACAAAATCAACTTAAATATGTAAAATGTTGAAGTTATATTTTTAAAAGGTGAATATTATTATAATCTCCAAATTGATCACTAATAAAAGCAGGCACCTAAACAAAACAATACAGATAAATAATTTAAAAACAAAATAAACAAAAATAGACTATTAACATGTTTTTGGTTATTCAGAAGGAAGGCAGAATAGAGGGGGAGTGTAGTGAAAAACAGAATTAATAGAGTAACTGCATCAATAATTGGGCCTGGTTGAAGGACACCAATTATGGGACACAGATTGAGATAAAGGATAAACAATTGTAACCTAAATAAATTTCTTTGAAGTATAATGATGTAAGAAGTTTAAAAGTAAAGGAATGAGAAAATATTTAGTATGTACACACTAAACAAACACTGTAGACTACCAAGTAAAGAAAATTTATCAGGTGAGATTCCTCAAGAAAACATATTGATAACAAATGTAGAAAACATAAAAGCAGAAACTCAAAGTTGTTACAACTAGCTAATAGAACTGAAGATTAATAAATAAATCCACAACGCTCATTAGAGACTTTAACACTATCCAATGAATAGAACCAATAGAAAATCGGTAAGTATACTGAAAAAATTGATCAACCATATGGATTTAACTCTGACTGAAGTGATAGTATAAGGAGTAAAGTGCTTCTGCACAAGGCTGACTCTGCACCGTGTATGGTCCCTCTCCTGCACGGATATGGTCCCCCGATACCAGGAGTAATCCTTGAGTACAGAAGAAGGAGTAAGCCCTGAGAACTATAAAGTGCTCCTTTCAAACAAAATAAAAATGGATCTAATTGACATTTAAAGAATCATTTATAAATGACAGAACATACATTAAATTCGGAAAAATACAAATGCAAACAAACTTCTGTGGACTAATGAAATACAATCACTTAAATGTAAGAGAATAGGTACATGTATTAAGTATATTTTTAAAAAGTTTCAAACCCAAAATAAGTAAATAAGTAAACAAATAAGTAAACCTTTATTTTAATTAAAGGGAAGAGAAAAATAATTCCACAGCAAACAGAAAATCATATATCAAAGAAGTATTAAAAAAAAGCAAAAGATGAAATCAGCAAAATCAAAAGTTAGTTCTTTTAAAAGGTAAATTTCTAGAAAAGTTGGCATAAATTACAGGATAGAAGAGTCAATTTCTTTTTAAAAAAAATACTGTAGGGGGGAGGGCAGGAGGGAGCAGGTAGTGTATTTGTATGGGGAGGTGGGTCACACCCAGCAGTGCACAGGGCTTATTCCTTCCTCAAGGCTCAGGGATCACTCCTGATAAGCTTGGAGGCCCATATGAGTTGCCAGTGATCAAATCCATGTCAATTGTATGCAAGGTAAGAACCTTACCTGTGGTACTATCTCTGAGGTCCCTATTCAAATTCTTGACAACAAGAGTGATAGAGGATAATCACTACAAACCTTGAAGACCTTAAAAGAACAGCAAGGAAATATTATTCACACCTGTGCTATAAATACAATGACTTAAAAAGAAATTTATCACTTCCTTAAAATCATAAATTAACACAAAATTCCTCAAAACTAAAGAAATTTTATGAAGTGAAGTTTTATTTCAACCCCTTTGGAAAAAAAAAGTTAGCTCATTTTATTTTCATATTCTAAAATGGACCTTTTAAAGAACATATAATATCAGCTGTATATCTTTTCCACCAGCAAATAGAGTGTAGGGAGAGATTTTAAAAATTGTCTTGTAAATAAGAACCATTTGAACACAGGCTTTCCTTTGGAAGTTGTATAGTGTCAAGAAATAAGAATTTTTAAAAACTGCGCCCATAAATACATTAATTTTCTTTCAATTAAAATAGAAGCATCTTAGTCAGGCAACAGCAGCTCAGAAGCACCACATACACACACACACACACACACACACACACACATCAGTCACATACCCGTTACACCAGCACACAGACTCAGCACCTGCATCCCGGTGATTTTGCTATAGTTTTACCCTCTGTGCCATGATGTTTTCATAGCAACTGCAGAAGTTTCCTAAGGGCTGTCGTTTGCAGGACATGTGACCTCCTTTGTCTCAGCTTTCGTATTGATCATTTTTTCTAATGGAACTGTTTGCTTGGTTTACCCAAATGGGGTAAGCAGAGAATTTTGTCTGCTTTGCTTTTTTCTTTTTTTTTCAAATGATCAGCCTCAGGAGAACAATCAATGAGGTTCTCAGAAAAGAATGCAGATTGAGGAAATCCCCTTTGAGCTGACCATGCCCCTGAACTTCAGTTCTGTTTGTAGTTTTGTATTTGCCAAACACCCAGTGTATATCAAGGGACTCTATGGGAGAGAGTGTGGTTAGTGGTGGTTGTACTAATGGGAGATTATGACACCAAGGATTGTGAAACTTCACGGGTGGGAATATGACTGACCTTGGGCAAACATCCACTTTGGCTGGAGAGAGGTTATGAGCATGTTATGCAGCCCACTTGGGAGAATCATGATGGCACAGTGGCAAAATAATGTCAAAGGTTTGTGGCCATAAACTAATCCCATGGCCTTTGCATAATCCCTAATGGCTTCCCAGAGAAAGGAATCAGAGGAGATGGAATGGGAAAGGGACCTTAAAAGCAAAGGCTTTGTTAGCAAAATCTTGGTCTTTGTCAGGAACACAATTTTTGAAAAGTATGCTGTGTTATTTAACTCAGTTTTCTCTTGAAGAATTTTAGTTTTATTTATCTTCCTTGCCTATACAGAGGTGCATTTGATCTTTGGGAAGCTTGAGATCATTGACTGCTTTCTGCTTTCTGATAATCTAGTTCACACAAATAATAGTAGGGAATCTTATTGGTGTACATAACTGGAATAGGAATTACCCATGTCTGATTCAAATTCAACTGTTTGGTATAATCTAATGTACGTACCACAAACTTCATTCAAACATCCACTATTCCATAGGTACCCAGTAGAGAAGCTACCATTTCACTGCTTAGAATTCCTCTAGCATGGGCTGGAGCAATAAAACAGTGGTAGGGCGTTTGCCTTGCACGCAACCGACCCAGGTTTGATTCTCAGCATCCCATATGGTCCCCTGAGCACCGCCAGAAGTAATTCCTGAATGCAGAGCCAGGAGTAACCCCTGTGCATCACCGGGTGTGACCCAAAAAGCAAAAAAAAAAAAAAAATTCCTCTAGCAGGGTCCATAGCCTCCTTCCCTTTATGCCCTCTGAACATTCATTCAGGAGGAGCAGCAAAGAGAGCAGTAAAGACAAGGCAAGGAACTTCAAAAACCTTTCTTGTTTAGACCTTTTCATACATATGCACAATTACATCTTAGAAAATGATAAAAGGGCTATGACTGAACAACAAAGATCCATAGAACAAGTTCCTCTCCTCTGTTGGCATAGCAAATGAGCATGTAGAAAATTAGGACTTAACAGCAAATGCAATTGTAGCACTTACTCTGTGCTAGACACAGGTGTAGGATAGGTTACAATGTACAGGTCCCTTGCACCAGTTACTGTGTCTTTTGTACTTTCACAATTCTATGAATTTTTATTGTCACACTTGCAAGATAAAGGCAATAAGGAACACATGGGACAAGTAATTTACTGATATGTTCACAGAGCCAGTGTTAATTTCAGAATTAAATTTGGGGCTGGCAGATCCTTTGTGGGTAAAATTCTGATCTAAACTTACTTCTTGTAAGTTTCCTTAAAAAAGAAATACAAATGGCCAAAAGGCACATGAAAAAATGCTTCACATCACTAGTCATCAAGGAGATGAAAATCAAAGCAACAATGAGATATCATCTCACACCACAGAGACTGGCACACATTCAAAAGAACAAAAGCAACCAGTGCTGGCATGGATGTGGGGAAAAAGGGATGCTCTTTCACTGTTGGTAAGAATACTGACTGGTCCAGCCTTTCAGGAAAACAATATGGACAGTCCTTCAAAAACTAGAAATTGAGCTTCCATATGATCCCACAATGCCACTTCTGAAAATATATCCTGAGGATGCACAAAAGCACAGTAGAAATGACATCTGTAGCTATATGTTCATTGCAGCACTGTTCACAATAGCCAAAATCTGGAAACAACCCAAGTGCCCTAAAACAGATGACTGGTTAAAGAAACTTTGAAACATCTATACAGTGGAATACTATGCAGCTGTTAGGAGAGATGAAGTCATAAAATTTGCTTATAAATGGATAGACATGAAGAGTATCATGCTAAGTGAAATGAGTCAGAAAGAGAGGGACAGACATAGAAGGACTGCACTCATTTGTGGAGTATAGAATAACATCACATGAGGCTGAAACCCAAGGACAGTAGATACAAGGGCCAGGAGGATTGCCCCATAGCTAGAAGCCTGCTTCATGAGTGGAGGGAGAAGGCAGATGGAATAGAGAATGGATCACTAAGAAAATGATAGCTGGAGGGATCAGTCAGGATGGGAGATGTGTGCCGAAGGCAGACAAAGGTCCAAACATTATGACCTCTCAGTGTCTGTGTTGTAAGTCATAATGCCCAAATGTAGAGAGAGAGTATGGGGAATATTGTTTGCCATGGAGGCAGGGGGAGGATGGGAAAGGGGGGTGAGGTATACCAGGGATATTGGTGGTGAGGAATGTGCACTGGTGGAGGGATGGGTGTTTGATCATTGTGTGATTGTAACCCAAACATGAAAGCTTGTAACTATCTCCCAGTGATTTAATAAAAATTTTTACAAAACTCACTTCTTGTGTGAGGTTGTGTCCATTGGGACAGGCCAAGTTTCCTCCCACAACGAAATAGTTCAACTGTTGTACAGAATTATCATATGTTTCAACTTAGGCAGTGTAGCCGTCATTGGAGAACAGTGTTCTATACATTTGTGTGTCTGGAATGAGGAGCAGGAGAAAGGTACAATACAACTTTCAACTCAAATGGTCTTAGTAATTAAATTTTATCCTCAAGACTTTGAAATAATTTTCTGGCATATCATTTGGAACTAGACTGGAAGAGTCTCAGGTAGAAGGACACTGTCCCTGAGAAGAGCCATTGCCTTGTATAACCCAAGGTAAATAATCAATGTGTGAGTTGAGATAGAGAAACGGAAATCTAGCCAGAAGAGCAGCAAATGCCGAGTCAACAGCAGAAACTCTTGCACTTAGAACCCAAACAGGCAGAATGAAAAGCAAACTAACAACAATCTGAAAAAACTCAAAAGTCAAGAAAACTGTTGAGAAACAAGGTATAAACAAATGAGCTGGGGGTTCCCGAAGTTGGGTTTGTTTCAGGGTAAACTCAGAGTGGGTGGCCCCCGAAGATAGTCTTCTCAACATCTTATGATAGGCTGGACTTGGCCATACAGATAGAACTTCTCCTTTTACATATTTTTTTCCCTTTTCCTCACATTGCTGATGTTCTTCGGTGTCTGCATATTTATGCTCCTTCCTCTCCCTTACATCAGGTACCCCATATTTTATGTTCATGAGTTTTTACCGACATTGGTCACTTTCTTTTATATTAAGTATATATTTACTTAGTAATACATTTATGAAAATATAGTAAGCACCCAGGAACCACTATCCAGTACAAACATTGATACTTGTTTTTTCATTTGACTTTAGTGTACTCTAAGTAACTTTCTTTGTGGATTCCTTTATGAAAAATGTGTTTTTATTCACATAAACATACATTTAACATATCGTTATAATCCCATTTATATAAAAATGAATAAGTTCAAGCAATATTGACTTTCATATATTCATTACTGCATTTCTTCAAATTTTAAAATAAATTTAAATTATGATATTTATGTGGAAATTTTAATATTTTCCTGGTTTTTATGAGCTATTGTGATTACAGCATTTAATAAAGTTATGTTTGATTCTGTACCCAGATTTAGCTATTTTTCTTGCATCAAGCATTTTCTAATCCCTAATCTTCCTTTTATCTTATATTTTATTAGGGGTAAACTAAGTAGTGCCCAGGGCTTACTCCTGTCTCTCTGCTCAGGGATCACTCCTGGTGGTGTTTGTGGAGCATATGAGATCCCAGGAATTGAGCCCTGGTTGACTGCATGCAAGGCAAGAGTCTTATCCACTGTACTATCTGTTCACCCCTCTGATCTTCTCTTTAATATGAATTCATTTACCTATGAATATTAGTATGTGTCAGTATATACAAAGAATTATGCTAACGTGCACTGAAATATCAAGTATGAAAAAAGTTCAGAAGTTGTCACCTCTATCCTTACAAGATAAAAAGGTAAAACACTGAAAATCAACAAATTCATTTGGATTAATCAAATAGCTGATATCAGAACACTAACTACCATCCTTGAAATCTGAAAACAAACATATTTCTAGAGATACGTCTCAGATATGGTTATCTGAAACAGAAACACCAGAAGAAAGCATACACTTGTGAGGAAACTTAAGATTGATTTTGATTATGTTAAAAACTAAATGTGATTCTCGAAAGCTCAGCCTTGAGCTGGGGTGCAGGAAGGGGGAAACAGGTGGACCCATAACTTTTACTGACTTTGCCTTTCATAGTCTCAGCAAATTATCATAGTAAATTCTCTTCAGGTACAGACAAAAAAACGGAGAAATAATTGTCTAGAAAGAAATATGTTCAGAGCGTTCTCCAAAAGAAAGATCTGGGGGGCCGGAGCGATAGCACAGCGGGTAGGGCGTTTGCCTTGCACGCGGCCGACCCGGGTTCGATCCCCGGCATCCCATATGGTCCCCCAAGCACCGCCAGGAGTAATTCCTGAGTGCAAAGCCAGGAGTAACCCCTGAGCATCGCTGGGTGTGACCCAAAAAGCAAAAAAAAAAAAAAAGAAAGAAAGATCTGGTCTGCAAGGTCAAAGTCTTTACTATGCCCTATTCAACCTAAGAAAAGGAAAGGAAAGGAAGTAAAGAGAAAGAAGGAGAAGGAAATTTATTTCCCTCCAATCCCTTTTAGTTTTTCTATTTCACTTACTGAGTCAAAAAGGGAAACTCAGAAATACTTGTGATTATCATACTCTAGGACACAGGCTCACAGAAGGACTAAGTTTTGTTCAATTTGGGTTTGGGGAATAGCTCTGTTGGTGGGACCAAGTGATGCCAGAAGTTGGCCCTGATGCACTGATGCAAAAGATATTCTCAGTCCATTGATCTTTTTTGTCCCCACAAAAGACAGATTTAATCATAACATTATAGATTTCTTCCAACCAACTCCCATCCTTGCAACACATACATACATATAACTTACCGTCTCCCTGAAAAGACAAATGAGTGCTACCAGAGACATAGAGGTTTCTGGCATCCACAACAGCAGGAAACCTTTGTTACAACTTAGCTCCTAGTCGTATTAATACAGAATATTACCATAATGACCTATGTCCTTAATTTCTACTATCCAATACAATATGATCATCTTGCACCATAAAAATACTCCTATTAAGAAAAAGTAAAATCTGAATTAAAAAAGGACCAAACTCAGATATAGTGCAATTAATTATATCAGAGAATTTAAAATGTTTATGATGAATGTATTAGAGGGTTATATAAATATGGATTGGAATTTCCTAATAATTAAAAACAAGAGCCAAAAGTTTTAAAAAACAAATTAGGACATCTAAAATTTTACTAACTTTCAAAAGGTATAACGTATTAATGAAAGAATAGCTAAAGAAAAAAGCAAATAAAATAAATATTTGAGATAATTAAGATTTTCTAAATTTTGACAGACACCGAACCACTCCACCCTTAAAGGTAAAGGCATATTGACACTTTGGTGATGCCTTTTATGTGATAACAGTGTACACCTAAAACATATTAATATTTGCACTGTTGTAAACAGGTGCTATATGGATTTTTAAAAAGGCAAAACTCTCTTCACTATGTTCATTCTTCTACACATTCCTCTTCTTTATTTCCCTTTTTTTAGTTTTGCTTTCTGGGGTCAGACCCTCCTCTGCTCAGGTCTTACTACTGGCTCTTTGCTCAGCAGACAATAGGGGTTGCCAGGGTTGACCATTGTACTGTCTCCAGCCCCTTAGTAACTTCTATATCCATTGTGAGCCAGAAAGATCCTTATAGCGATTGAGTCTCTTGACTTACATGTGGCCATTGTCAGTTCGATTCCCAGAACCACATATGGTTTCCAGAACATTGTCAGGGGTGATCCCTGAGTACAGAACCAGGAGTAAATCCTGAGCACCACCATGTGTGCCTACCTTACCCAAAAAGATTACTTCCTGAAACTGGAGATCATTCAGGGATTAAGGTGCATGCCTCTTATGTAGCCAACGTCAGTCTGATCCCCGTTATCACATATTGTTCCCTGAGCACTGTAAGGAGTGATACTGGAGCATAGAGCTAGTATTAGCTCTCAAGCACTACAAATTGTGGTCCCCAACCCTGCAAAGTAAATAAATAAATAAAAGACTGCTTGCCCATTACAAAAAGCATTGTGTCTCATAATTCATAATCTACGTCTGATAACACAAAAACAAGAAAGAGTAAAATCAAATATTATTTCCTTAACTTTGAGTGAAAAGAAAAACATGGCAATGTTTATAATGACTAGAATATCCTTGATCTGAGATAAGTAGGTCATGCATTGTTCCAAAAGCTTTCTTACCTGATGATAAGTAGTTGTCTACACTCTTATGTAAGTTAATATGCAATTTCACCGAGTGTAATATATTATGAATATTTACTTGTGTTTTACCTCTCTATACTCTGAATTAATTCTTATTTTTTTTATTATTAAGACCTTCTGTAAATTGGCATAAGATGGAATTCAGAAAAAATGACATTCTTCCTATAAGTTACCCTATTCTCAAAGGGCATTTGAAGAAATGTGCCAACAAATTTCTATACTTGGACTTGTGTACCAAGGCTACTTGGATCATGATATCTAGTATCTGATCCAGGGACTTCCCTTAAGAATTTTCATGAAACCCATTTTTGAAGACAAGTGGAAATTTCTCCCCAAAGCAAGCTTCTCTGAATCATTTTAGTATGAATAACTGCAGTTCACTTTAACCACCTTGGAAATATTTTGGCAAAATGAAAACTGTGTATAACTTATAAGTCATTCACAATTGTAGTCTTTCCTATATTTCTGTTCAAATGACAATACAAAGAGGGGAGTGAAGATGAGGTCAGGGAGATAGCTCAGAGAATTAGAGAGTACACTTTGCATGCTAGAGCCCTTGGTTCAATGTTCAGCACTGTGTGATCCCCCCTGAGCACTACCAGGAGTGACCTCTGAACACTAAGCCAAGATTATCTTCTGAGCACTGCCTGGCATGGCTCAAATTTTTAAAAGACAATTAATGAAAACAAAAAGCAACAAATATTGCTGTAGTCTTGGAAACTCCTGTAAAAAAATGCTGTTTGACTTCTCACCCACTTCTGAACAACAAATGTTAATGTGATAAGGATTATAAATAAAATATTTTTGCTTGTAACCAACTTCCTTACAGAATTTGTATCCCAATTCGCATTTCTTGGGTAAAGAAACAAACTTCTTTGCCTTAGAACGCGTGAAGGGCTAATGAAAAGCATCGATAATTACCACGATCCTGAACAGACATTCAGTATATATAAATGAAATCTAAAGAAGTTTCACACAACATTTTTAGTAAAATTTGTTAAAATAAATCCAACAGTAGATAAAAAGAATAATCATTATGATCAACTAAGTTTATTCCAAGAATGTATATTGGCTTTTATTTGAAAATCAATTAAAATAATTCACCATATCAGCAGAATAAAAAAAATCAATAATACATAATCATGTATAATCAGTCAATGGAAGTACAATATTTGGTAAAATTCAGCACTTGATTTGTGACTTAGAAAATAGACTTTCAGCAAACCAGAACTACAAGAAAATAAATATTCCTCAATATTAAAATTAGCCAATATTATTAAATGCCTGTTCTACTAGTTCTCTTTAATCTTGTTCAAGATTTTCTATTCAGAGCACAATGCAACAAAATGAAACACAGGGGGGCAGGTAGATAGAGATGGGAGTTAAGGCACATACCTTGCTCTGCTCCTGACCATAGCTTAATCCCCAATATCACCTACTTGGATTCCAGAATCTCCAGGGTCTCAGGGGCTGGAGCAATAGCACAGCAGTTGGACATTCGCCTTTCACGCAACCAACCCGAGTTTGATTCCTCCACCCCTCTCGGAGAGCCTGGCAAGCTACCAAGGGTATCGCACCCACATGGCAGAGCCTGGCAAGCTACCCGTGGCATATTGGATAGGTCAAAAACAGTAACAATAAGTCTCTCAATGAGAGACGTTACTGGTGCCCGCTCGAACAAATCGATGAGCAACGGGGTGACAGTGACTTCTCAGGAGGCCTCTAGCACCACAGGTTTGTGAATGACATCACATCCCTGGATCCCAGCATTCAATCTAATAGTGCAATGTGCTGAATATCATATTAATAACCCTGGGGTGTCCTGAATACAGAATGGAATACCCTCACCCTCAGAAGGATAGACTTAGAATATAGAATTTGAAAGGGAAGAAAATATAACCGTCTATTACTAAAAGAAGATTGTAAATATATACTATTTAATGCTATAGCAACAGGAACTTTGTTGTGGAAGGTAATTTGGCAATATCTATCAAGATATAAATTCACATATTTAATTTAGGAATTTGACTATTATTGATTATTCCTGTGTATATTATCATCACATGTGTGAATTAATGAACAAGCATATCATCATAATATTTTTTAAAGACTGACAACATTTTGAAAGAGCCTAAAAATTAATCAACAGGCTAAAAATATGAGAATAATAAAAGAATATTATTAATACACTCTGACATGGAACAATCTGAAGATACTTTTATACTAAAGCAAAAGGCAATTGGAACAAATAGTGACTAAATAGTGTTACTCCTTATAGAATATGCACAACTAATTTTAGTTCCCTAAGGGTACCCTATTAGCGTTCTTGATGGTTCTTGCAATGACCACATAATCCTTAGCAGTTCTTGCTTTCCCAGATACATTATAGTGCATACCAAATATTTCAGAACTGGTGAGTAAACTAATCAAATAAGAGTACATTTATCATCATTCCCGTGTATTACTTTTGTGACACTGGTCATCAATGCATTGATGTCCACAGTTAGTCAAAAACTATTCCCTCTGTACTTCATAGCTAATGATAATGCAGTGCAAAGACAATGTGAGACATTTTTCAATGAGAAATAAATTCATTTATCAGTTTTATTTTTAACTCTTCACTGTGAGATGGAACTCTTTAAGACCTCAATGGCATTTTTTTTTTCCCTATGGTTTAATTTGTGCATCTGCTTAATGGGTAAAAATACAGAACAGGGACAAAATGTAGGACCTACTAAGATATTTTCTTAAGATACTAGGAGAAAAGTATTATGCTAAGAATTTTGTAAACCAGTTTTGAGATTTTCTTTGCTTTTTGGCCACACCTGGCCATACTTAGGCCTTACTCCTGCTTTGTGTTCAGGGGTCACTCCTGGTGGGCTGAGGTGACTTTTTTTGGAATGCCAAGGATCTACACAGGTTATCCATGTATAAAGCAAGTGCCCTACCTGCTATACTATGGTTCCAGCCCCAAGAACTTTCAAGACTCCGAAATGTCTTTCCAAAACACTAATTGTCATTTACCAGTTTGCGTTACTGATTTGTCCACACAATTTTTACTTTATTTTGCTCTCTTTATTTCCTATTTTATTCTAATATATTAATGGATTCTATGTTTCCATTAAAATTCAATGGAAAATCTTGAACAAGATTAAAGAGATTAAAGATTAAAGAGAACTGGTAGAACAGGCATTTAATCATATTGGCTCATTTTAATATTGGGGAATATTTATTTTCTTGTAGTTCTAGTTTGCTGAAAGTCTATTTTCTAAGTCACAAATCAAGTGCTGATTATACATGATTATTATTTCCTACGCAAACAGGATAAGAATGCTATTAGGGTATCCCAAAGAGGAATTGAAAGAGCTATGCTGGGAATTTCATATCTCACTCAAGTGAGAGAAGGAATCCGGAGTTCTGACCTCTGCTGATGGTCAAAAATCAGGGATGCTGTCTCGTTTGCCAAGGCATCAAAAATCAGATGGGCCGGTCATGTAATACTATTCAGAGATGACCGCTGGACAAGAGCTGTTACCGACTGGATTCCACAGGAAGTCAGAAGACCTCATGGCCACCCACCAATTAGATGGTCAGATTTCTTCATCAAATCCCTGAATGAATGATTTGAGGCTTTTCCTGTTCCTGGACTGAGCAGATATCATTGGGCTGCACTAGCTCGAGACAGGGACAAATAGAGACGTTACTGGTGCCCGCTCGAGCAAATTGAAGATTAACGGGGCTACAAGTGATACAAGTGATACATATTTATTCAAATTAAGCAAGCAACTGTACACATTTTCAAGGTATTTATTGTAACTGAGATACTGAGCTTGATATAATGGGAATACCAACAAAATGAGTCAAAATAAGCAGCTACAGTTCGCAAAGATCTCCTAGTTGGAAAGAAAACCTTTGCCTAAATCATATTATGGCACCAGAATATAATAGAATTGATAAGGTTGAAGATGTATCTTATGTTGGTTAAGAGAATGTCAGCTCTCCCAAGAACACTCAGGCAATGGTGGAAGACCTGAATTAGGCCTTGTTAGAAAAATCTGCAAAAGATGAGCTGAGAATTATGATATCAGATACATTATCACAAAGTCAGGAAATCCTAAAGCATATTTTAAAAAATTTGTGGAGCATTTTGACTTATACACTAAACAACTAAAATGATGTAAAAGGTTTTAGGATGATAATTCTGTTGACATGTGAAAAAGAAATAGCTCTACAATACATTTGTCTTGCACTCAGCCTACCTGGATTCGATTCTTCCGTCCCTCTCAGAGAGCCTGGCAAGCTACTGAGAGCATCCTGCCCGCAGGGCAAGGCCTGGCAAGCTACCCATGGCGTATTTGACAGACCAAAAACACTAACAACATGTCTCACAATGGAGACGTTACTGGTGCCCGCTTGAGCAAATCGATGCAGCAATGGGATGATAGTGCTACAGTGCTAAATATCTCAGAGAAGCAGTTGTAAAATATGCTTGAAAGGCATCTTGTTTAGTCTATGCATGTTTATTTTTCCAGTTTTCTTTTCACAGTTGCTATCTAGTTTTATTTTGTTGTGATCAGGAAAAAAAATACAATGTGATTTTAATCTGTATAATTTTACAGACACTTGCTTTGTGTCCCAACATATGGCCTTATTTGAGAATATTGTGTATCTACTTGAGAAAAATAAATTGTAAATTCTACTGTTTGGGATTGGATGTTGTGCAAGTATCTATTAAACAAATCTGCCGTAGTTTGGCACTTTAGAAAATTGTTTCTGTTTTTATTCTCTCTGTGCATGATCTTTCCATGATTCTAAGTGGTGTGTTAAGATCTAGTATTATATTGCTCCCTTTGTCACTTTTCATTTATGTTTTAGTATTGTCACAGATGGACTGGAGCGATAGCACAGAGGGTAGGGGGTTTGCCTTGCACGTAGCTGACCCGAGTTTGATTCCGCCGCCCCTTGGAAAGCCTGGGAAGCTACCAAAAGTACCCTGCCCGCACTGTAGAACCTGGCAAGCTCCTCATGGAGTTTTCCATATGCCAAAACCAATAACAACAAGTCTCCCAATGGAGACATTACTGGTGCTCGCTTGAGCAAATTGATGAACCACGGGATAACAGTGCTACAGTGCTACTGTCACAGATAAGAGTCAGAGTTGCATGAAACAAAGAAGTTTCCTCAGAAGACAAAGGGCAACATTTCAAGTCTTCTTAAGAGCTGTGGGTACCTAGCTGCTGGAAGGGGAGATCTGCAAACACCCTTTCCTCTAGGTCAGTTTCCCAGTTGCAGCTTTCCCACCAGCCTAAGACTATAATTCTGTCATTTTCTGCAGGTCCACAACCTAAATTTCAAAATAAACAAACAAATAAATAAATAAATAGATTGTGGGCAAGCATGGAGAGAGAGAGACAGTGCAATGAGTTCAGACTGTAACTAGCTACAGTTCTAATAGCTGAGACAAATGAAAGATGTGTATTTCTCAAGGTCTGTATATTTCATCCATAAGTGTTGCCTCCCTGGGTTAAAACCCTTAAGGAAGCTATAAGAGGGGGTAGGTCTGGAGTCAGGAAACTGCCTTCAAAGTTCATTCCCAAGTTTACGTGAATAGAACTTACCTTTAAGGATAGCATCTTTTCCCTAAACTTGAAAACTTTAAAGTCTGTTAGTGGGAAACACAAAAGGTGAGTGCAATCCGAGGGATAGCTCCAGGAGGAATTGGTAAAGATATTTTGCATAACACAGAAGTCTGTTTTGAATGAGTCTCCCCTGTCAGGAGGTCACTGGTGGGTCTTCAGCTCAAAAAAATATTCTGCTGTTTAATTCTTAAAGACTCCAACTACTACAATTACATAGAGGATGGTAGGCTCAGGGTACCATTTACTATCTTAAGCAAGTGCTACACTGTAGTCACAAGGACTGACCCAAGCCTCACCACTTCAAACAGATATGTGGGAAATTTCACTTTCTAGGCTCCTAAATTAATTTATGGCAGCATGGCATCTACCTGGCTCATTCACAGATCTCTGGTCTCCAGTGTCCTGTTAGTCTCTGGGGAAGGCTAATAAACTAATATGTGTGACTGAAATCCAATCATGAACAACTTTGTAATTATGTATCTCACAGTGATTCAATAGAATAAATTTTTAGTTATCTTAAAATTAGTTAATTTACAAAAATAAGGTAATATGAAGGAGTTTTTTATACATATATATCTGAGAGTGCTATATGCAGTCACCTCACCAACATAGTTCCCAGGGACAGGGTCTCGTATTAGGTCTGGGGCATTCAATCACCAGGAAAGGGTCTGTAGCACATGGTTCTCCTTCTCTCAGCATCCTGCTCATGTTCTCCAGACAAAGTTTATTAGGTTAGTTTTTCCTTTCCTCTTTTGCTTTCTCTGTCAATGAATCTCAGTGAAAATGCTGGTCCACAATTTATTCTGTTTATTCTGTTTTTCATTTTGTACATGTTATATTTGTTGTATATGTAGGGACGATATGTTGTATATGTTGTATATGTATATGTAGAATATATATACTCTAAATCTCTACTATATATAGTACATGTAGAGTATATATAGAGTATATATATTTCTACTATACAATCACTTTGTCAGAATTGCACATTACTCCTCATGATCATTATTATGTGAGTGAAATTTTCATACTAAACCATGAGCTAGAGAGAAAGAGAGAGAATTACTGCCTCGTACCATAAACATTTGAAAAGTGATCACCATTGGTATTCATATTTCTCCCATCCCAAAAAATTCAGGTTAAATAGCAGTCGATATTTTAAAAACAATATCAATCTGCAAATCTACAATATTTGAAATACTTAAATACAATGTTGTAGAAGGACCTATAATTAAAGCAGTTGTGCTGAACAGCCAATCTGTCCTGTATCAATGATACAACTTTAGGAGCTTGATACCAACTGGCTTAAACCAGAAGGAACTCAATTCTTTCCTGTTTTTAATTTTTGTCTCAAATAATTAATGGAAGAACACTTAGAAGAGTAATATTTTAACTGGATATAGTAATTATTTTAGTTTTTTCATTTAAGAAAATCTTATGATATTGTTAAAAAGTTCTTTTAAAATACTTTATAACTGTAAAATACTTATGAATAAATACTTTATACTTTATAACTTTAAAATACATTATAACTTTCACAATTCACTCTGTGTGAGCAACAAGGGAGAGATTATTTTTGTGAGCTCTGACAATGAGAAACTGAGGCCTGAAGGAATGTGATGACTTTGCTAAGGTCTGGTTGCTAAATAAAGAAGGTGAAATTTATCTCAGGTTTTGTTTATTCAGTAGTCAAAAGTCTAAGCATCTCCCATGTTGCAGGCACTTGCTGAATACCAGAGAAACCGCATGTCTCTAACCTTGGATTCCAGTCAGGATTCAAGGTCTGCAGGGCCCAGAGGGAAAGATTTCAGTTCATCAAACCAGAGGACCAAGCTAAAATGTATACTGCCTTTCCAGTTATGAGAGAACAAAAACCACATGGTATGATTGAAATAAAGAATATTTAGATTCTTAGCAGAGTTTAGTAGAAAGAAAGAAAAGGTCCCAGTGCCAGAAATATAAAGGAAACTGAAGACTAGACAAGCAGTGTATGATCAGGTGCTTAAGCCAGCAGAGCAGTAGAATCTGGTGTCTCAAGCTGAATTAGGGATTGATTTTCCTCCCATGATAAAAGGTGGTGTGAAGGACCTGTGAAAAGCTGTGGGTGGCTTTGAGAGTCTGATAGGAATCTCCATCCAATAAAGGAAAACTCCAAAGACAGGCAACAAGGCAGCTTATTGTTCAGCTGGCTCTCATAGTAGTGAAATGGATGGAAAACTTCAAGCAATAAAAATATGAAGTCCAGGGTTGGAGCGATAGCACAGCAGGTAGGGCGTTTGCCTTCCACACGGTCTATTCCGGTTCTATTCCCAGCATCCCAAATGGTCTCCGGAGCACTGCCAGGAGTGATTCCTGAGTGCAAAGCCAAGAGTAATCACTGAGCATTGTTTGGTGTGACTATATATACATATGTATATTATATATATATATACATATAATATATATATGAAGTCCATAGTCCTGTATGGGGTAGTATGAAGCTAAAGATTTTTTTTCATTTCCAGTGGGATTCTCTAAGATATGACTGTAAACTAGACTAAGAATCCCAGATGATTGGCTTTTTTTAAATTATAAGTTGAGTGAATAACATTAAAATTTTGATTCCATGGCATCCATTTCAAAGGCACCCATAAAGAAAAACACTGCCAGTGACACAATCAAGCAGAAAACCTGGATAGCCTATCTATGAAGTCCTCCTTTTCAAAATCTGTTGCAAGTACCAATCTTCATAATTTACTACTTCTTTTTCCTACCAATGAAATGCTTAGGTATCCCATGGATTCCCATAGTATCCAGTCTGTAATGGCTCTAGTCCAACAGTCATCTCCAAATTGCATTACATGTCTGGCCCATTTGATTTTCCATGCCTTGGCAAACGAGGCAGCGCCCCGATCCTCAATCATTGACAGAGGTCGGAACTCCAGATTCCTCCATTCTCACTTGAGTGAACCATGATACCACAACAAAGGCCCAAGCCCCTGCTCTGTTTTCTTCTATCTGTAACCTCACTGAGTTGTCCCCAACATGTCATATGTCCTTTAGGAGCTGTGAGTAATAAAGTAAACTTTGTATTTTCAGTGTCAAATGGTTTTTGACACTGAAATAAACAAAAATAAAAAAATACAAAATAAACACTTTGTATTCTCAGTGTCAAATGGTTTTCATGGAGGTGTATAGTGTACTAATGACAATTATCACAAATTCTAATCCAGTTTTAGCATAGGCTAAGAGAGAAATGTGTATGGAAGATCACCACAAAAATATGTGGCCCATAGAAGCATAAGGACAAATTCAAGATGAGCTCTCTCATCTGTATTATATAGAGAAACAAACTAAGGGGAGGGACAATATAAATTGATGATAAAACATGGATACTAGAATCCAGACTTCAAATGCCAGAGTTGTGAGGAAGGAGTGAGGTTCTAGAATAAATAGGTTGACTAGAAGTAATATGGGTACCAAAGTGGAGGATCTTGAGAACAAGAGTGGTGCTAAAGGATACAAACATGTGCACTAAAACCATCATAGTAATTAACATATAAGTGGGATGGGGAGTTAGGGAGGGAAGGAATATCCAACTTGAGATGACCTAGGGATGAAGGGAAAGGAATGGTCACTATGGTGGGAAGAGGCAATGTGCAGTTACTTTGTACATCAATGCCATAAACTTAAACACTATCTGAAACCTATTGCCTAAGCTATATTATAGTATATATCACTTGTATCACTTGTCATCCCGTTGCTTATCGATTTGCTGGAGTGGGCACCAGTAACGTCTCCATTTGACCCTGTTGCGTGCTAGTGTAGCCCAATAGCATCTGCTCACTCCAGGAACATGAAGAGCAAAAAAACATTCATTTAGGATCTTGACGAAGAAGACTGACTATCTCATAGGTGGGCAGCCACATGTTCTTTTGACATTCCGTGGAATCCAGTCAGTAACGGCTCTAGTCCAGCGGTTGTCTCCAAATTGCATTACCTGTTCAGCCCATCTGATTTTCAATGCCTTGGCAAATGAGGCAGTGTCCATAATCCTCAATCATCGATGGAGGTTGGAACTCCGGATTCCTTCTCTCACTTGAGTGAAACATGATATTCCAAGCACAGCTCTTTCGATTCCTCTTTGGGAGACCCAAATAGCATTCTCATCCTGTTTTCATAGGGCCCAGCTCTCTGAGGCGTATGTTAGTGCAGGAAGAATGGTGGAATTGAAAAGATGTGCCCAGAGCCAGAGGTTCTTTGTCCTCTTAACAACTTCTTCAACGCTCTTGAAGACATTCCATGCTGCTCTCTTCTTCCTGCGCAGTTCTGGAGCCAAGTCATTCGTCATGTTGAGTTCTTGACCCAGATATGTATAACTGCAGCATTTGTAGATGTTTGTTCCATTGAGAGCAAATGGAACATCAGGAACTAGTTCATTTCTCATGAACATTGTCTTTGTGAGATTCAGCTGCAATCTGACCTTTCCACACCCACGGTTGAAGTCAGCCAGCATTTGTGCCACTTGACTATGGTGTTATTAAAACAATTTCATCAGCAAAGCAGAGGTGGTGTAGTTGCCAACCATCTAGCTTCACTCCCATTCCTTCCCATTCCAGTCGTTGCATGACATTCTTGAGGGTGGCACTGAAGAGTTTTGGTGAAATGGTATTGCCCTGACAAACCCCTCTCTTTACATCAATGATCACTTCCTTGTAAAATCCTGGTAGTGAATCCATAAGACAGCTCGAGGAGGATCCTGATGTATTGAGTTTGAGTGCCCTGTTTGGCTAGGGATTTGATGACCAATTCAGTCTCAACAGACTCAAAGGCCTCTATAGTACATCATCATCATCATCATCATCATCATCATCATCATCATCATAATGCAATAAATTAAAAGGTGTTTGCCTCAGCTGAGTGTTGCCAGGCACTTGTAATTGTAATATCAGGGGAAATGTATTGCTAATGTTAGACTGACAAAACCTCTAAACAGGTGTTCTACAGAACCAAAGGCAAAGCCACTCTATATAAAACTTTCCACAGATTAGAGTGCCAAAAGTATCCAGAGACAAATACATTCCTTGGGAGATGAAATTTAAAATAAGAATTATGAACTGCAGAAGAAAGCTTTCAGCATTAATAAAGAACTAGAAGACACAATGAACATAAAAAAATTGCACATAAGAATTTGAAGTAGTCAAGCTGTCTGAAAAAGACTACAGTCTATCTAAATGTATTAAATAGATAAAAGAATGGGGGACAATAAATAAAATACAAAGGCTCTGGATAGGAAAACAAAGCAAGAAAGGCAAAATAAATTATGTGAACTTAGGAAATTAAAATACATGAATTGAGATAAATAAAAACATAACTAACTTATCAGTCTGTTGACTTTATATGAGAAAAATTCAATGTGCTTGTGATGGAACCATGGAAACTCTAGAAATAGAAAGATCCAAAACACAATTTAAGAGAATAAGATCCAATATACATGCAACAGGAGTTCCATAAGTAAACTGTAACACTGTAGCACTGTCATCCCTTTGTTCATCAATTTGCCCAAGCGGGCACCAGTAACATCTTCATTGTGAGACTTGTTATTACTGTTTTTAGCTTATCAAATACATCACGGGTAGCTTGCCAGGCTCTGCCGTGCGAGAGGGACTGAGGAATGGAACGTGGGTCAGCCGTGTGCAAGGCATACGCCCTACCTGCTGTGCTATTGCTTCAGTACACCACAAGTAAACATGGTGAGAAAATGTGGGGAAATACACAATAAATTCCCAGTGGATATTGGAAACACTAAAAATCCCAAGGAAGATAAAATATTAAAGCACGCCCAGAGCCATGTGGTAGTCAAGGCTGAAGAGAGGAGTCCCTGTGGAGGGGCGGCAAGAGGTTAGAAGACTCCTTTCTGAATTCAGACAAGGAAGCTTAAAAGAAAAGACAAAAGTTCTGGGGTGGAGACATGGTGAGGAGCAGATTCAGTGAGATGATTGCTCTAGAAACTGGATGAGAGATGTTTGTGGTGGGGACAGAATAGAATATTACGGACTGAAGGAAATGCCACATTACATTCATGTGGAAAGGAGTTAGTGTAGATGTGGAAGATGGAATGAACCATACTCTGGGAAGAGAGAGGGATGCAGAGAATGCAGAGATGCAGAGAGTGCAGAGGGACCTGGGACATTGTATCCCTTCTCTGACTCAGGGGAGTCCTAAGGATTATATGCAGGGCAGAGGCAGAGAGATAGCTGTAGCATTTTAGAAGATCATATAGAATAGGATAAAGGATATAGTATATCCTGTGTGGAGAGAGGATAGAATAAAAATAAATACAGAGGCACCACCTTGACAATTATTAGTAAATCCAAGCAAGAGATGACTGTTGAGGGTTAAGCTAGAACAGAAGCAGCTAGAACAGGAGCGTAAAGGAAGGGAGAAAGCCCTTCCAAGTGCTAATGAACTTGTGGTGGGCAAAACATAGTCCTGGTAGGGAGAAGGAAGAGGAATAAAGCTTACTTCCACATGTCTGCTTGGTCCCCTGACACTGCCACAAAAACATTCTGGCCCTCATGGCCGTGACAGTTTTAAAATAAAGTTCACTATTTGCTATTGTACTATCTTCTTATTATTCAGTATGAAACACCATATATTACCAATTATTCATTCACTATCATGGATAGTCCTAAAAGAAAATTTGCGTGTAAATTAGGATTGATGATTAAATACAATATTCTTTGCAATATAATATTATGTAAATGAGTGGCTACAGAGTATATACACCATCTATTCACTATAAACATGAGTTTCTGTAGCAACTAAAGAAACTTGTAAATATTAAAGGGTTCAGATTGCATAAACAATAAGAATTCATATTGAAGTGGTTCAGGGAATTTATTTTTGTGATCACAGTCATTGTTTATAAATATAAATGAAATTCTAATAATTTAGATATTAAAATATAACAGAATTTTTACAGGATCCTATAATATTATGAAGAAACTAGGCTGGCCCTGTTCACCCTCCCAGATTGGCAGCTTTGTGCAGAAAGGATTTCTTAAACTAGCAGTGAGATTATAGAACAGTTTTCCACCTCTGAGTAATATGGAATATTAGAGGCTGACAATAAAGGCTGGAGAGATAGTACAGTGAGTAGGATACTTACCTTGCATGGAGTTCACTGGGGGTTCAATCTCTGATATCCCATATGTTTCCCCATGCACTGTTAGGAGTAATTCCTGAGTGTAGAGCCAGGAGTGGCCCCTGAGCCTTGTCTGTGTGACCTCAAACCAAAAGATAAATAAATACATAGATAAATAAATAAAGTGAGACAGCACTATTGAATGTACATAATGTATAAGAGATAATTCATACATATGTTCTAAGGGCATCTCACTGCAAAGACAATGATTAGAATTGCCATAATTATTTAAAAGGTGAGAAAATCAAAATCAGAGATATGACCTGGCCCAAGCCACAGCCAGGGAACTGGAAGAGATGATCTAAAATTTGTCTATAGAGCCCAGCTGTAATTTAATCATGAATCCAGGGCCTTTGCCCCTGTGCTCCCCCTCCCCCGCCAGCCCCCACTAATTCTTCATGAGGGGTCTCAAAAAGTTTTTCAGGGGGGTATCAGATAATGGACTGACCCTACTTCTCTAGCCCCTTGCTGTGTGGTCTCTAAAAATTACTTAACCTCTTGTAGCATTGGCCTCCCCATATGTGAAATAGGGATCAGATTTCAATGTAGCAAGTCTGTCTACCCAGTGAAACCTTGATGTTTAATGATTAATGAGATCTCGGAGAGAATATGCTTCACTATGGAGTAAACTCATTTATTATAAGTAGAATCAATATTTCTTGCTCTTTTTATACATTGACAATTTTTAAAAAGCAAAATAAGCTAAGGTAAAAATTATCTGGAATTTTATTGCATGCAATTTATAATTGCAAACTAGCACACCAAAAAACTTTAGTTACTAATGAAACATTGCTCTCAGAAAAAAAAAATGATTTTTGTGTGATGCTGATATAACTTTTGAGAGTTTAACCAGACTTAGTTTTTTAATCCCTAAGTAAAATGGATTATGTACAAAGTGACATTTCTTATTACCACAGCTTCCAAACACCTCCAGGGTGTTGAAGTTTAGTCTTTTCTCAAGGGAAAATCTGGGGAATCACTTAAATAATTCCAAACCAGCTTTTAGCTTGTTATGACTTCTCCAAACATTAGGATTGAATGGATTTCTACGTGTTTCTTTTCAAAGTTAAAGCTTCTAAATAGTTCAGAATAGAGTAGAATTATCAATCTTTTAAAAAATTCTTGACAAAAATCCTTGAGTTATTATACTGGATACTTAGTCATTGTTCTGTGTGTGGTGCAGTATATGGTTAAGTCTAGGTATATGTGTTTATGAACACAGTCACAGTCACAGTCATCCTGTTGCTCATCGATTTGCTCGAGCAGGCACCAGTAACGTTTCATTGTGAGACATTGTTACTGTTTTTGGCATATCAAATATGCCATGGGTGCCTTGCCAGGCTCTGCCCTTCGGGCTCGATACTCTCAGTAGCTTGCCGGGCTCTCCGAGAGTGGCAGAGGAATCGAACCCTGGTCAGCCGCATGCAAGGCAAACTCCCTACCACTGCACAGATTATTTTGATAAAACATATATGATTTAATTTCAGGAGTGATTTTCATATTCATGGGGAATTTTAGTCTGAAAACTTTGCAAGATTTTAATCTTCTCCTTAGTAATTTTTTTGCTTATTTAATAAGTTTGATATGAGCATAATATGGTTAATTATGTAACAGAATGAGCTTTAGCTTAAAGAATGATAATTGACACTCTAATGCCTACATGTAGAAAAATAGAGGGGCAGCACAAATAAAGGAGTGAGTCCATCTCTGGCAACTTTCATTTCAGGCTAAAAGCAAAGGCTCTTCAAAATAATGGCAACAGTTTGGTTTCTATAGAAAAAGTCCAAAGTTCCAAATATTGATAGATGATTGCAAAGTCATATTTCTTCATACACTGAGCACTTTAATGTCAAAATAACACCTGGTATAATCTTCACTCTAAATGACCTCTCTTTTATTTTAGAACAGTTGATGCAACAAAAACTTCCATCAATGCTCATAAATATTCATCAATAAACATCATGCTTTTATGTACTAGGTAAGAAGTATATACAATATATAATAACAAGATGCCACAAGGATTCTAAAAATCTGACCACTTAATTGTGTTACTAGTGACATAGCTAATCTATTTCTCAAATAAATTGACTTTGTTAAAATTGATTTTGTCATTAAAAGAGGAAGGTATAACCTGAATACACTGCTTGATGAAACCAAATCCAAAATACTACCAGGTTATCAGCTAGGTATTCCCTTCCAAAACATCTTTAATTAATTGTTTTTTACTTAGAATCCCAGTATACAATAAACTTTCTAGTTATTAACACTAATATTTAGAAAATAATTTTAAAGAAAGTTTAGAGCAAATATAAAAGCTGGTATCTTATATAATTATGAATTAGAATTTCTCTTTATGAGTAAAACTCATCATAAAGAATCAGAAGTCCAGGATGCCTCACCAGCATGTCAGCATACCTGAATAACCACATTCCATACAGGTCCATTCCAACTCATTGCTGCAGTCCTGGGTTTCTGGTAGCCTTAACTTATTCATCATTTTATGTTGGTTCAGATGTCACATTGTTACTGATAAAGACAAATAGGTCTGACCACACTGGACATATTTACCCAGCATCCATTTAAGTCTACAATTGGCTTGAAACTGTTCTCTTATTAAGGAGAAAAAGATACAGTGTTGTGATAAAAATATATATATATTTCCCTACTCTATTGCCTCTATTTGAACTTACTGAACAGGATGACCCAGGGGGTTATTATAAACTTTCTTGCAACTCACAAGCTAATATAAGCAACAGATGCTTTTGAGGAACTTATTTATATGTTTATTTATATTTCCAAAGTTAAATCTTAGTTAGGCATAGAAAAACTAAAGGCAGTAGTTTCAACTTCCTTTGATTTGGAAGACCATTCTACTGCCACTGGAAAGAGTAGATCCAAGACTATCATTTGGCTGCTGATTCGTTCTATGTTAGACTTAGGATAACAGTTGGAAGATGTTTGATACTATTCTGCTCCAGAAAAATTTCTTAGCAATGATGTCTTTGACCTTTTTTTTTTCCATTGGGGTTACTTCCCTGTGCTTCTGGTACTCCAGTGATTCTTACGTTGTTCCTCTTGAAGTCACCCCCAAGGACTCTGATTCGCTCTATAGCCATTTTGAGGTCTTTTGCCATTATTTGTTGTTGTCTGTAAGCTTTCTACAGCTCATCTTCAAGCTCGCTGATTCTGTCTTCAGCTGTAGTCATTCTACTGTTGAGGGCATCTACTGAGATTTTTAATTCATCTACCGATTCCTTTATTTGTGTGACTTCTGTTTGCAGCTTTGAAATTTCTGCTCTCATTTCTTCCTGCATGTTTTTGGTAGACCATTCCAATGCTTCATTCATATCCTCCCTTAATTTATTGGATGTCTGTTCCGGTTACTTAGAATACATCGACTCTCCTCAAGATTTCCTCTTTGAATTCTTTATCTGAGAGGTCGTAGATGTGAGTAGCCCCTGTTGAGGTTTCTGGAATCTTTTCTTCTGCCTCTCTTCATGGAGGGAATTTTCGCTGCTTCTTCATATTGTTATGGAAGTATAGAATTGGAATCTTGTAGTTGTCTATTCCTATTCCCTCTTGCTTGGGGCGGGGGGCTCTGTTTGTGCTATTGCTGATAGAAGCCTTATTCCTATTCTAGAGTTCTTTCTTACACTCAAGCGCTCTTCCAGATTGATGTGGGTCCTCTAATGAAGGCTTAAGGCTATGTTCTCTTTACATGAAGGTTTTGCCAAGCTTCTATTATTCACTGACAGTTTTTGTAAAGTTAGATTAAGCTAATGGGCTATTTTGCATACAGTGATTGAGATTGTTAGGGTGATTTTCAAGGAAACAGAGTATACCTATTATGCTGAGGCAAAAAATAATAACTGCAGCCGCACAGGCAGGAGGCCACGCCCCTTTTGAGACCACATCCCCTGAGATACAGGCCACGTTCCCATTATCCTCTTGGGATTACTGGAGACAGGGACGGTATTAGGGTGTGCTCCAGAAAAATTTAGCTAAACTAATTCTGATCTTTTGTTTGAAGATCTTCACTTTGAAGAGAAATTATATATGTGTATGAGAGAGTTTGGAAATAGTTTAACTTGTGACAGTTGATCTGAATATAAAGAAACAAATATATTTACATTCGCAAACCTGATTTATTAACCTTGATTTTTATTACTCTATCATCTAGAACCCTCATTATACCTCATTAACATTGTATGAAAATATTGACAAAAGACATCCGGTATGAGAAATCAAGAATATCAACTCATATATAAAATATGGTTTAATGGAAATAAATTTATATTTACACCTAGAGAAATTGTTTTACGTTAAACATGACAGTTCATTTAAAGTACTTAAATGCACTGAAGTTAACACAATAATTATTTTCTATGTTGTTCATGTATCTGTTCCTTTTGGTGCAGCAATCACAATTATTCTGTGAAAATGCTAAAATATCCAAATTTTAGCAATGCTAAAATATCCAAATATTTTATCTCCTTTAGCAGTAATCAACAACGATTTACTGACAAAGTAAAATATTAATTGTAAGTTTAGTCTTTACTTAAATAATGAAATTTCATAAGGGCAAATTAGTCATTCTTCTGTTTACTTTTACTTGGATGAACATTTTTAAAAATGGGTTTGAAGTTCTTTAAGAAGAACATAAAAATATTCATGGAAATATTAGTACATTCATGAACATGATTTTGAGTAAACAAGAACTATTTTTTTTCTGGTGGTAAACATGAAGGATATTGTCATTAGCTTTAATATTTGAAGGTTTCAGTTTCACATCCTATCCTTTTTTTCAGTTTCTTAAGTATCAAACAGCTAACCCTGCTCAGATTTAATCAGCAACATATATCTATCAGGAGGAATTTAAGGGCCATCCCTGCCCCCTCATTGCCCTCCCATTAATGAAATATTCACCAAGAAAACACTGTCAGAATGCAAACAAACAGTATTGACCACATCCTTGCCCCATTTCTAACCTCCTATGATCTTTGGCTTCTGTTCAGTAATTGTATTTATTTTGATTTCATTAAAAAATGTGAGAGATGGAATTTCATTAACCCTGAAGTTCAAAGATTTACAGTCCAGATACATCAGAGTTTCTTTGGTGTTCATATCAGTTTGATGCTAAAGCCCTGGTTTATTTTACTTATTTCCTGCAAACAAGGAAACCAATGTCCTTCATAAATGACCCTCTTATATGTCCTAAAAATTTTTGAGATCACACTGATTTTTTTGACCTGAACTTTTAAATAACTCTGAATTAGCTATGGTAATTATCATTTAACTGATCCCTAGTTAACTTATTGTTCCAGATTTGTGTGACTAAATATAAAATTCCCCTGAGATCAGATTAAAGTTACCAGTGTTTTCCATTTTTAAATATCTACATGCTCAATGTGACCAACCCCTGTATCATAACATGACTCAGAGTCCAGTGTCACTCATAATACATATGTTAAAGAGTCAACACATCCATGTTTTTACTAATAGAAACTGAACCATTAATCCATTTTGAAAACAGTCATTCACAGATCTTTGTAACTAGACATTGTGGGAAATTCTACAAAGATCACTATTTCCACCACTATCCCTCCTTTAATGTCTCTTAGTTCCTGAATCACACAGCCACATAACAATGAACTGAAATCTTAGCAAGATTCCATTACTGAGTGAGCATCTTATCTTTATTTTGTATTGTATGCAGCAAGACTCCATTAACTGAAAGAAACCATATACTTCCTTTCTCTGATCCTATGCTCTACAAAAAACAAAAAAAACCCACCAAAGTGTTTGTAAAGAATTTTACAGCTGATATGAGGAACCAGTAAGTCTTATGGAAATAAAGTAAGCATGGGCCACAGAGATATAGATTAAATATGCTGAATCTGGCCTAAATATATTGAAATGGGGACACATAACACAATCACGATCACGAAATCCCATTAATCATCAAGTTTCTCGAGCAGTCTCAGTAACCTCTACATTCGTCCTACCCCTGAGATTTTAGAAGCCTCTCTCTTCTCGGCCTTCCCAACGATGCCACATTGGAGGCTCTTTCAGGGTCAGGGGAATGAGATTCAGCTGGTTACTGGCTTTGGCATATGGATACACCATGGGAAGCTTGCGAGGCTGTCCCATGTGGGCAGAAAGCTCTCAGTAGCTTGCTATTTTCTCCCAGAGGGAAAAGTAGGTTGTAAGATACCACACGGCCGCTTTGCGATATCTTATCTGGGAGCTTGCTTTTAAGTCTCTGGATGTTGGCCATTGATGGGATTACACACACCTGAATTCCTCTGCAGGTACCTTCATGCGTGAGGCTTGTCCGAACGTGTGGAGAGGGGCCTTGAGCATGGCTGTAGCTAGGTTCCGGTGGTCTTTGGCCACCAGGAGCTCTGCTCAGGGCAGGGAGGGAAGCTGGAGCCCATCACCTCCGAGGGGCCCCGGAGAAGACAGCCAGGAGTGCGGGCATGAGACTCTACAGGGTGTGGGAGAGTGGACACATATCAAAGAAGCAAATGCTCCCTAAGGTTCTTACAGTACAGTGAAATAAATGTTGAAAATATGTACTTAGTGCATATTGACACCCACAGCTCCCAACATAATGTCTGACTCTAAGAATACATGATAATGTTTCCCAGGAGATATGCTTTGAGATGAGAGTGGCAGAACAGCTACATTTTCAGGACATCTAGGTTAGAGTGTATCTCATTAAAGTCATCATTTTCATTTCCAGGGGCTTTTTATTATTGAAGTCTAACATTAATTATAATCACTCAGTATTGAAGATCTTACTGTCCTCCTTCCCTTTTGTTCTCTCTCTCTTTTCTCTTCTTTCATTTTCCTTCCTTTTATTTCTTTCATTTTCTTTTTCTTTCTTTTCCCTCCCTCCCTCTCTCCTTCTATCCCTCACTCTCTCCCTCCCTTCCTTCCTTTTCTTTTAAAACACCAAAGATCAACCTAGTGCTTTCTCTTTTTTATTATTATTATTGCAGAGAATGTCTGTAACATTCAATATGGAAGGTCTTATGTTCTCCATTTCCTCTTATTATTTTCATCAGATGAAGACAGCAACAACAATAAAGGTCTTAATCTTCCAGAACAGACATGGCATAAGTACAAATTTATGGCTCTATTTTAATGTGTTCCATACTAAGAGTGACAAACTTCTTTGAGGTTTAAGTCTGTGAGAGACATAAGCAGTGGTGTCATAATAATTTGTGAAGACTGTCCATGTTCTCCACCCCATAAAGCCTCTGAAAGTTGAACTCATAGACTTCAACTACAGAGAAATAGTTCCATTGTTTTATTTTTTTCTCTTGATTTATGAAAACAATTTTCATTATCCCTCCCATAGAAAAACTTTGCAACAACTTAAATACAAGAGCTGACATTTTAAAGAAATAAAATAAACCATAATTAGGATAAATAAAAGTAGAGAAAAAATATATAACATGAGAAACTAAAAATAAGAGTATTGGCTTGCCGATATAGACTTTATATTTTATAGAAATATATTAATAACAAATACAATTCATACTTTAATAAAATAATTTAAATATAATATATGGTATCTGTAAAATAGATGCCATAAAATATATCATGGGAAGGAGAAATTTCAAATATGTTGGATAATATTGGGTTGTCCTTGCTCCTCCCACAGGGAGCTTAAGGTTTATTGAGCCACTCCAACAACAGTGCAACTGAAGGATACCCAATTTCATCAGGCATTAATAACCCTATATTGCTTTTCTCTTTCCTTTATATCATTTTCATGGTTTACTTAGCAATGTCCTTTTTGTATAGACACAGAAAGACAGTTCATGTTATGCTATGTAACACGGGAGTTAATTGACTCCAAAATAATATCTACTCCTGGGCATCCATATTTACTTAAGCCTCAGTTGCCCTTAGTTCCTAGTACTCTAAGAGTAGTGTTCCAACAAGGGACTGAATGAACCCAGGGCAAGCTGTGAGCTACTCTGGCAATGAAATGTGTCAGGTCAAGTGCCAAAATACTTAACTGTTTTAAGTGCACAGTCATGGACAAACTCTGTCATGACCCAAAAAGAAGCAACTGAATAAGGACTCTGCTGGGATTAGTAAAGATTAACCTGACTTGAGGACTATGGTCTGGAATATATAGCGAGCTATTCCCAGGAAGAGCCAAACTTTAAGCTTAATATATCTCTTACTGTGTTTATATAAAATGACATTGCTAGAAATATTATAAGAAGTAAGTTTACTATGACTGTTTAAATGGAATAATAGCTGAGAAAAGGAGAAAGCAATACACCCTGAATGGAATTCTGCCTTTGATAGGAATCTCCTAGTAATCTTGAGTAATCTACTCAAGTAAGATTTTGTCCTTGAGTTAATCTCCTGAAGGAGTGGCTTTACCTCTTTATTGTTATGATAATGTTCGACCCCACCTTTGTATCCTCACCCTTCATGATTTCTATATTACTATGCTCTAAGGGATAAGAGGGGTAAAACTCTGGAAAGGAAATGAAGACGAGATGCTGGGATGAGATGTTGAGAACGAGAAAGTTGGGAGTAGATGCTGAAGACTAGGCATTGGGGACTAGAAAGTCTAGACAATGAGACATTGAACACAGGAGGAGAACTGAGACCTTGGAGACTTTGGGACTAGAAGGAGAACCAGATGACAATGATGACTGGAAGCAGAGAACTTTGAGGTCTATGAAGAGACTAGGATGATGGAACTCTGATGACTGGGACTATGACCAAAATGACAACTCCAACTTCACTGTAAAAGAGAGATCAGACTATACCTGGGAGAAGACAGAAATAAACCGACTATCAACTAGCCTGGGTGCTGGTTCTTGTTCTCCATTTGTCCCCCATTGTCCGGCCCAGGGAGGTAGCTCTCAGCCACTGAACATTCAAGTCCTTCGCGTATATTTTTAAAGGTTTGATCATACTGGACGGTACTCAGGGAATTCTCCTGGATCCACACTTGGGGATCAGTCCTAAAGGTGCTTGGGGAACCAGATGGGGTACTTGGTATCAAAGATGGGTTTGCCATGTGTAAAATAAGCACTCTACCTACTGTCCTATCTCCCTGGTCCTGAAATTTCAATCAATTGTTTTCAGAATTGTTGACTCAGTGGTTTAGACATTTAGCTGTACACCACAATTGTTCTTGGATCCCCTGAACCCCTGCTCTCCATTTATTCTTCCACCCTTTGATTTTTGTTTTCATTTCTGTCCTTCTCCTCCTTATACTCTGGGGCCAAAGGTGATCTAGGCATTCCTCCTCCCTTTCCTTTATCCAATTTTTCTATTTACCACATATAAGTTAAACTATCTTGTGGTTATTCTTCTTCTTCTGACTTATTTCATTTTATTTATTTATTTATTTATTTATTTATTTATTTATTTATTTATTTTTGCTTTTTGGGTCACACCCAGCGATGCACTGGGGTTACTCCTGGCTCTGCACTCAGGAATTACTCCTGGCAGTGCTCAGGGGACCATATGGGATGCTGGGAATTGAACCCGGATCAGCCACGTGCAAGGCAAATGCCCTACCCGCTGTGCTATTGCTCTAGCCCCATCATTTTAAATGATGACAAAATTGATAAATTTTAAAGTTTATAACATTTACAAAATATTTACATTATGTAAACTATTCTAGAAAATAGAAATATAAAAGTTTCCCTATTACACATTTCATGATAGTATAACATTGGTATCTAAATCTGAAAATACTAAATCCAATAAGTTAATTTTTGGCATCATTTATTTATGAATAACAAGGCTGGTCTGATAGTATATAGGAGAGAGTGCTTTCTTTATGTGCTTCCAACCAAGGTTAGATCCCCAGCAGCACATATGGTTCCCCCAGATCCTACCAGGCATGATATCTGAGTGCAGAGCCATATGTAAGCCTTGTGCACTGTTGGGTGTGGCCCCAAAACAAACAAATAAAAATTAAAAGAAATTATGAATTAAACAATTGTGAATAAAATCCAGTAGCATATTCAAAAACAAACATCCACATCTAAATTTTTCTCAAGAATATATCAGTGATCATGCACAAAAGTCATATCAAAATGGATTAAAGACCTCAACATCAGACCAGAATCCATAAGATACATTGAAGACAAGGTCAGCAAAAACCTCTATGATATTGAAGCTAAAGGAATCTTCAAAGATGACACACCACTGACCAACCAAGTAGAAACAGAGATAAACAAATTGGACTATCTTAAAGTAAGAAGCTTCTGCACCTCAAAATATACAGTAACCAAAATACAAAGACAATTTATAGAATGGGATAGGACATTTACCCAATACCCATCTGGTAAGGAGTTGATATCAAGGATATACAAGGCACTGGTTGAACTCTACAAAAAGAAAACATTCAACCCCATCAGAAAATGGGGTGATGAAATAAACAGAAATTTTCTCAATTAAGAGATCCAAATGGCCATGAAAAAATGCTCTTCATCACTAATCATCAGGGAGATGCAGATCAAAACAACAATGAGTTTTTACCTTACACCACAGAGACTGACCCACATCTACAAGACTAAAAGCAACCATGCTGACACGGATGTGGAGAGAAAGGGACTCTCCTTCACTGTTGGAGGCAATGCCGACTGGTTCAGCCCTTTTGGAAAACAGTATGGACACTTTTCAAAAAATTAGAGATTGAGCTCCCATTTGACCCAGCAATACCACTCCTGGGAATATATCCCGGAGAGGCGAAAAAAATAGAGTCGAAATGACATCTGCACTTCTATGTTAATTACAGCACTGTTTACAGTAGCCAAAATCTGGAGAAAACCCTAGTGCCCAAAAACAGATGGCTGGTTGGAGAAACTTTGGTACATCTACACAATGAATACTATGCAGCTGTTAGAAAAGATGAAGTCATGACATTTACATATAAATGGATCAATATGGAAAGTATCATATAAAGTGAAATGAATCAGAAAGAGAAGGACAGACATAGAAAGATTGCACTCATTTATGGAATATAAAGTAACAGAAAGGAAGACTAACACCCAAGAATATTAGAGATAAGCACCAGGAGAATTGCTCCACGGCTTGGAAACTGGCCTCACATGCTGGGGGAAACGGCAGTTCAGACAGATAAGGGACCACCAAGTAAAAGTTGCTTGGAGGACCCATTCGGGATGGGAGATGTGTTCAGAAAATAGACTATAAACCAAACAGGATAACCACTCAATACCTCTATTGCAAACCACAACATCCCAAGTGAAAAAGAGAGCAAAAGGGTATACCCTGCTACAGAAGTAGGGCGGGGTCAGAGGGAATGAGGGGGGATCATTGGTGGTGGAAAATGGGTACTGGTGGAGGGATGGGTGCTGAACATTGTATGACTGAAACATAACCATGAAAGTTTATAAGTCTGTAACTGCACCTCATGGGGATCCATTACAAAAAATAAAAAGTAAAAAAAATTAAAAATTAAAAAAAGAATATATCGGTGATATGTTAAGAATTATGGATTAATAAATAAAACATTCTGAAGGGGATACAAAAAGCTTGTCCATTTTTAAATCAAAGACTTTGTTCAATAAAATTCAACATATACTTTAAGAACAACTGCAGACCAAAATAATGATGAGAATGATAATCAACAATAAAATTTAACCGATGATATTATCATGGTGGTGAAATTCTGGAGCCATTGCTTTTAAATTAAATATAATGGCACATATATGATTATTTTCCATCTCTCTGGAATTTCCGACCACTAGACAAAGATGAAAGAACAGAAACAGTAAAATAACAATTACCTGAATATTTGAGGGATAAAAGTTTGAAATCATCTTAGCATTGATGGATTTCTGAAGTTACTTATACATACATAGAAAACAATTATTACTGGGATTTTGTAGAAATTCCAGCACTTTGTCCACCCTAGAAAAGACAAGCAATGAAAATTAAGTGGTGTAAAATTCTAATTTACTTTTGCTAATTGTGTTTTACTAACATTCCAATCAAATGTTGAAGTTAACATAATCAGTTCTTCAAGTAGGAAACAGGACATTACAATGGGTAATTAAGTTAAAACTAAATCATGAGACTATCTCTCAAACACATGGCTTACATCCATTGGACAGAGAGGGGGAGAGACAGAGAGAGACAGTGAGAGAGGCCATCAGAAGTGCACACAGATGAACCCAGAGCACAAGGTAGCTAGCTGTAAATCAAGGAGAGAGACCTCAAAAAGCCAGCCCTCTGGCACCTTGATCTTGAACTTTTAGTTTTCCAAAACTTGAAAAAACAAATGTATTTATTTTAAACCACCAAGTGGGTGGTATTGTTAAGTGAGTCCTAGCACACCACTATAACCTTATTTTCCTGTGGTGTTGCTGTTTCACATTCTGTAAACCTTGACTCCATTTGCATATTTTTCAGTGGTAATGAGGAATCTTGATGACTCATTGTGATACACAGATATTCACTGCCACAGAGGTAAGAAGACTTTTAAGGACCTTAGAACTGCAGGTTTATCTGATAAGTGGATGCAGTCCAGTTCCAGAATTGCTCTCACAAACCTATTAAATGGCATCAATTCTATTTGGCCAGCACCCTGATAGAGATGCCAATGACATGGGAGAAGCAGATTTTTTCTATCCAAATTAACACTATCCTCTGTGCTTCCAAAATCTCTCTCAAACTATTTGTCTGTGATGACTCATGTTGTGGCAAGGAATCAATGCCTGGAGAGTAGTTGGTTCTATTTTCCAAAGTCCATCTGATTTGTTCATTTGAATGACTATCTTGTTAAACTCTAGATGCTTCTTCTCCCCCCACCACACACAAAAGGAGAACTTTGTCTAAATTCCAAGATGCCTAACTTTCTTGTATTTAACAGCTCTGGCAAGTTCCAGAAAAAAGGAGGGGGAGAGAAGCATTTCTTAGTCTATCTAAGGCACCAAGATTTCTTCCCTAAATGAGAGACAGTGTTCTAATGAGGAGCAGATGGAGGGCACAATGTCTCAGCCAAAGGGCTAGGGAAGTTGAGAAAGAGGAAAATACCAATATTGCCAAATCCATCAGAGCTACAAATTCAAACACATGTCCCACTCAGCTATGGCTTTCCCTGTAGTAATTTAATAATTGTAGTTTCACCCCACTAGAGAGTTCAGACTTACATGGAATTAAAAGCTAAGTGAATTTAATCAAGAAGCTACCACTCTCAAACACATTCAACAGTAAGAATGTCTTCATTTAGTCTTTAGAACTTAAGTCTCACTCATAGAAAAATTACAGCAATCTGCATCAAAAACATAACTACATTTTTTTAAGTGGAACGAGTACCATATAACAAGAAACAATCAAGAGTTCGAAGTCTTTGTTTATAATTATTGACTTTGCCATGTGTTTGAAATCTGAGCCATGTCTAATATACCAAATAAACAACAATAGATTCTTCCATGAACTCTAGTGAAATTTCTGCAGCATCAAATTCTTATCAGTGTACTTCTCTGGGAAAAACTCTTAGCTATATGTTCTTCCTGAGAAATTTATGACAATAGCCAAAACAAAAACCCTGCAAACGTTTTAAAGTTTTTTTTTTATAGTACAGACATGGAAAAGAGGAAGGCAACAAGGAGGTGAAAACGTATGTACATACATTCCTGTAAAAAAAATCATATCTTTGGATAGTCTGAAATCACAGTTCTTTTCACAAAATGGCAGAAGAGGTAGAAAGAGAAAGATTCTGGTGTGTGTTTCTCAGATTCCATCCACTGTCTTTCTTTCCTTCTCTACTCCTCACCACAATCCCCTCTCCTCAAATTTAGGATTTTTCCGTACAACTATACAAGACTGATTTAAAATAATTTTTTAACATTCTGTAGACATTTAAAATATACTATGCATTTTATCTTTAATATTTTTACTCCAAAAGGAAATCAAGCTCATTTTTTAAAATAGAGAAGCAAAAGGATAATAATAAAACTGTCTTTATTACTGCTCACTTTGGGTCACATATTCAATCTCATATAATGGTATATCCTTATATATTTTAAATACATATCAAATCATATAATTGCTATTATTTATTAAAAACTTACCCCAGATAACTATTTGTTATAACTTTCACCATTTGAAGATTTACTGGAACAAGATAAAATTCAATTACATTTATGGAAATCAAAAAAATTTTTAAAGCTGATAAAGTTACTCAGAGACTAATGAACTAATCAGTGTTCCTAAAACTTCCCACCAGGATGCACCAAAAATGACTTAGTGGTTAAATACTTGTTCTTGACCCCGATGTTATTATCTTGTTTTCTAACTAGAATGTAGGCCAACTTACTTTAGGTCAATTTACCTTAGAACAACATAATATTGCCAAAGTTCTGCATCACAAATATCAAAACTGCTCAAATCTTTTCTTGATTTTCTTGGGTACGAGAGGGCTTCTAAGTAGTTCTCAAGGAAGTCCTGGAGCTATTTCTCTGGCCCCTCAACTTTCTTTTCTATTAAACCCAAACCTTACAATTTTCTTTTTTGTTCCTCTGTTTGTGTCTTCTCTTTCAGCCAATTTTTAATAACTCCTGGTTCTGAGCTTGGGTCTCTGCTTAAACTTTAAGTGCTTCTCCAAGGTTCTTGCTCCTGAGACTTCTAAAATCTCCTGAGGAGAAACCTATGCATTTAGGAAGGGTAGAGCATCTCATAAAAAGCTCCTATCTTTCTAAATAGTTTTATGAATATCTTTTTAGTCTTTTATCTAAAAACAAGCATAGCATGTACATTTTCAATTCCTTTTAATTCCCATAAATGGTAAGGTTAGTTCTATTTTACTGCTTGAGTTGAAGACAGAAAGAAGATTTTTTTCCAAATGTAGAGCTAACTCTTAAATAGAAGATATAACATTTAAAAAGTTACTTAGTGCATCAAGATTACTGCAGTATTTGGATATGAGAGATAGCTTTGTATAAAATTGAAGAAAATTTTAAAACTTGGAAAACAACACAAAACAAAAATCTTGCTGAGTATTCAAATTCTATTATGGCAAGTTCTTGTACAAACCTTAAGTTTGCAAACGTAAATAGACTTCCTCTGGTCAATAGAGGGCTATTATTTAGAAGTTAAGAAAACAGGCTTCAGGAGTAATTGTTTTTGTGAACTTGGTTGGCACCATAGTGTGTGTTTTGCAAAAAAAGTCAAAGCAAATTTATCTACAAGGGCCCTGTTGCTCAATGTGACTTTGCTTATGTTTGGTTTAGTTTCACAGGACATGAAGAAAGTGCTCAGATTCCGAGGGATTAGCTTGGTGTTTTGGAATCTAATCCACTCAGACTGATAATCAATATCTCCAGAGTGTTTTCTCTGTGGCAAGTTATTACTCTGTACATTTGCATAATCATTTACTTAATTCTCACAACAAACCAGTGGGGTACACATTATTATGATTAAATAGATGAACAGATTGAGATATAGGAAAGGCAAGCAATCTGCCCAGATAACCAGTGAATAGTAAAAGGACCTGGAACTTAGCATGACATCAGCTGTCTCTTAATGGCCCAGAGATTATGCTTCTTCCTGTTATAATGCAAACAGCTCCAACATCCTTGACATTAGTGGAGTGATCCAAAAAGTCATCAATAAAATTCTTAAAAAATAAAATTAGATCATTGGCTGTTGTATAGATTGTGTCTTGATCAATTTCTAACTCAATGTACGGAGGCCTCCCCATAGCATAATTTTCTGACAACCAATTGGGCAGATTTCAACTCCACTCTATTTACCTAGAGATAAAATCAGTTTCTACAGGTTAAGGGTTCAGTCACTGAAAATTCCCCTCCACTTCAGTTATGAATAAGAAGCCCTAGATAATCACCTATGTCTCTGTCCAACCAACTCCAGATTAAAGTTTCCCTCAATCTCTTTCTAAGAGTAGGAGGTATGTTTATTTTAGCAAATTCAGATTATGCCAAATAAAAACCTATACTTCTGGGGCTAGAGCGATAGCACAGTGAATAGGGCATTTGCCTTGCACGTGGTTGACCTGGGTTCGATTCCCAGCATCCCAGAGGTTCCCTGAGCACTGCCAGGAGTAATTCCTGGGTGCAAAGCCAGGACTAACCCCTATGCATTGCTGGGTGTGACCCAAAAAGCCAAAAAGAAAATCATCATCATCATCATCATCATCATATCATCCCGTTGATCAGTGAATTTCTCGAGCAGTCTCAGTAATGTCTCCATTCATCCTAGCCCTGAGATTTTAGAAGCCTCTCTTTACTCATCCTTCCCAATGATGCCGCATTGGAGGCTCTTTCAGGGTCAGGAGAATGAGACCCAGCATTGTTACTGGTTTTGGCATGTGAATACACCATGGGGAGTTTGTGAGGCTCTCCCATGTGGGCACAAAACTCTCGGAAGCTTGCCAGATTCTCCCAGAGGGAGAAGTAGGCTATAAGATGTCCGGGAGCTTGGTTATAAGTCTCTGGATGTTGGCGGTTGGTGGGATTACACAGCGCTGGGGGCAGTCCCTAGGTGTGACCGCCTAGCTACTGGAAAATGGAAAATCTGGGTGGAAGAGGACCAGTCCCTATCTGAGCAGCGTTGGAGGTCTCAGCCCCAGGTCCCAGACACCTGGGTTCCTCTGCTGGTACCTTCATACATGAGGCCCAACCGAATGTGTGGAGAGGAGCCTTGAGCATGACTGTGGCTAGGCTCTGGAGGTCTTCAGCCGAGGGAGCTCTGCTCGGGGCAAGGAGGGAAGCTGGAGCCCACCCCCACCGAGGGGCCCTGGGGAAGACAGCCAGGCTCTTGGACAAGAGACTCTCTGCCAAAAAAAAAAAAAAAAAGGAAAAAAAAAAACCTATGCTTCTAATTGACCTACTATAAGCAGAACTTTTTTTTTTTAATTCTTTTATTAATTCACCATGTGGAAAGTTACAAAGCGTTCAGGTTAAAGTCTCAGTTATACAATGCTCAAACACCCATCCCTTCACCAGTGCACATATTCCACCACCAAGAATCACGATATACCTCCCCCCCTCCCCCCACCTCCCCAGCCCCCCACCCGCATGTGTAACTGGTAAATTTCACTTTACTTTCACTTTACTTTGATTACATTCAATATTTAAACAAAAAAAATTCACTATTATTGATTTGGAGTTTCTCCCCCTAAAGTCGATCTACTGAAAAGAAAGCATTTGGTAATTTTTTTTCCATTGCTGAGAATGAAGAGATATGAAGTCAGGAGGCCGTACTAGCAGCAGCATAGTTTTGGATTTCTGTATTTTAGTATTTTAGTAACTAAGTCCAGAGAAATGTCTGCCAGGAATCGCAACATTGTAAGCTTGTACCTCTCAGCTACTTTATATTACACATATGACTGTGATCTTTCTATGTCTGTCTCTTTCTTTCTGACTCATTTCACTCAGCATGATACTTTCCATGTTGATCCACTTATATGCAAATTTCATGACTTCATGTTTTCTGACAGCTACGTAGTATTCCATTGTGTAAATATACCAGAGTTTCTTTAGCCAATCATCTGTTTTCGGGCACTCTGGTTTTTTCCATATTGTGGCTATTGTAAACAGAGCGGCAATGAACATGGAAATGCAGATGTCATCTCTACTATACCGTTTTTGCCTTTCTGGGATATATTCCCAGGAGTGGTATTGCTCGGTCAAAGGGGAGCTCAATTTCTAACTTTTTGAGAATCGTCCATATTGTTTTCCAAAAGGGCTGAACCAGTCGGCATTCCCACCAGCAGTGAAGGAGAGTCCCTTTCTCCCCACATCCACGCCAACATCGGTTGCTTTTGTTTTTTGGATGTGGGCCAGTCTCTGTGGTGTGAGATGATATCTCATGGTTGTTTTCATCTGCATCTCCCTGATAATTAGTGATGTTGAACATTTTCTCATGTGCCTCTCAGCCATTCGGATTTCTTCTTTGGAAAAGTTTCTGTTGATTTCATCACCTCATTTTTTGATTGGGTTGGCAGTTTTCTTCTTGTGGAGTTCAACCAGTGCATTGTATACCCTTGTTATCAACCCTTTATCGGATGGGTACTGCATAAATATGCTTTCCCATTCTGTAGATTGTCTTTGAACAATAAGCCCCCACAAATAGCTAAAGCAATCCTTGGGAAAAAGAAAATGGGAGGAATCAACCTCCCCAACTTCCAACTCTACTACAAAGCGGTAGTCATTAAAACAGCATGGTATTGGAACAAAGGCAGAGCTGCAGACCAATGGAATTGGGTTGAATACTCTGACATACACCCCCAAATATATGATCATCTAATCTTTGATAAGGGAGCAAGAAATGTGAAGTGGAGCAAGGAAAGCATGTTTAACAAATTGTGCTGGCAAAACTGGACAGCTACATGCAAAAAAATGGGCTTAGACCTCCATCTATCACCATGTACAAAAATCAGATCAAAATGGATTAAAGACCTCAACATCAGACCAGAATCCCTAAGGTACATTGAAGATAAGGTCAGCAAAACCCTCCACGACATTGAAGCCAAAGGTATCTTCAAAGCTGACACGCCACTGGCCAAGCAAGTGAAAACAAAGATAAATAAATGGGACTATCTCAAACTAAGAAGCTTCTGCAACTCAAAAGAAACAGTGACCGAAATACAGAACATTTTTTTTTTAATTTTTTATTGAGTCACCATGTGGAAAGTTACAAAGTTTTCAGGTTTAAATCTCAGTTATACAATGCTCGGATACCCATCCCTTCACCAGTGCTCATATTCCACCACCAAGAATCCCAGTATAGCTCCACCCCGCCCCCTCACACCCCTAACCCCCCCCACGCCCCTAGCCCTCCCACCCTAAGCCCCCCCCAGCCTGTGTAACTAATAAATTTCACTTTACTTTCACTTTGATTGCATACAATATTTCAACAAAACTCACTATTATTGTTTGGAGAGTCTCTCCCCTAAAGCCAGACCTACTGAAAAGGAAGCATTAGATAATTTGTTTTCCATTGCTGAGGATGAAGAGGTATGAGGTCGAGTGACCACACTTAGCGGCCTCTCAGTTTTGGGTTTCTGTAATTTAGTATTTTAGTAACTAAGTCCAGAGAGATATCTGCCAGAAGTTGCATCGTTGCCAACTTGTACTTCTCAGTTACATTATAATCCACATATGAGTGCAATCTTTCTATGTCTGTCTCTTTCTTTTTTTTTTTTTTTTCCTGTGGTTGTAGTTTATTTTTTATTTTTTTTTAATTTTTTTTTTATTTTTTTATTTTTTTATTAAATCACCATGTGGAAAGTTACAAAGTTCTCAGGTTTATATGTCAGTTATACAATATTCAAACACCCATCCCTTCACCAGTGCCCAAATTCCACCACCAGAAACCCCAGTTTACCCCCCGCCCCCACCCCCTACCCCCTACTGTATAACTAATGAATTTCACTTCATTTTTTCTTTACCTTGATTACATTCCATAATTCAACACAAAACTCACTATAGTTGACATAACTCTCTCTCTCTCTTTTTTTTCTCTTTTTCCTTTTCCATTTTTTTTTTTTTTTTTAATTTTTCCCCCTCATCCCCCTTCCTGCGCCTCATAGTACGGTGTACTCCACGCCACGTTGGCCAGCGTGGGGCTTTTGCTTAGCTCATAGTCCAGAGGTGGCTGTTACATTAAGAACCTTCAATATTTCAACAAAAACTTACTGTTATTATTTGGAGTTTCCCCCCCAAGTCTGACTTGTTCAAATGGAACCCTTTCACATTGATGACAATTATAAATGTTAAGTCGCGCGGACGCAGCAGCGTCCGCGCGGTTTTGGATTTCTGTATAAAGTCCTGGGAAAATTCTGCCAGAAATTACATATTTCCTCCGTTAGCCGGCGTGGGGCAAAGGCTTAATTCACAGTCTCCATACATGGGTGCAGGCACTTGCTGGAACCCCAATTCCTAAAGCTGTCTCTGGTTCCCGCTTGTTCCACATCCACCGGCTCTGCAGGGGCATGGGCGCCCGGGCCGAAAACCCGGCCGGCCGGAGCCGAGCACGGGCCCGACTAGGGCTGGCTCTGTATCCTGCGGCTGTTTCAAGTTCAAAGCACACAGTTTTTTTTTTTTTTTTTTCCGCGCCACCAAGATCGTACCTTCTCAACGGACCCACAAAATGTCGGACTCCACGCCTTCTCCCGGAGGGGAGAGAGACCAAGAAGGAAGGTTCTTTCCTCCGTTAGCCGGCGTGGGGCAAAGGCTTAATTCACAGTCTCCATACATGGGTGCAGGCACTTGCTGGAACCCCAATTCCTAAAGCTGTCTCTGGTTCCCGCTTGTTCCACATCCACCGGCTCTGCAGGGGCATGGGCGCCCGGGCCGAAAACCCGGCCGGCCGGAGCCGAGCACGGGCCCGACTCTATGTCTGTCTCTTTCTTTCTGACTCATTTCACTCAACATGATACTTTCCATGTTGATCCATTTATATGCAAATTTCATGACTTCATGTTTTCTGACAGCTACATAGTATTCCATTGTGTAGATGTACCAGAGTTTCTTTAACCAGTCATCTGTTTTGGGGCACTCTGGTTTTTTCCAGATTCTGGCTATTGTAAACAGTGCTGCAATGAACATAGAAATACATATGCCATCTCTACTATACCGTTTTGCCTCTCCGGGATATATTCCCAGGAGTGGTATTGCTGGGTCAAATGGAGGCTCAATTTTTAATTTTTTGAGAATCGTCCATATTGTTTTCCAAAAGGGCTGAACCAGTCGGCATTCCCACCAGCAGTGAAGAAGAGTCCCTTTCTCCCCGCATCCACGCCAACACCGGTTGCTTTTGTTTTTGGGGATGTGGGCCAGTCTCTGTGGTGTGAGATGATATCTCATGGTTGTTTTGATCTGCATTTCCCTGATGATTAGTGATGTGGAACATTTTCTCATGTGCCTCTGAGCCATTCGGATTTCTTCTTTAGGAAAGTTTCTGTTCATTTCATCACCCCATTTTTTGATTGGGTTGGCAGTTTTCTTCTTGTGGAGTTCAGCCAGTGCATTGTATATCCTTGTTATCAACCCTTTTTCGGATGGGTACTGCATAAATATCCTTTCCCATTCTGTAGATTGTCTTTGTACTTTGGTCACTGTTTCTCTTGAGGTGCAGAAGCTTCTTAGTTTGAAATAGTCCCATTTATTTATCTCTGTTTTCACTTGCTTGGCCAGTGGCATGTCAGCTTTGAAGATACCTTTGGCTTCAATGTCGTGGAGGGTTTTGCCGACCTTGTCTTCAATGTACCTTAGGGATTCTGGTCTGATGTTGAGGTCCTTAATCCATTTTGATCTGACTTTTGTACATGGTGATAGGTGGAGGTCTAAGCCCATTTTTTTGCATGTAGCTGTCCAGTTTTGCCAGCACAATTTGTTAAACATGCTTTCCTTGCTCCACTTCGCCTTCTTTGCTCCCTTATCAAAGATTAGATGGTCATATATTTGGGGGGATGTGTCAGAGTATTCAACCCTGTTCCATTGGTCTGCCGCTCTGCCTTTGTTCCAGTACCAAGCTGTTTTAATGACTACCGCTTTGTAGTAGAGTTGGAAGTTGGGGAGGTTGATTCCTCCCATTTTCTTTTTCCCAAGAATTGTATAAGCAGAACTTTTAAGAGCACATTCCTCAGGTTGGATTAATTTGTTAGAATGATCCACAGAGCTCAATAACTTAATTACTTATTAAATCAATGAGTTATTACAAAGGATACTAGAATATACAAATCAACAGCCAGAGGGAAGAAGAGGGAAGAGATGCAAAGTGCAAGGTTCTGTACAGGTAAATTCTGCTCAAATCTTAGAGTGTTTGCCTGTCTAAAAGCTAATACCTCTACTTTGGGGTTTATTATGGTTTCATTACATAGAACATTCGCAATTAACTGAGTGGCCACTCCTACCCCCACTTTTCCAGTTTGTTAGAGGAGTGGAGCTGAAATATTCACCTTTATTTATTTGTGGGTTTTTTTTCCCTTTTTTTTTTGGCAACCAGCCCCATCCTCATGATTTTTTTAAAAGTTCCCTTTATCAACAAAAGAGATTCTTTTATCACTTTCAAACTTAAGAGATTTGAGTATTTATGAATCATAAACTGCAGATGAAATCCAAATATATGTGAGATCTATTTAGTAACATAGTATTACAGCTACTAAAATAGATATCATTTTCCATTTCCACATGGCTCTGTTGGTTGATCACAATAACCCTCTTCTAATATCAGTAGTCTGTTGGGAAAATGATAGTTCTTAGGACTGTGAATATCTCTCCTACAAACATTCTGTAATACCTGCTTTTGATGATTCACAGGTCTGAGTCCAATACCTCAGTATTTTGCTTTATTCAAGTTCAATTATCCCCATATTCCAGAGTATGGATCTTCACTGTTACCAGATAACTGGACTAGAAAAATTTCTGGGGAACACTACTATGATTCAGGGGAAGAAATGCAAACCAGAAGTACTGGGAAGTATCAGGAGAAGCTTCACCAAGAAAGAAGCTTGCATATAAAATGCCGGCAGGATTTTTATCAGTAGGAATAAATGAAGAAAGATTTGTTTTGGGAATTGAGGTATGGAAATCTTAAAAACAGAAATTCATATGGGAAAATCACTGAAAAGCCAAGTACATTCACTCAAAAGGAAGATTAGGATGGCAGAAAACCAGGAAGGACAGGAAAGGCTTAAGAGTACAGATACACCTCAAAATTATATGGTTTTCCACCAAGCAGCTTTCTTCCAAGCCTACTATATTACACTTTTTATAGGGCTTCTGTATATGTGCCAACATGGAGAAACTGTAAACCTCCCCTTCTAAATGATGCTGAGTTGAGACCACATAGTGAAAAGATTCAAACCTCAAACTGAAATGTTGTAATACCTTTCCCCTGCCCCTCGAGTTGGGTTTTTCCCCCTTAAATTGTCACTCACCTTTTTATTTTATTTATTTATTTATTTATTTAAAAAAATTGATTCACTGTAAGATACAGTTACAAAGCTGATCATGGTAGGGGTTCAGTCACATAGTGTTCCAACACCCATCCCCTCACCAGTGTACTTTTCCCACCACCAATATCCCCAGTTTCCCTGCTGCTACCCTCCCCTCAGCTTGTCTCTATGGAAGGCATTTTGCTTCTCTGTCTCTGTCTCTGTCCCTTTATCTGTCTCTGTCTCTCTCTATTGTCTCTCTATTTCTATCACCGTTGCTGTTTCACTGTTTCTATATCTTCGCATCTCTTTCTCTGTCTCTGTAGTGTCTCTCTCTCTCATGCACACTCTCTCTTTCTCTCTCCTTCTCTAATTGCCCCTTTGGGGTATTATGGTTTTCAATATAGGTACTTAGAGGTTATCATGTTTGTTCCTTTACCTGTTTTCACCATGCAGTTCCTATTCAGTGTGATCATTTCCAGCTAGTTTTGTCATGTTTTAATACCTTTTAATAAGGTGATAGCTGGTGTATGTTTGGGGAAAAGGGTATTATAATTAGCTATTTGTGACAGACTTGCATGATAGAGCTAGATATTAAACCTATTGAATATCACATTAACTGGGGACTAAACGAAGAAGTATGTGAAGAAAGGAGAGGGAAAAGACGAAAGAAAAAAGGAATTGAATAAGTAAGGAAAGAGAAAAGAGAAGAGAAGAATAAAGGACAGCAGAGCAGAAGAGAAGGTAATTTCACCTTACACAGACTGTGGTAGTGGAGATAGGATGAAAGAGACAATACTAGTGTCCTTAGCATCCTTCTCTCTAAAGAGCTCATTCAGAATAAATGTGATTTTATCACAAGTCAGTTTTCAGTGTTTCTCACATTTTGTAAGTAAAGCGATATTTCCATTGTATAGAAGAAGAAATAATGTTATGGGGAAGAGACCAAAAAATATCACCGAAATTTGAACTAAACAAATCATGTCTGGTACCCAAGCAAATAGCTGGAGGGAAAAAATAAACAAGAGGACTTTTAGCACACTCTGTCTAGCCATAAATACAGATAATTCAGTAATTAAAGATCAAATCTGTATTTGATTTTTAATTTTTTTTTAATTTTTATTTTTTTGTTTTTTGAGTCACACCTGGCAATACACAGGAGTCATTCCTGGCTCATGCACTCAGGAATTATCCCTGGCAGTGCTCAAGGGACCATATGGGATGCTGAGATTCGAACCCGGGTCGGCCGCATGCAAGGCAAAGGATTCTATAGCTTTAACGTGTGCCGAATCCTACTGTGTGTCAGGCACTGTACCGGACAAGGGAGAAAATATGATGAAAATTAAGATGACCCTGAGTTATATAGGTATGAGGGAGAGGACATCTGAGTGGTGGGAGAAAGACTCAGAGTAAACCTATTTTCACTTCCCACTGGACTCATCATCTGTGGTTATTTATTTGATGATGGGGAGAGAAAATGAGGAGAGAGGACATTTTGAAATATTTACATAAGAGACTTTGGGTTTTAAACTCTCACCTACATTTGTTTGTTAGTGTTGGTCTGATCCTCGTGTTAAGCTAATTGCACATCAAGTTCTCTGACGGGACACTTGGGATCCAATGTCTACTGTTGGCGACACTTGACAAATAAAGAGAAACCTCAATACAAACACAGCTTTTATTTTTTGTCCCTGAGAAGAGGCATTTTCATACTTTAGGGGCAATGTTCCTGGCCAAACTAGGAATATATGTTGCAAGTCAATAAAGTGTCTGCAAACCCAGCTTGGATCCCACATACTCTTCCAAGCGTTACATTAGTCTCCTACTTCAACTCCTGGCTCCAGGCCTGCAACTTTTTTCTTTTAGAGCGAAATTAGAGTCCAGTGGCAGTTTGTTCCATACAGTTGGCACGAAGGATATGATGGTACAGGGCAACAGACGCCCTCCTGTTGATAGTATTCCAGTTCCCCTCAGGTGGGAAGAGGCAGAAAGTGGCCCCTTACTCTGAAGTTATAGCTCGGTGAAAGCTGTTTTGCAGTGTTCTTTTCTCTGTACATGTCATATAGACAGAAGTCATTGGTTTAGATAGTTTAACTTTTCCTTTTTAATAATAGAGCTATAGTTGTAACCATTTCAGAAACCCTTTGTGAAGTTGTTCCTTCAAAGACAATTTATCCATTGTGTCTTAGGGCTATAGACTTGAGTCAGTATTCTAACGGAGCATTGGTCAGGAAATCTGCCTCCCTTACAAAACCTCAAACCAAAGTGCCTTTGTCACACCCACAGCATGTTAACAAAAAGTTAACACTTGCTATGTGGTAACTTTTTAAATTGCAAGCACACTACTTCGCCTACAAAAATGTTACACTTATAGACCAGCGTTAACATGGGAAAGGAGGCACATACATATGACAGACACAGGCATACACACACACACACACACACACACACACACACACACACACACACACACACACACACCCCTACATATCATTCATATTGCTCACTCCACTCTAATAGTATTCACTGTCACTGTCATCCTGTTGTTCATCGACTTGTTCAAGCGGGCACCAGTAACGTCTCTCATTGAGAGACTTATTGTTACTGTTTTTGGCATATCCAGTATGCACGGGTAGCTTGTCAGGCTCTGCCCTACGGGCAGGATACTCTCGGTAGCTTGCCGGACTCTCGGGGAGGGGCGGAGGAATCGAACACGGGTTGGCCGCGTGAAAGGCGGACGCCCGACTGCTGTGCTATTGCTCCAGCCCCTAATAGTAATAATATAAGAGTAAAAGAGGATCATAAGCAAGTACAATTTAGATTGTTCTATTTGAGTCTTCTCTTTACCTACATTACATACCATGTTGCCATTTTGTCTTGGGAGAAACTTAGCAGGACAATGGCAAAGTTGATGACACTGATAGTTTACGCCTCAGACAGGTAGAGAGAGATGATACTGTCAAATGGAGTCCTAAACGTGATATGGTTAGTGCTGCCATGAGATATTTAGCCATGGAAGTCTATATTCAAGGTTAGTGTTCCTATCAAGGGGCATTCTGTGACTCTGTTGCTGATAAATATATTGTCCCTAAAGAATAAAATATGGTTCTGCAGTTGGGATCCCTCACACATTTCCAACACTCCCAGCAAAGTACCAGCTTTGCTACTCAAAAGAATATTTGAAGCCAGATTTCTTTTCCTTGCTTAGCATGATTTTTCCACCTTATCCAAAAGTTATACATAAGTAATCTGTCCAAACAATAAAGCACTACTAACTTCCTTTTTTTATTAATTTAATCTCTATATTTAACATTCATAGGTCTTGGTAGTACAAAGGAAATTAAATTTGTGGTGGAAAACCTCCCATTATAAAGCCCTCTCTCAAAACCCAGTTTGTTTCCCTGGTAAAGTCTAACCTTTTCATAAAACTCTATAAAACTGGAGAGAAGGTAGCACTTACTAAGTCAATCTTAGAAGCAAGAATCATCCTAATACTAACTCAGAGACTGTAGCACTGTAGCACTGTCATTCCATTGTTCATCAATTTGCTCGAGCGGGCACCAGTAAAGTCTCCATTATGAGACTTGTTGTTACTGGTTTTGGCATATCAAATACACCACGGGTAGCTTGCCAGGCTCTGCTGTGCGGGCAGGATACTCTCTGTAACTTGCCAGGTCCAAGAGGGACGGAGGAATCAAACCCGGGCTGCCGGAATCACTCCAGTCCAGTAAACTGATTAAGTGATTAATATTGTGAATTACCTTATAAAAATAAAATCAAATTAAAATTAAATAACTTTAAAATAACATGTAGGGAAGCAGACACTGATGGAAGGTGTGGCATTGGAATACTATACATGAAACCCTGTCATTAACTATATTTTAAGTCATAGTGCCTCAAATAAAAATTTTAAAACTAAATATAAATTAAAAGAAAGTTACTAGATAAGAACAAAGGAAAAAACCCTTTACACTGTAGCATTGTATAATATGAAAAATAATAAGTACTTGATAAAACTGACCAAAGATCTAAAAATATTGTATAGTGAGTATTAGAAAACAGTGGAATTAAATTTCAAGAGTTCTAAGTAAATAAACAGATTTACTTATTATTGTATCAGAAAATCAATATTTTTATGGCATCAATTATTCTCAAATTGATTTATATATTCAATGTACTCCCTTCAAGATTCCAGAAGGTTTTATAATATAAATTTCCAGGCCAGTTCCAAATTTGTGTGGAAGTACAAAGGATCTACAATTGCCAGAGCACAACTGAAAAAGAAAAGCAAAATCAGAGATCTCACACAAACTGCTTTCAATACTTATCATAAAACTATGCTAATCAAAACAGTGTGATATCAGTATAAATACAGAGAAGCACATCAAAGTAACAGAAGTAGATTCCAAAATAGACAGTGAACATATGGAGCAACTAATTTTTAACCAAAGTGGAGACAATTGAGCAGAGAAATGTCACCTTCCCTGATGTTACTTCAATGAACATAAAACTAAAACCACCTGATTCTGCATTTTGTTGAACTTGAGGATGTGGAAATTTTTTGATCCCTTCTTGATTCACTGAGTTAGTAACAGGTTTGCTGTTCACTGCAATATAATTTTGAAATCTGAGATCAGTGACCTTAAGCATGAAACACAAACTTCACACAATTCCCTGCTGGAGCTTGTGGGTTCTTCCATTAAAATTTGTGGGCTCAACTTCCAGCTTTACCTAAGAGTCTGTCTATAAATTATTTGTATAGGAATGTTATCACATTATTTAAAAGCAACAAAACCCTCCTGTTTTTGCAATTTTATTGTGAATGAACTTCTGTGTGCTGCCTCTTCCATTTTCTTCAAGTTACTCAAGTCCCTTGATACCTCACTTCTATATCTCTCTCAAACACAATTCTTGAAACCATAAAACCTACTCCAAATAAAATAACATTATTATTATATTATTCTCATATCTCAATATTAATCATGAATTAAGAGTTCACTGAGTCAGTGAGTCTAAATAATATGTGGATTTTATTTTTCACTGGGGAAACTGCTAACCCTTATAGTTTCTACAGATCTCTCTTTCATATGGGATTACTTTTAAATGCATGAGAGTTCAACTGTACTTCAAAGTGAATTGATTTGTTCTTTTATCTCTGACAGTTGCTAGTGCTGAACTTCTGTTCATGCCCCCGAAAAACAAAAAATACGTATTTTCTATAAATAACCAGAAATAGAATTTATGTTTAATTTTTGTTTGTTTGTATGGTGCCACCAGCAGGTCAACCTGTACCTGTGGGGCAAGCGCACCAGCAGCCTGATGATGCCTCCAGACTTCCAGATACCCCAAAATTGCTGTTGTGTCTTTGGCCAGACCCCAACAACTTGGGGCCAAGTTTACCAAGAAATTAAACGGTCAAAAGTTAGGTATGTGGGAGACACACCTACAAACCACCTTCGGCTCAGCTATATATAAGCTCACCTCTCAGAGAGCCTGGCAAGCTACCAAGGAAATCCCACCCTTACGGCAGAGTCTGGCAAGCTACCTGTGACGTATTCAATATGCCAAAAACAGTAACGACAATGTTTTCTTCATGCTCCTAGAGCAAGCAGATGCCATTGGGCTACACTAGCATGTGACAGGGATGAATGGAGACATTACTGGTGCCTGCTTGAGCAATTGATGAGCAACGGGATGACAGTGATACAGTGACAGTTTGTTTTGAGGAACTCCCATGTTTTTTGTATAACTGTTGCACCATTTGCATTTGCATTCTCTTCAGCAGTGTGTAAGTGTCCTACTTTCTTCACATATTCACATCCCTTATATATTTTATAAGATTTTAGAAACTTATAGTATATATTGTGTATCTTAAAATATATGTTTCTTTTTTAAGGTATTAATTCCTTCAATAGCACAGCAGGTAGGATGTTTGCCTTGCACATGGGCGACCCGGGTTTGATTCCTCTGTCCCTCACAGAGAGCCCGGCAAGCTTCAGAGAGTATCCTTCCCGAATGGCAGAGCCTGGCAAGCTACCCATGGCTTATTTGATATGCTCAAAAAAGTAACAAGTTTCACAATGGATACATTACTGGTGCCCACTCCAGCAAATCGATGAATAATAGGACAACAGTGGTAATTTCTTTTCAGTTATGTTTTACAATTTTTGTACTTATTCTATAGATTAATTTTTCCCTTTGTAGATGTTTCCTTTTTTGTTCTGAAGTATTTCTTATGGCTATATTCCCACTTGTTTGATTTTATTTTGGAGCATATGTTTTTGTATTACTATATTCATGAAATCACTGGTCTGATGAACACCATGAAAATCTTTTAGGTTTTATATTTTCTCTTAAAATTATGTTAATTCATTTTACAGTTTCAGGTATTATGCCAATACCTCTAGTCCATCTCAAGTTGATATTTATATATTATATGAATTCCAAGTCTCACAAAGGAGACATTACTGGTGCCTGCTCAAGCAAATCGATGAACAATGGAATATGATATGAATTAAGAGTTAAGTTTCACTACCTTAATGCCATTTTTTTTTTTTTTGCTTTTTGGGTCACAACCTGGCAATGCACAGGGGCCACTCCTGGCTCTGCATTCAGGAATTACTCCTGGCGGTCTCAGGGGACCATACGGGATGCTGGGAATCAAACCCGGATCGGCCGTGTGCGAGGCAAACGCCCCACCCGCTGTGCTATCACTCCAGCCCCCTTAATGCCATTTTTTTTTAAATTTTATTTTATTTTATTAAATCACCGTGTGGAAGATTACAATGCTTTCGGGCTTAGGTCTCAGTCATACAATGCTGAAACAACCATCCCTTCACCAGTGCCCATATACCACCACCACCAAAAAAAAAAAAAAAAACCCACACAGTACACCTCCCATCCCGCCCCCCCACCCCCTACCTTGTAACTGATAAGTTTCATTTCACATTCTGTTTACTTTGGTTACATTCAATATTTCAACACAAACCTCACTATTGTTGTTAGGAGTACCCCACTAGATTCAGACCTACTGTGAAGACAAATAAGGTCGCGCGGCTGCAGTAGCCGCCACGTGGTTTTGAATTTCTGTACTTTAACAAGAAGTCCAGGGAGATTTCTTCCAGATATTAGATCATTGCAGGCTTGAAAACCCAATCTGTGGTCGTCTTAATATGGCGGCCACCGCGCCCTTCATCCCCGGAGAGAAAGAGGCGAGAGAGAGAGAGAAATACCTTTCTCCTCCTGGGCGGGCACGGGGCCGAGGCTTAGTTCTCAGGCTGGAGACATTCTGCGAGGAGTTGCTCACACTGAAAGAGGTTTTGCTGGGTCTGGATTCACGCTTGTACAGCTGCGGAGAGGCCGCACATGCGTGCGGCCCCCGGGATCACATCTCGGCGGTGGGTTAATGCCATTTTTGATACCATTTGTTGTAGTGCTTTACACCTTTCCTCACTGATAATTCTAGCAACTTTATTGAAGATAATTTCACTATATTTGCATGAATTTATTTATAGTCTCACTATTTCCTTCAATTGGTCTAACTGCCTTTATAACAGAACTCTACTATTTCATTATATGAGCTTTGTAATGTATTTTTAAATCAGGATATTTAATAGCTCCAGTTTTTTCACCTCAAGATTTTCCTTGACTATATATAGTTTTTCATGCACTTTTAAGATTATATAAATGTACTTTTAATTTTTTCAAAATGACAATAATTTTAGATATATTGAATTGACCCTATAACTGGATTGTATGAATATTTTAATAATACTGAATCTTTTTTCCATTAATACAGAATTTCTCTAACTGTGATTTGTTTACAACAGTGCTTTATAGATTTTAGTAGTTTTTTCTTAAGCTTATTTCTAAATTTCTTTAATTTTGGTGCTGTTATAAACTAGATTGTTTTCCTAATTTTCTTTTAGTTCATTATTAATAGATAAGGATACCAAAAATTTTCTTCTGCATTGCTTTTGTTCTAATAATTTTAGTTGATTGTTTATTTCTAACAGTTCTTTTTTATTTGTTTATTTCTAACAGTTATCTTTATATAATTTTATAAATAAGATCAAGTTTTCTGCAATCACAATTCTATTTATTCCTTTCTTATTTGTACACTGTACATTGATTTTTTTTATCTAATACCTTGACTGGGATCTCAAGTACTATGCTGAATGTAAGTGGCAAGATTGGGAATCTTTGTCTTACTCTTGATTTAAAAGAAAGTTTTCAGGGCCAGAGTGATGATACATTGGATACAGTGGGTACAGCATTTGCCTTTCATGCAGTTGTCCAGGATGACCTCCATCACCTGAGTACACCCCAGAGCCCCAAAGCATCACTTCTGATGATATACAGAAAGAGGAATTGTAGACCTAAGAACCATTGAGAATGACATAAAAAATTATTGTTTTATCATAATTGCACAGGATCGTGGTTGTGAAATTTTCCTTTACAACATTTACTATATTGAGAGTGTGTCCAACTATTTCTTTTTTTTTAACTTTTTATTAAATCACCATGTGGAAAGTTACAAAGTTCTCAGGTTTATATGTCAGTTATACAATATTCAAACACCCATCCCTTCACCAGTGCCCATATTCCACCACCAAAAACCCCAGTATACCCCCCGCCCCCACCCCCTACCCCCTACTGTATAACTAATGAATTTCACTTCATTTTTTCTTACCTTGATTACATTCCATAATTCAACACAAAACTCACTATAGTTGTTGGAGTTTCCACCCAAGAGAGACAGACCTACTACATTTGATAATTAGTTTTTCATTGCTGGAAATTAAGAGATATGTAGCCACACTGCTACAAGTACATAACTCTCTCTCTTTTTTTTTTCCTTTTTCCTTTTCCCTTTTTTTTTCTTTTTCCCCCCTCATCCCCCTTCCCGCGCCTCATAGTATGGTGTACGCCATGCCGCGTCGGCCAGCGTGGGGCTTTTGCTTAGTTCACAGTCCAGAGAGGTGGCTGCTACATTAAAAACCTTCAATATTTCAACAAAAACTTACTGTTAGTATTTGGAGTTTCCCCCCCAAGTCAGACCTGTTCAAAAGGAACCGTTTCACATTGCTGACAATTATAAATATTAAGTCGCGTGGACACAGTAGCGTCCGCGCAGTTTTGGATTTCTGTATAAAGTCCAGGGAAAATTCTGCCAGAAATTACATAGCCCAGCTCACAGTCCCAGTGCATTGCTGTAAGAAGTCTCTGAATTCAAAGTCTTTAGGCGCAGAGGGTCCGATTCGCTCTCAGCGGCTCCGGATTTATCTGGGCCGAAGGCGTGCCGGTTACGCCCCCTTCCCATGAGTTCCTGGGAGCCCCAAAAGTAAAAACCGAATACCTCTGTGTTTGGAGTCTAGAAGATGGCGCCTGCCACTGTGGGTGCTGCCAGCCCGCCGCTTTCCATGCAGGAAGACAGGGTGGGGAGGAAAAAAATCCACCCCCGGCAGTACAGAGTTGTAGCCCAGTTTGCAGTCCCAGTGCATTGCTATCGGATGCTGCGCTGGATGCCCGAATGTGTTAGATCTCTGAAATCAAAGTCTTTAGGCGCAGAGGGTCCGATTCGCGCTCTGTCCAACTATTTCTATTTTGTTCAGAATTGTTTTCATGGAAGGATGCTAAATTTTGCTGAATAAGCAAAAAAATTTCTTTATTAATTTGGATGTCATGTGAATTTTTCTATTGTTTTTTGATGTTATATGTAATCTTAATTAACTTCTGTATTGACACATCTTTGCATGGATAAATCTACTTTATTATATATAGTATGATCCTTTTATTGTGTTATAGGTTTCCATTTTTAAATGCTTTTTAAGTGTCTGTATTTATAAGTGATATTATCTGTAGTTTTTAAAATAATATCTCATTTGACTTGATTTTATAATAATATATCTTGGCACATTTAGCAGTGTATCTTCCTATTTCATGTTTTTAAATTGAGAAGTATTGGAATTAATTCTTTTGTAAATGTTTGCAGATGTAATGCCATCTGATTATGGGATTCCTTTACTGGAAAGTGGTTTTTTTTTTTTTTTTGGTTTTGGGCCACACCCGGCCATGCACCTGGCTCATGCACTCAGAATTACTCCTGGCAGTGCTCAGGGGATCATATGGAATGCTGGAAATCAAACCCGGGTTGGCCACATGCAAGGCAAATGCCCTACCCACTGTGCAATCGCTCCAGCCCCTTTACTGGAAAGTTTTTGATAGCTGATTTAATCTGCACAATTGTTATAGATCCATTCAGACTTTGTAGTTCTTCATGATTTAGCCCTTTTAGTGTATACAGTTTTAAAAATATATCAATTACTTCTAGTTATTCAATGTATTGGCATGCAAACATTCATAGTAATCTTTTATGATCCTTTTCATTTCTATGATATCAATCATGTCTTTTATTTTATTTCAGAAATTCATTTGTGTTTTTTCTAATTTTTCTTAGTGTAGTCAAGGACTTTTCAAAAATTTTTTATTTTGCATATTATTTTTATATTTTATTCATTTTATTAATAAACTTGGTTCAGGACTATACTATAGTTTAGCTTAGAGCACTTGCCTTGTAGGTATGAGGTCCTGGGGTCAATACCCATCACCAGAAACAAACAAAAACACTGATTTATTACATTGAAATTGTTTTGTTTTGTGCTAACATCTGGATTCATTATGTACAAATACCAACTTTTACAATATGGTCACCAGATTTTTTTAGCCTTGGATACTTCATTACGTTCCTCCTTTTAAAGAAATCAACAGTTTGTAGGTTAAATTTAGGGACAGAGTTGAAAACTACACAAGAAACTTATTAAATTAGCCCACCAGATCATTTTTCGGTAACATGAGTCTCTTATAAGATAAATATTAGTTATGGTGATTGGGCTATTTCTGCCACCACTACCCACCGCCCCAGCAGGCTCCCTATCTTATAGTAAACTCTACAAACAGGGAGCTTTGGAGGGTGTTGGGCCACACCCAGCAGTGTTGAGTTCTTACTCCTGGCTATGTACTCAGGAATCATTCCTGGTAGTGCTTGAAGAGTCACATGTGGTGAGGCAAGGAATATTTTTCCATGCTCTCACCCCCATTCACAAGACTAGCCAGGTAAAGAGTTTGATCTGGATGTACAGAGGGCACGGGAGACGGGGGGCAGGAGAGGAGTTGCTGTGTCTCTTCTTCCTATATGTTTAGTGTAAAGAATATAACCAATGGCAAACACCAGGAGGTCAAGGCATGAATATTTAAGAAAAATGGTGGGAGGGGCTGGAGCGATAGCACAGCGGGTAGGGCGTTTGCCTTGCACGCGGCTAACTCCGGTTCAAATCCCAGCATCCCATATGGTCCCCTGAGCACCGCCAGGGGTGATTCCTGAGTGCATGAGCCAGGAGTGACCCTTGTGCATTGCTGGGTGTGACCCAAAAAGCAAACAACAAAAACAAGAAAAGAAAAATGGTGGGAGTTCCTAAGGTTTCAAGCTTTTAAGCTTGGTTTTGGTGAGCAACTTCTCACTGAAAATTCCCAGAGCTTATATTTTCTGTGATCCCTGCTAGACTATAAGTCAAATCCTCTCCACTGTGACTAATCTCTTGGGGATATGACTGTTACAGACTCAGAGTCCTTGGGCTAATAATCATGTGCAACAGCTTATAGATTCCAGTGAGATTGGCTATTGCTTCTCATTCTGCCAGATGGAAGGCAGAATAAATCATTCTGCAAACATTTATTAAAGGGTGTTAGGAAAAGGGTGTGCTTTGGAATGACATTCAATCAGGATCCACCACTTATTAATTATGAATTTGGGCAAACTCTTTAACTTCTTTAAGCTATATTTTTTTGTGTTTTATTTGCAAGATGTGAGTACTCATATTGTTTCCTTCTGGTTTTAAGTACAGATGAACTAAATGCATGTAATTCCTAGCAAAGATCCTGGACTGTGAATGAGAATTGATGAATGGCAGCTGCTATTATTTCATGCAGAGAAATAAACAAATATTAACAGGAATGTTAAGATTCATATTTTCAAATCTTGACACTTTAGTGTTTTCTCACGCAAGGACTCATTTATAGACATTTTAAAACAAATTGTGTTATTTTTCTTATTATGATTATTAATTTTTTTGCAAAAGATTTCTTCAATTCAATAACTTAGAAATCTGCAAATTGTAAAATAAATATTAATGTGTGTTCTGCGTCATGTCTGTTTGGTTTGACCACACATTCTCACATATTTCTATTGCATAGTGACATGATATGTTTAAATTGCAATGTTTCATGCCAGCAGCAGTTCATAAAGTTCTATGGCATTTGCATAAGGTATCAACTAATGAAACTTCTCAGAAGACATCTATGTCATTGAATGACACATGAGTCCAATGCAAATGGTTTGGGTTTATAAAAATAGAAATAGTATTCAATGAAACATAATGATTTCCCTATGATATTCCTGTTTTACATTTAAATTAATTTCAAAATTTTTTCTCAACCTATGCAAGAGTGCTAGTCTGAATTCACTATTGAATAAGTTGAAAGAAATACTTTAACATTACATTTAATGATGTATCTATATTAATATAATCATTAATATTTACATCATCCAACATTATAATAATAAATCACTACATTATATTATTAAAGAATATGCATATGATGTTTGGCAGGTACTTTGTGTTATGTCTGTGTGAAAATCAAAGCTCTATTCCTCTCTTTAGTTTTTCATTTTATTTTATTTTTGGTTGTGGGAATATATTTGGTTGTGGTCAGGGCTTACTCCTGGCTCTGCACTTGGAGATCACTTCTGGTGGGCCCAAGGGACCATGTGTGGTGCCAGTGATCAAACCCAGGTGATCCATACTAAGGCAAGCACTCTACTTATTGTACATTGCTATGTCCATAAAGTAGTCTTTACTAGCTCTGAACTTTATTCACTTACATGCCCAGTGAACTTACATGATGAAGGCATATAAAATGTGTTGCCAGAGAAGTATACAGAGTTAATCCACATTGGCAGTAGCAATGATAAAATTTTTTCTGACCATGTGATAAAATACCTTAATGGATTAATGGAGTACAACATTCTACTTTCTATTTACGACCTACTTAGTCCTTTGTCATATTTATTTTGAGCTTAAACAATTAAGGATTACATGTTAACCAAGTATAGTTCATTAAAATATACTGTCACTGCCACTGCCATCCCATTGTTCATCAATTTGCTCAAGCAGGCACTAGTAACTTCATTGTAAGACTTGTTGTTACTATTTTTGGCATATCGAATACACCACGGGTAGCTTGCCAGGCTCTGCCGTGTGGGAAGGATACTCTCTGTAGCTTGCCAAGAGGGATGAGGAATCGAACCCAGGTCAGCCACGTGCAAGATAAATGCCCTACCTGCTGTGCTATCGCTTCAGTCCTATGGTATGGATACACAGTGGAATATTATGCAGGTACATTTAAGATGAAATTTTGCCATCTGCTGCAACTTAGATGCAACTGAAGGGCATTATGTCAAGTGAAATAAGTCAAGGGAGAAGAATAAATATCAGATGATCTCACTCATGTGTAGTAAAAGAAATAAAATAAAGCAATGGACAATATTAAATGACAGACTCCTGACTTCTGTGCACAAAACTGAAACTGCCAGGCTGTGTGGGGAGGAGAGAGGAAAAGTTATTAAAAAATAATTCAAACCAATTATAATTTTAACCCAAAATTAACTTTGGGACATAATATCAGCATTCTTCATTGTCTTCTGAAAAAATATGAAATAGATATCTGCTGTCCCTTTCAGCTATAATGAAAGAATTTCTCCATGAATTCTTCTTGTAGGATTACATGATCTTCTTCTTCCTATGCATTCATGTGCACTTCTTATTAATACAGCCCACATTGAAGGATGCTTTTTTTTACCAAGAGTTTTTTACAAAAAATATAATGATTAAAAAATGTGTCATGTCATGCAAAGACTGAATTGGAAGACCAGTGCCCACCTCAAGGTACTGGTCTGCACATTTTGGGGGCTGCTCTGACATGAGGGCAGTGGTATAAGACCTGTGATGGATATCTCCATATATCCCAATCCCTTGTATTCAGAGTCAGTGACCATCCTGAAACTCCCCAGCTCTGTACATAGGGTCATTGAGACTGCTGGCTTCATGCCACACTGCATGCTCTGATTGAGAGACCAGGACTTTGGAGCATTTCCTAGTCAAATGCATTCTCATTTTCCCTAGCAATACTTACAGCAAGTATACATCCAGTATTCTTAATACCCTTGATTTTCTTTAAGTGTAGAGTTAGGGAAAGGTAGGGTATTCTATATAGGGAATAGAGTGATAACTGAAGATACTACTAGGTCAGGTTTACACCCCCAAAATCTTTTTCTACCTTTTGTGACATGCAAATATACTGTTTCCTGTATTTTCTCACATTTAGAGGAAAATTAATTTCACCATTTGGTCTGTATAGAGTTCCAGGCCCTTGCCCCAACATATAAAGTGCAATGCAATGAGGAAGAAGAGAACTGCTGAACAAGTTCTGTGATACGTATTTATTTTTCAATTTGATAAGTCTTTGAATGGCTTTATAAAATATTTTTCTATAATTTCCCCTACCTCTTGTAGTGAAAATTTTATAAAAATTTTGCATTCATGATTTTTTTTGGTTATCTGAGAAGATGTAAATGAAGGTGCCCGAGATCATGTGTTTGTGTATATCTTGCTTATGTGCGGTCCCTCCCCTCTATCTGTGCACTGCATAACCACTAAAAGCCTAAGAAAGCAGACAGTACAATCAAGGCTGACCTCAACCTTCTCAGACCCCAGTCTCCTGGGTGTCCTAAATCTGCATCTCACTATGGTATAGACAAAGAACACCTCTTTGCTATACTGCCTTATTGGAAGATGAACATACATTTGGGAAAAATAAATCTCTTTGGCAGTGCCAACCTCTTATGCTAATCAAAGGACTTGTGGGGGGGCTCTGGAGTGATAATGCAGTCAGTAAGGCATTTGCCTTGCATGCAGCCAACCCAGGTTTGATTTCCAGCATCCCATATGGTCCCCTGAGCACCACCAGGAGTAATTCTTGAGTGCAGAGCCAAAAGTAACCCTTGTACATCACCAGGTGTGACCCAAAAAAGAAAAAAAAGGACTAATGGAGTTCCTGAAGTTGGATAGGAAAATTAATGAAAATAAAAATAATAGGAAAATAAATATTGTCTAATAGGATACTAGAAGGTACATTTTGTTGATGTTGAAACACAAATACCAGAACAAGAGTGTTCTGGTCAGTGGTGATATTCCTGGACTATAGCTGTTGGTTCTAGGATCTTAGGCTATTTCTAGAGTCTCTCTCACTCTTTCTCTCTTTGTCTCATCTGCCCAAATAATTCAGGCCTTTACAAACATGACCCATGCCTTTTGCTTTTCTAGGGTTGGTAGGGTCAGTTTTTCCTGTGGGAACCTCGAAGTCACATAATTAATGTCAGGTTTCAGGAAGAACATCATAAGAATCGAACAAAGGATGGAAGCACTATACTAATGTCACTCAAGCACCACCTCTCCGATTCTGAGCTTCCCCCATCCTCTGTGTGAGAAGATACCTATTCATTCTGTTTCTCTAGAGAATCTGTGGATAAAAGAGGGGATAGGGATAAAGTCCTTGAAAGGAAAGTTGATATCAGATCCTGGAGACTGTGAATGAAAAGGAATGCTGATCCCATTCATGGGGACTCCTTGACTGATTCCATCACATGGGGACTCCTTGCTGTGCTACTCTGGGAAAGCGGTGTTTGTACCTCTATCTCCTTCCTTTCTATTTCTACACCTTCCTTCCAGTTTTCATTTACTTAGCTGAAATTCACATTGCTAAAGTTAGCATGGATTTTCTCTTTAGTTTACATATGTATCCACATTTGTATCTTTCCATCTATGTGTTGGGTTCTATTTTAAGCATGTTAGAAACATTAACTCAATTAACATTCTTATGACTCTTTGATATAGGCACAATACTCAGCCCACTTATAATGTGAAAACCCCAGTGCACATAGTTGAAGATCCTACTGGAAGTCACACAATTAGCACTAGCAGGTTTGCTAGTTCATGCTAAAAGGAGTTTCTTCTCTGTCTTAGCACAAAACTTGGAAAGAAGGTTGCTTTTTTCCTTTCTTTGCTCCCTGAGAGATTCTTCTCTGTCTTAGCACAAAACTTGGAAAGAAGGTTGCTTTTTTCCTTTCTTTGCTCCCTGAGAGATTCTTCTCTCACTCCCTACGTCTCCACTGTTTTATCTTGCTAATACAATACTTTTCTTTTGCAAGCTCTGTGGACAAGCTAGGGAACCCATCAACTTTGAATATGATTGGTGCTGGAGGGGCACACAGACTGGAGGGAAAACAGGCAAATAACCAGGTACATTCTCTACTGAGATATACTCAGTTCCATGGGTAGTTTTTGTATATCTTGCTTAAAAGTTAACAAAGCTGGTCTTTTTTCCAGATATCTAACTACCATTTTCAGAAAACAGGTCAACACAATATGCATCTATGACAGACTTGAGTATGAATTATGTTTTGGTACAACCTCCAGAGTGGATATAGTGACCTTAGAAGGTACATGTGTTTTAGAGAGAACTGTCCAAGTTGAAAAAGGATCAGCAAGAGCTTTTAGAAGTGTAATAGAAATGTGGTGATGGAGAATGCACCAATAAAATGAAATTCCATATGAGGAGATTGGACAGGACCCTTCATGGAGCCACTTAGTTATTCGTTTGTCATAATCAGGACTGAGTGTGCTATGTTCTGTCCACCCATGGGCTTAAAGGGACAAAAATCAATAGGATCATTTATGTGAACATGTCCAATGTAAACACTGTTCATGAGGAAATACGTAAGATTCGGGACAAAAGTCTTAATCCTTGGGGCATTTTAAGAAGAGAATTTCTACAGTTGGAACTGAAATCTGAAGGAAAATTTGTATTATATTTCTTATATTTAATTCTAAAATTTGCAAAATTTTTGCTCTATAATTTTTTTCAAATTGTATTTTTCTTTATTTTGATTTTCCCTTTGGTTGTTCCTGTTCGTTTTGTATTAAGTGATAAATATTTAACATAAAATATTATATATTAAAATCATGCTATAGTTTGCCAGGTAAAAGTGAAGCAGAATATTTAAATTCAGTCTGAGACTTAGAATGGTATTGGAGGGATTTGGGGAGGTTTGTTTTTTTACACCCCAGAATTCTCTAAATGCATTACATGTTTTTTCATTATCAGCCACTGCTTTTCTGGACTCTCCATCCTTGGAATTATGATTCTAGTTTTTGTTTCCTTATTCATGTATCGGTGACTGGAAAGTCTGCTATTCTCATGCTTTCTACTTTGCTTTTGACCCTCTTGATTTGTACAGTTAAGATTTCAGCAAATACCTTGAGGGGAAAGCCACCAAGTTTTGAGTTTATTTAATGTGGCTTACTTCTCTCTGCTATTTTTTACCATTTAATCCATAGCTATGTTGGTATCTCATTAAAAAAATGTTTATTTTACATTATATCTGGATTTAATTTTTTTTTCTTGGCAGAGGTTAAGTTCTACTTCAAGCTATTCTATTTTGGTACAGACTTAAAATACCCTCAAATTTTCATTTTATGATAGAGTAACACAAAACGGCAACTCTAGAATTGAGACCTGTGGTCCACTTCTCATTGTATCAGTTTCTAATTTTGAAAAATAATTTTGCAAAAAAAAAAAGAAAAGAAAAATAATTTTGCTTGAACAAACATCTTGATTGTAAAATTGGCTACAGATTTTTATTTTATTTTATTTTTATTTGGGGAGGGGCTACAGATCTTAATAGACATCTTTGCAAGAGATAGAGGTGGCAAACGGACATATGAAAAAATATTCCCAAGTTATAGATCACCAGGGAAAATTAAATAATAAAATTAATGAAATACTACAACATATGAACTAGAATGGTCAGGATTGAGAATACTGACAAGACTGGCTGGAGGGGGAGGTCACAAGAGCCGTGTTTAGGCAACACCTGGCAATGTTCATGGCTTTCTCCAGACTCTGAACTGAGGAATCACTCCTGGAAGTGTTCAGGAGACCATATGGGATGATGGAAATAAAATCAGTGCAAAGCCAGTGCCTTATGTTTTTATTATCTCCCTGGCCAAGGAGGCTTCCTTTTATCTGCTGTATCTCCCACCCTCCAGCCATCCCATTTTCTATTATTATTGGATATCTTGTGATGAGTGAGCTATAAACTGGCCAACTAAACTCTCCTGATGCTCCACCTTTCCATTGCCACTGCATCACTAGCACTGCTGGAGGGCTTATTATATGGGTTGGGAATAGAACCTGGCCCTCCCATATGCAAAACACTGCTGTAGCTATCTGAGTTATCTCCCCAACCCTTAATCATGTTGTTTCTATTTTATGTGATACTGTGAATTGAACCCAGGGACTCACTTAAGTAATCTAAATTGCTATGTTCCCAGATCTTGGTTGTTTTTGTTTGATTAGTTGGTTTTGGGTTTTGTGACCACATGCAGGATGATGGGGTGGGAAGCTATCCCCAATTCTGTTCTCTGGAGACCATGTGATGTCAGAGATCAAACCAGAGTTGGCTGCTTGCAAGACAAGTGTCTTCACCCTTGTACTATCTCTTTGGTGGTAGCCCTTGATTTCTGAAATTTTAACTGAAGTAGATATTTATGCATTCCAACTTCTGTCCCATTTTTCTGAGTAGGAAATAGCACAGACTTCCTCCAGTTAGTCTGGAAGGCATTCTTATCTTATCAGTATCTCAGAGAGGAGTTGCCATTTAATTACTTGTTTTTCTTCTTCCTCTTCAGATAAAGAAGAAAGAGGAAATGATTTTTCCCTTCTTGGTCTGCTTGTTGTGTAGGGACAATTAATAAGAAACAAAAACTTTTTTTTTTCCATCACAGCCATCCTCTCCCCAAACACTGAATCCCTGCTAGTGAAAATGATTATCTCTATCTCCAGTCAAAAGGAAACAAATATAAGTTAAACTTCATTTTTCACCATACTTTCTCATAAATGAGGTCTTTGAGACATAGTCATTTAAAATTGCATGGCGAAACTTATGTAAGTTTGACATTTTAGGGGTAAGGCCAGTTAGAGAGCTTCTGTTGTTGGATCTTTGGTGGATTGATCCAGAGCTTCTGCACTGCAGTCTTTAAAATACTGAAACAATTCCCAGTGGTGCTTCCTGCATTCAGCTGTTTCTCGTGATATATTATTATGGTTTAAGTACTCAGGATCTGGAACGTGACCTTCTGCAGTAGGAGCTTGATTTGGTCACTAACGATCTATGAGCTTGAACAAATTATTTAGCTTCATTGTGTATTTTTTCAGCTGTAAAAGCGGGGGGAGGGGGAGGACAGTGGGAAGACCCTGAAGTAGTCAATTCATTGTTAAGATAATTCAGAAAAATATCTATAAGTGTGTTTTTCTGTGCTTGGCACCTAGAAATTATGTCATTCCGTGCCCAAGCAGGTTCTAATTTAGGAAATATGGAAATAAAAGGTTGAGTAAGAGCAGAATTCTCCTAATTTCCATGTGTATTCTAATAAAAGACACACCATAGAGAATTACAGCAGAGAAAAGATGCCAAGATGATTAGGGTATTTTCAGCACAAATAATGCACATAAAATCAAAAGCATCCAAAACATTCTATAATCATACCTGGATTGAGGTTCATCTGAGAGTGAACATTGATTAAATAGGAAAAAGAAAGAACACTAAATAGGATTATGTGCCAATCAGCATTTTTATCACAGGAAACACAAATCCCCAGATAAATTTTAAAGCAAGTTTTGATTGAAATAAGAAAACAAAGCTAGAAAACTAATGAGAACATTACAAACAGAATTAAATTTAATTTAGCATTCTAGTGGTCTCATTTGGTCTTTTCTTTTTCCTGAATAATGACATGAAAAGTAATAAAAACACAGAATCAATTGCAAAAGATTTAATGAGAAATATTATCCAGGGATGAACTGAATTCCATGAAAAATAATCCTAGACAAGTTTGAACTCTCAAAAAATTAATTCAAAACTGTAACAGTGCCAGTAAGAGGCTATTTTTTAAAAATTTTAAAGATAAAAATTAAAATTGTCATAGAGCCCCATGTTGGTGATCATATATGTAAGAGTCCTGGGACCAGGAGGAGAGCCAATCTTGTGTTCCTATGGTAACTCTCAATATCTGTAATGGTGCTGGGCTAGGTGTGGTCTGATTTCACTAGACTTTGGCTCTGCTTGTCATGCCCCACACTTGCTCTAAAAGGAAACCAAGCCCTGTCATCCCAGCTGAGGTCTGACTCTGACCACTCTCAGATCCATTGTTAATAAGAATGTTGTTCCAATACCTGTTCACTGTTCTTGAGACTTAGTTGGTATCAATTAAGTATTGATCATCTTATCAATAGCATCTGATAGACCTGGGTTCTGTTAGTCTCGAGTTAATAATCTATCAGCAGACACTGGCTATCTCAATTTAGAATTCTCTCTACACCATCTGTGTCATTAGCAAGGGTTACAAAGAAGAAAACTGAGAGGAAACTGGGCTTTATAGAGGTTTGAAGCAATAAATGGGGCAGAACAAGAATTCAAGTCCAAGCCCAAACACCAAAGCAAGTGTTTCCTCCACAGAACTGCCTTGTCTCATTTGGGGCTAAAGATAAACTTGTAGCTTAGACCTTAAGCTCTTATTTATATTCTTTTCCTTCACTTTTTCTGACTTCCTTAGAACGACTATTTTGTAAATAGTCCAACTGCCTTGAAGGCCTTTTCTCTCCTCAACAATACCTGAGACTGCCCAAAGGATTGATGATGATGTAGTGCTGGTGACTAAGAGAAGTCTTTTCATGATGGTCCAGGAAGAATTCTCAGTCAGATCTGCTATTAGTGAGTACTGGGATTCAAAATATCTGGCAGGTGAGGTCAAGGCCCTTTATCCCAGCCAGAAACATTTACAAGATACTATTTCAATGACCGTGCTGGTTCAGAAATCTTCCCATACTTTCCATAAAAGAAAAATGTAGTTTTGAGACCTGGTGGCTTACTGGTGATCAGTGATATGACCTTCATGTGGGAAATACAATAATAGACCTTGTTGCTGTGGCAGGAATAGCTACTCACCCAGGACTTGATGGACAAGAATGGAGTCCCAAGGCAGCTGCCCTGCTTCCTTCCCAGTCCTTGCTCTGGGGAATTCACCCAGACATTCAAGCTCCAACAATTATGTTCAATTTCTAACATCTGTCCACTTTGTAGTAGCCAGGGTGGCTACCCCCCAGTTAGACGGGAACTTGAAAGGATATTTGACCTCCAGATAAGTCCAAGGTAACAGACCCAATTAGGCAAATATTTGCCATAGGAACTGCTTTTGAACATACTGTCCAAACTGACCCCTGCAACCTTTCTCTCTACCCATTTATGTATTTGGAGTAATTTGTGGTATTGTGTAAGCTGTATAAAACATAGACTCAATATGAGACTACCAGTGATCTTGTGATCTCAAAGTATGCTAAGTGAGGTTAATCTCACTCAGGTTCTAGTAATCAATCCTCAGGCTCCTTAACAGTGGTTCAGTGCTTTCTCTAAAGCTATGCAAGATGCCTCTATACAGTGGTGACACCATAAAAAAGAAGGCTAATATTTAATACAAACAGTGGAAGGTTGTGATTCATTGGTAATGATTCCCAAATCCATGAGTGAATAAAACCTTCAAACCCTTCTTAAAACAAAAGCACTAACTTGGAGACAATATAAAGATTTCATTTAAAAGCTAGTCTTGGTGGCTAAATAAACCCAGTGACCACATAGCTCTTTCAAAGCAGAAATAGGAACCTGTGGAAAATCCTGGTGATGAAGGTCCACGAACTTAGAACCTAGGTAGACTCACAACAAAGACAAGAAAGGGACTGTATGATCATTGAAGGCCTATGGTTTGGTAGGCAAAGGAATGCACTAATTATTTTAGTTATCAATCCTCTCTTTAGTGCTTAATGCAAATAAAATACTTTCTCTTAGCCTCCTATGTGAATTAAAGTAAAGACAACCTGGCTTGGCACAGATGCCCGAGTTGTCATGGAAGGATTCTGATTTTGATGGAGATGAACTATGATATCAGGTGTAACTACTGGGGGGAAAAATCTTTTAGAAAAACTTGTTGATAAAAAAATTGTACTAATAGGTGGTGCTTTTAGATTTCTCTTTGTTTATAAGCTCCCAAGGAATTTAAGAACCTGCAAAGATCCATGATTTCTTTGGAACTAGAGACCTCCAGAAATGGTTTGGGTGGGTCAGTAGAAGCTCAAAACTCAGCTACAAATGAGGTGAGTCTACCAATGCCTGGATATGGTCATGTGGGATGAAGGTCATTAGCTGTTTTGAATTGAACGGTTCAATCAAAGGCAAGGGCTCCTTTACTTCCCCAGTCCCATTCCCAGATTTGCTATAAATATCCTGCAATTAGAAGAGGCTCATGCTTTTCTGTGCTGCCCATCAAGGGATCTATAAGGCATTGTTCATGAGTCCCATCATAACTTAAAGGGAAATTTCACAATATCCAGAGCCCTTGATGTCCTGCAAATGAAGGAGGGGGATGTCCTCAAAGTCCTTGCATCAGGTGCCCACTTAAGTGGCACCAACTTGGACTTCCAGATAGAACAGTACACCTACCAAGGGACAAGTGATGTCATCTATATCATAAATTCGAAGACAACCTGGGAGAAGTGTCATCTGGCAGCTGGTGCCATTATTGCTACTGAAAACCCAACTGATAGTGTTATCCAGGATGATAGTGTTATCCAGGAATACTGGCCAGAGATATGTGTTGAAATTTGCTGCTGCTGCTACCACTGGTCTCCAATCACTGGCTGATTCACTCCTGGAAACAAATCCAAGTGATTTTCCTGGAGCTGAAACTTCTGGTAGTTACTGACCCCAGGTCTGACCACTAGACCCTCATGGGGGCATTATGCATTAACCTACCTACCATTGTTCTGTGTAACACAGACTCTCTTCTGCCTCCATGGACATAGTCCTCCCTTGCAACAAGAAGGGAGCTTACTCTATGTGTCTCTTGTGGTGGATGCTGGTCTTGTAGATTCTGTGCATGCACCATCTCCCGTGAACACTCATGGAACGCCATGCCTGATTTCTACTTCGACAGAAATCCTGAAAAGATTGAAAAGGAAGAGTAGGCTGCTGCTGAGAAAACTGTGACTAAAGAGGAATTTCAGGGTGAATGGGTTGACCTAGCTTTTGATTTACTTATACTCAACCACTCAACCAGAGGCTGCAGACTGGTCTGAAAGGGTGCAGGTGCTCTCCTTGTCCTTTGACCAGTTCCCTACTGAAAACTGAAATGCTCAGCCTGCCACAGAAGATGGTTTTGTGACACCCATTGCTCAGGCCACTGAATGGGGAGGAACAACCATTGAGTGGTCTTAAGCTGTTCTTCCATAGACTCACACAGGATATAGAAATAAAGTTGATGAAAAATAAATAAGTTTCTAAATGAGAGAGAGAGAGGAAGAGAGAGAGTTTCACAGAAATCCAAAGGCTGGGAAGTAGAATAATTTAAATGAATTTTTACTCATGTATTTGGAGGTGGGCTGGAGCTATAGCACAGTGGGTAGGGCATTTGCCTTGCATGCGGTCGACCTGGGTTTGATTTCTCTGCCCCTCTTAGAGAGCCCGGCAAGCTATTGAGAGTATCCCGTCTGCATGGCAGAGCCTGGCGTGCTACCCATGGAGTATACAATATGCCCAAAACAGTAACAAGAAGTCTCACAATGGAGACGTTACTGGTGCCCGCTTGAGCAAATCGATGAACAACAGGACAGCAGTGCTGCAGTGCTACCATATTTCCATCACTCCACAACTTGAAAGGACGTGGTATGTGGTGAAACAAACACAGACTTCTCCTGGGAATCATGGGTCTTTTCCTGTGGCCCACAGGCCCATTGGTGACTCTGCCCAGCCCTCACCATCATTTCCCATCCAAAGTTGGATTCAACAGCTTTATGATGAAGCTTTTCTTTGTCAAATGGATCTATCTTTGTCAGAACTCTACAAATAACCATGACCCAGACCCTGCCATACCCAGAAGCTCAGGTGTCAAGTTCTCTTTGTGAATCATCTCATCTATTTAACATCTTTCCTGTTACTCCCAAAATTGCTAATTTCCCTATTTCCAGTGTCTCCCCATCAGACCAATTATCTCTAACCTCACTGCTCATGCTCTTAAGACTCAGATGATTCAAGGATGCCTTGCTACATTCAGATCATATCCTTATATGTCAATGCATCCTTTTTACATGAGGATCTTGGCATTTTTCCTCATAGTCTCCTTGCCTTGGAAGGGACTCTTGGGTCTTAATGGGGTAGATGAAGTTTCCCCTACTGATTTTCTTCACTCTGGCTACTCTGAGTCCATTTAGATCTGGCCTTCTCTGTAAAGTCTGATTTTAACCACCCCACTCCTTTCAAATGTCACTGATAAGCCCTATTTTGAAATAACATGGTATGATGCATTATTAATTGAACACTTAAGACATACTTTCTTGTCTCCTTCTTTAAATATAACTTCAGTAAAAAGTAATTACCTCATTTTTTAGTCATCACTTGATATACACAAGCAATTCATGGCAGTGGATTATAAGAAAGTCAATAATAAAATCTATCTTCAGGAAAAGAGAGAAAAATGTGACCTACAAAGTTGTATATTAATAAGTTAAAACTCGATGTGGAAGTCAGGAATATGTGTAAAAGGAAGAAAATAATATGAGAATAAACCTAATAAAATAAAAAGGGATATATAAAAGTATAAATAAAGCCTAAGTTGCTTTAACAAGAGTAGTAAAAGTGATGCACACCAGGCAAAATAGATCAAGGGATAAGTAGGCATATTGGGATAGCTTTTAATCCAAATGTCATCCAGATGTTGGGCTAATTTCTCAATAAAGTCTGAAGTCCCTAAAAGACATTTCAAACTCAACCTGCTATTTCACTAACACTCACTTATCTCTCATTCTACAGTCTTCTCTTCCCAGGACTCTGGGGTCCAAGTTCTGTGTACTAAGGATAAGAAAGATGATTGACGGAGAAAGAAGTAAATGAAAAAGAAGAGAAGAGAAAAAGAATAGGAGAGGGAAACAGTAGTATTGGAACACATTAAGCTCTAGTCTTTCTAAAGTCAGAAATGTTCAGCAACTTGGAAGATGGAGGTGCTATCCCTAATTCCCTAAAGGAACATAGGTCATTGGAGAATCAGAGAAGAGTCAAAAGACAGGAAAACAAAGAGCGTAAATTAACCCCATCCTTTGAGGCAAATGCGTGGCCTCTGAGGCAGTGACTCACCAAAACTCACCATGAGGACAGCTTGCCTTTGAAACAGGAAATAAAACCAGATTTACAAGGTCTGGTGCTGGACTGAGATAGTCAATCCAACCTGTTGAGCTAATTCAGCAGAATTTCAAGGTCTGCTTTGTACATGACCATGTACAGTTGAAGGTTATTTCTTAACTTACTGTGTGTCTACTTAAGGACTAATGAGGATGTTTATTTGTTTGTTTTTTTTTCTTTTAGAAAAGGAAATAATCATTAGGGAAGATAAAGAACCTAACAAGAACTCGGAGTTGGGCCACATGTAGAAAACTTTAGCTGAGTTTCTTCCCCTCATGCTGAGAATTCTCTATCCATCCAAGCAGACCCTGCAGGGTCCATTCTGGATGTTTGGAACTATTGGAGATTGCCCTCTCCTCTCTTTCAACTAGAGCTAGGACATATTGCTGTTGAGCAAATATCTACTGGAAACCTGATATATGTCAGATATTGCGATAACGTTATTGGTAGGGCATTTGCCTTGCACTTGGCCAACCTGGGTTTGATTCCTCCATCCCTCTCAGAGAGTCCAGCAAGCTACCGAGAGTATCACGCCCGCATGGAGAGCCTGACAAGCTACCCATGGCGTATTCGATATGCCAGAAACAGTAACAACAAGCCTCACAATGGAGACGTTACTAGTCCTGCTGGAGCAAATCGATGAACAACGAGACGACAGTGCTATAGTGCTAGGTACATTAGACTGGGATTTGAGAACATTAAATGAATTATGTATAAGTCCTGCTCTTCAGGAATTCGATATCTAACTGGGAAGAAAATCATCTAAACATAAATATAGGAAACTCTGTGATAACAGGTAGAAAGTATGTAAAAGTTTTTTCTATTGTGAATGTCTGAAAAAATTAATGATGAAATGAATTAATGTGGTATGCACATGTGCTTTCCAGAATAAGCATTTCTATACCCTCCACCAGAATGGTAAGTGTTAAATTGAACTTAAAACTTAGGATTCTATGGGAAAGGATATTTACACAATACCCATCAGATAAGGGGTTGATATCAATGGTATATAAAGCACTGGTTGAACTCTACAAGAAGAAAACATCCAACCCCATCAAAAAATGGGGCGAAGAAATGAACAGAAACTTTACCAAGGAAGAAATACGAATGGCCAAAAGGCACATGAAAAAGTGCTCTGCATCACTAATCATCAGAGAGATGCAGATCAAAACAACCATGAGATACCACCTCACACCACAGAGACTAGCACACATCCAAAAGAACAAAAGCAACCGCTGTTGGAGAGGATGTGGGGAGAAAGGGACCCTTCTACACTGCTGGTGGGAATGCCGACTGGTTCAGCCCTTCTGGAAAACAATTTGGACGACTCTCAAAAAATTAGATATTGAATTCCCATTTGACCCAGCAATACCACTGCTGGGAATATATCCCAGAGAGGCAAAAAAGTACAATCGAAACAACATCTGCACATGTATGTTCATCGCAGCACTGTTTACAATAGCCAGAATCTGGAAAAAACCCGAATGCCCCAGAACGGATGACTGGTTGAGGAAACTTTGGTACATCTATACAATGGAATACTATGCAGCTGTTAGAAAAAAGGAGGTCAAGAATTTTGTAGTTAAGTGGATGGGCATGAAAAGTTTCATGCTGAGTGAAATGAGTCAGAAAGAGAGAGACAGACATAGAAAGATTGCACTCATCTATGGTATATAGAATAACAGAGTGGGAGACTATCACCCAAGAACTGTAGAAATAAGTACCAGGAGGTTGACTCCATGGCTTCGAGGCTGGCCTCACGTTCCGGGGAAAGGTCAACTCAGAGAAGCGATCACCAACTACATTGTAGTCGAAGGCCATGTGGGGGAAGGGAGTTGCGGGCTGAATGAGGGCTAGAGACTGAGCACAGTGGCCACTCAACACCTTTATTGCAAACCACAACAGCTAATTAGAGAGAGAGAACAGAAGTGAATGCCCTGCCACAGTGGCAGGGTGGGGTGGGGGGGAGATGGGATTGGGGAGGGTGGGAGGGACGCCGGGTTTACGGGTGGTGGAGAATGGGCACTGGTGAAGGGATGGGTTCCCGAACTTTGTATGAGGGAAGTATAAGCACAAAAGTGTATAAATCTGTAACTGTACCCTCACGGTGATTCTCTAATTAAAAATAAATAAAAAAAAAAAAAAGAAAAAAAAATAATAAAATAAAAAAAAACTTAGGATTCTAAAAGATTAAATTCTTGTATTTCTTCATTTTAAGGCTTGGAAATATGTGTACTATGAATGTATATAACACTCTAGAATTATGCAGAGTATTTTCACTGCCCTAAAGATACTTTGTGCTGTGCAACTTCATCTCTACCAACCCCTGGCAAACACTGATAATTTTATTTTATATTCACATTTTTTATAGTTTCAGTTTTGCTGAAGTTTCACCTTTCCAAATGTTATGGACTCACCCAAAATTGGACTTAATTCATGTGAAAATATGCATTTAGGGTTTATGGTGCTTGAATTTTTAATGGCTTACTAACTTGATTATTTTGAGGGAGAAGGAGGGTTTGGGCCATATGCAGTGGTGTTCAGTGCTTACTTCTAGCTCTGTATTCACAAATACCTCCTGGTGATAATTTTGGGAGCACATGTGGTATACCAAGTTTGGTCAGCCACATGTAAGGCAAGCTCTTTACCTACTATACTCTATCTCCAGCCCCCTAAGTCAGTTCTTAATAGTGCTAAATTACATTTCATTCTTTGGATGAATTGCAATTATTTACCCATTCATCTAGTGAAGGATATCTTGATTATTTCCAAGTTTTAAAGAATTCTGAGTAAAGCTGCTATTACCATCTGTTTGCAGGGTTTTTGTGTTTATAAAATTTCAGTTCTTTTGAGTAAATACCAAAAAAATGTGAGAGAGCCCTGGGAAAAAGATTATTTAATTTTTGTAATAATACATTAATCTTTCTTCCAAAGTGACTAAACCATTTTGAATTGTCCAAAACAACAAAAAAACATCTTGATAACATTGTCTCTTCTTATTGCCCATTTAACTCTTCCTCAAATTCACCCATCAGAATTTTATATTCATGAACATTTCATTTCCATATGTGGATAGTTTTCAAACTTTCTGGGTTGTTTACTGTCTAATTATTCCTTTAATCTCAGAGATGTCAGCAAGTGAAGCCTGTCAGCTCTCCTTTAAGGCACAATTATTCTGTTGAACTTAATAAAGTGTTTTCCTCAGAAACATGTAGACTTGGAAAGGAGAAGGGAGTAAATAAGTACAGAGAAAAAGGAACTGGATGCAAATCTGAGTTCTGGAACTGTTTAATAAGTCACAATTCACTCTAGGTATCTGTTTTCTCATTTATAGATCAGAGATGATCATTATATTTTTCTCTCTGGTGATCATGAAGTTTAAATGAGCCAGTTTGCAAATAGTGCCTGAGGCTAAGCAGTCAACAGTGTTTTTTGAAGTCTAAAATTTATTTCTCAGGAGACTAACCTACCTAGTGTTCAGCTAGTATCTAATACTGAGAAAATTCCTATATAAATGCAAGTAGATTCAATTGTTTTGTGTTGCTGTGCTTATTAATTGGAGTTCAATTTTTCTGAGGTTTTTAAGCCAAAAGTCTGTATTGAAGCTACTAGAAGTCAGGTACTCCCTAACCTGAAAATTCAGCTATTAAAATGACAATGGCAGGGCTGGTGCGGTAGCACAGCTAGTTGGGCGTTTGCCTTGCCATGCAGCTGACCCAAGTTCAATTCCCAGCATCCTATGTGGTCCCCCAAGCACCACCAGGAGTAATTCCTGAGTGCATGAGCCAGGAGTAACCCCTGTGCATCTGCAGGTGTGACCCAAAAAGCAAATAAATAAATAAAATGGCAGGCAATGGTCTTAACTTTAAATTTAGCTGATTATATTCTTTAACTCAATGAGAAAAGTACTGGAGTTTTGGTTGTCCCAGTATGCAGAGAGGAGATAGAGGTGAGCAAAGGGAATGTCAATGAAGGCCTTCATCTTCACATCAACAGAAAATCAGCCACTAGTACTTGGAAATATATAAACCCATTTCATATGAAAGATAGAAGTTGCATTCATAAGAATGGTTACTTTAAGTGTTGTCTCTTGCTGCTTGCAGGTTTGTATCCTCTCATGAGTTACTTAATGATAATCTTGCCTTTCAGACCATAAGACAGGGAGCATGCCTTATTTTACTGTTTTATTTTTTTTTGGTAACAAACTTGTGGTACTTAGAAGTTGGTGCAAAGTGGTCAGTAAATATGAAAAGCTATAGCAATGAAACCTAATTAAGACTACTCATTACTTTGTCTGAATTTGGTCCCCGGCATAGTGTGGTTCCCAAGCATGCTGAGGTGACCTGTACTAAAAACAAACAAATAAGTAAGCAAAAATATACCACCTCAAAATCAACATTCTCACCAAAATCAACTTAAGAGGGTAAGAAATTCTAAGAAATAAAAAGCAATCATATTGTGGCTATTGCCGCTCTGTTTACAATAGCCACAATATGGAAAAAACCAGAGTGCCCGAAAACAGATGATTGGCTAAAGAAACTCTGGTATATTTACACAATGGAATACTACGTAGCTGTCAGAAAACATGAAGTCATGAAATTTGCATATAAGTGGATCAACATGGAAAGTATCATGCTGAGTGAAATGAGTCTGAAAGAAAAAGACAGACAGAAAGATCGCACTCATATGTGGAATATAAAGTAGCTGAGAGGTACAAGCTTACAATGTTGTGATTCCCGGCAGACATTTCTCTGGACTTAGTTACTAAAATACTAAAATACAGAAATCCAAAACTATGCTGCTGCTAGTGCGGCCTCCTGACCTCATAACTCTTCATTCTCAGCAATGGAACACAAATTACCAAATGCTTTCTTTTCAGCAGATCGACTTTAGGGGGGAGAAACTCCAAATCAATAATAGTGAATATTTTTGTTTAAATATTGAATGTAATCAAAGTAAAGTGAAAGTAAGGTGAAATTTACCAGTTACACATGCGGGGTGGGGGGCTGGGGAGGTGGGGGGAAGCGGGGAGGTATATCGTGATTCTTGGTGGTGGAATATGTGCACTCGTGAAGGGATGGGTGTTTGAGCATTGTATAACTGAGACTTTAACCTGAAAGCTTTGTAACTTTCCACATGGTGAATCAATAAAAGAATTTAAAAAAAAAAAGCAATCATACTGGAAGCAGATGCCACAGGATGACCATGTAGCATATTAATGGTAAGAAATTAGAAGGGCAATCTCCTAAAAACTTAAGGAGTAATAAGGTTCAGTATACTTTCATCAAATTCGAACGCTTATTGATACGGGCTGGAGTGATAGCACAGCAGTAGGACATTCGCCTTTCACGCGGCTGACCCGTGTTCGGATTCCTCCACCCCTCTCGGAGAGCCTGGCAAGTTACCGAGAGTATCGTGCCTGCACGGCAGCCTGGCAAGCTACCTGTGGCGTATATGCCAAAATCAGTAACAATAAGTCTCACGATGAGAGATGTTACTGGTGTTACTGGTGCCCGCTCGAACAAATTGATGAGCAACGGGATGACAGTGACAGTGATTATTGATACAGAAAAGTGATTTCCTAAGCTCATTTGCTCCAACTATTTCTGTACAATTTAGTTTTCCTCCAGGATCTCCAGACTCCTTAATCCCCACAAGCACCAGGATGATGCTCAATTGTCATGGTAGGAACCTAAAGGCATGTCCTGAAACTTTACTTTTAAGGACTCTAAAATAATAGAACAGAAATTTGGGGGCGTGGGTGTTGTTTTGTTGGTTGGTTTGAAGGAGCCACTTCCAGTGATGCTTGGGGAAGCAAGGACCTAGAGGAAACCTTCAGCAATGCTTACTGCTTTACAACTCAAGTCAAGCAGTGCTTAGGGCCTACTGGGCTCACATTTGACAGTTCTAGGTACCTCTGTTCATGTGTGTGTGGTGTGGCAGGGGTGTTTGTGCAAGAGGGATGTAGTGCCTGGAATCAGGATCTGGGCTTTACATAGCAAAGTGTGTGCTCTATTACTTGAGCTATCTCCCCAGAGCGAAATAGCAGTTTTATTCAGTGTTTCCTTTGGCGGGGGTGGGGGACAGCAGGGATAGAGAGGGGGAAGTTGGGTGATTGCTTTTTTTTTGGGTTTTTGTTTCAGCAAGCAAGTTTCTTAGCCATCTGGCACCTAATTTAAAGATAGTCATTCAATAATTCACGCCTCAAATTTTCTTACAATGTCAGGAAGCCACTGAAAACTTAAAAGAAAAAAATAAAACTTTTGGAGAAGAATCACACTCAATTTGGGGCCCAAAGTGGCTGATGTTGAAGAAGACACAACTTGTTAATGGAGTGAAACAGTGAACAGGCTTCATTCTACCATGCTAGCTAGCCTGCTACCTACCCAGTTTGGGTTTCAGTCATCCCTCTGACAGCTCATGCCAGTCCTCATCTCCCGCTACTGAATTCTAATCATCAGTTATCTTGATGATCTCCCAACCCTTAGCTTACACTTTATTAATTAATGATCTGACTGTGGAGTAATGGAAAAGCAAAACTCTCTCTGTTAAATGAAGAATAGGGAAAACCATGTTTTACTCCATTGTTTTGTTTTGAGATTTAATATGTCACACCAAGTCAAGACTCGGTCTTCAATATTGACCCTTGGACTATACTTGACTTTCTACTGGTCCCATATTCAAGTAAAGCTCTTTCACTCATGAGGTCTTCTGATGCCATTATCTTCTTTGGGTTATCTTTATTAGATACCTGTTCCAGCTCATAGTGGCTCATGGATATGGGACTGAGTCATAGTACTCACCCCATGGCCCTATCTCTATATTCCATGCTCCTCCATAATGCCACGATTCATCCAGTCACTAGCCCATGTTACTGTAATAATTTAAATATGAATTAGCTAAAATATGTAACACTTAAAATTCAGTCACACTAGATCACTGGCAAGAATTCCTGTAATCACATGAAGCTACTGGATACTATTTCATATTATTTAGAATATTTCATCACTAAAAAAATGTTCTTTGGAAAATATTGATTTAGAAAGGTCTAAACAAAGAGAAAGTGGGGCCTCTTTCACTTAAAATATTTTATATGAAGACTGGGAAAGGAACATTCTGTTTCTTGGTCTTAAAGTTCAATTTTAGTTTTTTTCTGTAAATGTTTTTATTACTAATTTTCACTAACATGTGAGGCCCTAGTCTGTGCTGTTTACAGTGACCCATGTCCTTCATATCAGTCACAGGGACGTTTGTTAAAATTGCAAAAGTCCATCCACCCTTTCTCCACTGGAGCAAATGGTTCAGGGTTCCTGAGAGGGATGCATGCCTCTGCCTGTTTAAAGGGAGCCTTGGGTATAAAATCATCAGCAGTGAACCTAGCTTCTGATCATGATGAGGCCACACAATCTCAGGAAGGAAAAACTCAAAACAGACATGTGGTTGCCACCTACACATTCGGGTTAGAAAGTTCAAGTCTAAATCCAACATTATCATCTCCTCTTGGGAGGAAAAAAATATAAATTTTGCTCTTTCTGTAGAAAAAGTTATGCATCTTCCACCCTGACTGATGATTCAGAGTCCCTGAAATGTTCGCATTTGGGCCTCTGGTCCCCAAGAACACCGTAGCTTCTCTCCCAGGCTAGTCTTTCCAGGTCTTGGGCTTATGCCTCTCTTATGGTCTCCTGTGTGCTGTTTCTCCCTCTGGCTTCATGTTGAGGAGCGCATTGTCAAAGCAGCTGCCAACCTTCAGATGGAGATGCTTGGCATGCCTGTGTCTTTATACCCTACAGGCCCAGTACATCCTCCTGGTCCCTCCCCCAGTCAGGTCCTGAGTCAGCTAGGCTCTTCTTCACAGAAAAAAAAAGTACTGACAATCAGCAAGATCAATCTCCTGGTTCATCATCTTGAAACTCACCCTCTCATCTCTTCCTCCTCACTCTTCCCCAACTCCCAGTTGGCAATGACCCGAATGTATCTGCATGCATTGAGAACATTGTAGCATCAGGCTCTGAGCAAAACTATTTCACTTCTTTTACTCTTTCTTCCAACCCCCAAATGAGGTAAGTGCTACATTATTCAATTTTGCAGATGAGGAAACTGGAGGAGGGAGATGGTATTACACAAACTCCCAATTATATATCTATTGATGGAGAAGACAGGCTTCAAACCCAGTGAGTCTGGCATTTATAAATAAGGTAAATAATGTCAAGTAATTGTGTTATATTTCTTTTTACAAGTTACCAGTTGCTTCACGTTTTTATTCAAAGTAATATCCCAAGCACATGCTTTTTCCTTTCTCCCAATGACAACATCTTAGTCTATGAGTCAGAATTTTAAGAGAACAATAAACGAGAGAGAGGATTTTATTGCCCTCCTTTTAATTCTCTCTGTTTCAGGGCAGGGGTCTGAGAGGGGCCAGAGCTTTGGAGAAGAGGTGGTCTAACGTCCAGACTGGATTCAGGGCAGGGTTCCAAGTTAGCAGTCTGATTGCTCCCTGGTGTGCCTACTTGGCTTAGAAGCAAACAGAAGCATATTCTAGTAAGAATTTTCTCACCTCCTGCTTGAGAGCTTACTCTCGGACTCTGCTCCATGCCTGAGGTCCAACCAGGCCCAGGATGGAAAGTATTCTCAATGAGATCAAGTGAGGAGACCTCTAGCCATACACAGACCACGATGATGCCTCATTATCCACTTCCTGCAAGGTTCAGAGTAATACCTGAGAGGGACAAATGGCTACATGGAGAAATGGCACATCCATCATTACAGAGATGTGTTCAGGGAGAGACTTCCAAAGCAAGAGTTTGTCCCTTTTCAAGTTCAGAATCCTTCTCAATAGAGCAGAGACACCTTCTCAAAGGCATGGACTAGAGGGAATAGAGGTACCTCAGAGGTCAGATCTATAAGAGCATCCAAAGCTATGAGAAAAAAGAGGCCAGTGGGGCTGGGATGTGGGTCTCTTTAATCCCTCTAAAATGTCTCTGTGCTGCAGAAAGTAAGTTCTAAGAGGCAGCTATGATTCTAGCTGAGAGATATTAGTTGACCTCAGACAATCATATGTGGTCACAGTAAGAAAGCAGAGTTTAAATAGGTAAGCAAACCAGGGCTTGGGTTTCTTTCTTTTTTTCCTCTTTGGGCCACACTCGGCAATGCACAGGGGTTACTCCTAGCTCATGCACTCAGGAATTACTCCTGGCAGTGCTCAGGGGACCATATGCAATGCTGAGAATCAAACCTGGGTCGGCTGCGTGCAAGGCAAACACCCTACCCACTGTGCTATCACTCCAGTCCCAGAGCTTGTGTTTCTACAGTGGATCTCTATTGGCTGAGTTCCCTCTGTGTGTTGGGAGCTGAGTTTAATTCTGTTACAGTGATTGGGAATGGGTAACTGTGGTTCTTCCTTCTCTTGGTGACTTCTCTTAGTCCCATGAGCAAGTGTCTTTGACCCAAAATCTCCTTTTTCACACCTGCATGACAGGGGTAAAATATCTTCCCGACAGTATTCCTCCCAGTGTTTCCACTCTGTCTGCCCAATGAAAGAATGAAACAATTGCCTAGAAAACCGGAGGTGAAGTCCAGAGTATGTGCATCTCCATGTCCACCAAAAAGAGCAGGAAGAGCAGAACTAGGCCACAAGAATCATAAGAGCACAGAGCCCTCTTCACTTAAACACTGGAGCCTGTAAGAGTTTCTATCAGGCAAGTCTAGTAATTGAGCTCAGGTTAGATTAAATCCAGACACATCCCGTGTTTAGTGCCAATTACTCAGCGCCTGGAGGGGCAAGCAAGAGGGTCTGCATTGTGTCATACTGAACCTTCTAGCAGCTTACTGCTCCTTTGAGCTCGAGGTGAGTTGAACTGAACTAATAAGAGTCACGGCCTCAGCTTTGTTTCACCAGGAATTGGATTTTGCTGCTACTCGTGGGAAGCACTCCTTTTCTCCATGTTTACAGTGTAGAAACTTGCATGTTTAAGGGACACTCTGGGTCTTTCTCCAGGCCATACCAGCATTATATTCCATGGATTTCAAGGAGGGATATTGGAGCCCGTCCCTTCACTGTTTACTCAATGAGCATAAGGCTCAACCTTAGTATCTGGCCCACCATGGCCCCTTAAGAGTTCCATCACCATCATTATTGGGAAGAGATGCAGTATGAGAGGGCTGCCAGACAGTCAGGAGGAAAAGATGCTGTGATTTGTGAGTTGTCATCTAGTGCTGAGTTCACAGATTGGGGGTGGAAGGAGTTAGGACAAGCCAGATTTAAGAGCTTCGCTTCCCACCGTGAAATGGCTTAAATCAAACCATGGCATTAAGCCAGGGAGTGGGAAGCCCCAGATGCTCACTCTGCAAGGCCACCAGGGGCTCCGCCTTCCTGCCCCAAAGCTGGAATACACAATCTGGGATGAACGCCAGAGGGAGACACATAAGGAGTCAAGAGAAGGGAACCTAGGGTGGTGAGCTTGATATTTCAGAGTGAATCAGAGTATTAATCCCAACCACAAAAAATGGGAGAAGTTTAGCAGTGCCCTGAGAAATAAGACTGGAATTTGGTAATACAGCTTTCAATCAGCTCAGAGGCGGGAAGGGAGCCAGTCGTGAGCACAGCATAATTGAGAATCTGCCTGGTATGACAAAAACCCAGATGAGCTGTGTCTTTGGTAATAGACAAAGAAAGAAAGTGGTTTTGCTCAAATTATTCTTCATGGTTTTTAGTGCAACATTTTCCCACTGCTATTATTTTCTCTCCTGGTAAATAGAAGTTGTATATTTGTTATGGTCATGTGACAAGCTGACTCAAAATATAGCATTTGAAAACATTGGGTTTTATTATACCATGCAGCTTTAAAGGATCAAGAATTTAAGAGCAGCTCGAGTATGTGGTTCAGGCTCAGGGTCTGTCAAGAAATTGCAGGAAGGATGTTGCTCAGAGCTGCTGTCATCTAGAGACCTGGCTGAAGCTGGATCACGTGCTCCCTGCATGGCTGCAGGTTGCAGGCGCTGTTTCTTTCCTGGTTACAAACACCAGGCCTCATTGTTCTCTGGTAGGCTTCTCCAGAGGGCAGGCTGCTTGGGTGTTCTCACTCTACAGAAGCCAGTTTTCTCCAAAGTGAAAGAGTGGGAGTTCCGAGTGTGTGTGTGTGTGTGTGTGTGTGTGTGTGTGAGAGAGAGAGAGAGAGAGAGAGAGAGAGAGAGAGAAAGAGAGAGAGAGAGAGAATGAACAAGATAGGCAGATAGGCAGGCAGCCACAGGACTTAACAAGCAAAATTCTTAGGTGTTCCTCTAGGTTTGTTCCCTTGTATATACACTCTGTACAAAACATCGTGTCCAAAGTAGCAGTATTTGTAACTATATGCGTTCTTATTAAAATTACATGTCAGAAATTACAATTAATAACTCTATTGAGGGGCTGGAGCAAAAGCACAGCAGGTAGGGCATTTGCCTTGCATGTTTCTGACCCAGGTTCGATTTCCAGCATCCCATATGGTCCTCTGAGCACCGCCAGGAGTAATTCCTGAGTGCATGAGCCAGGAGTAAACCCTGTGCATTGCCAGGTGTGACCCAAAAAGAAAAACAAATCTCTATTGAGTTGGCTTTGAATTCATGTAGAGAGATATCATTCTATGTAGCACTATAGCACTGTCATCCTTTTGTTCATCGATTTGCTTGAGCGGGCACCAGTGACATCTCCATTGTGAGACTTGTTACTGTTTTTTGCTATTGAATATGCCACGGGTAGCTTTCCAGGCTCTTCCGTGTGGGTGGGATACTTTCCATAGCTTGCCAGGCTCTCCGAGAGTGACAGAGGAATCGAACCAGGGTCAGTTGCATGCAAGGCAAACACCCTACCTGCTATGCTATCTCTCCAATATAGTGGTGAGCATAGCTGCCTTCCATTTTATGTAGACTTGATCTAATGAGTGGTTTCTTAAAATGAATTAGAGAGATTGGAAACCAGGGAGTTTCCTGCTGGTCCTGGAGGAGCAAAATATTCCTTGTGTGAGAGGAGAAACTGGTATGTCAGGACTCCACAAGAGCAACCTCTAGGGATCTCCAAGACAGTAGGATAACCAAGACCTCAGTACTTCAACTACATGCAGATGAATTTGCCCAATAATCTGCTTAGTTGAAAGAAGACTCTGAGCTCTCAGTCATGGCACCCAATTTTAGTCTGGTGAGACCCTAAGCAGAAGTCCCAGTCACACTACACTGGACTCTAAAACTAAGTCACAAAAACATGAAATAAAAAAAAAATGCCACTTCATATGAATTCATAGTAATTTTTTGTGTCACTATAGAGAAGAATTAAATTCATTCTCTGAAATGGTATACAATCAGTTATGCCCTCTTTGTCATTGGTTCTGAGCACACCACACTCACAGAAGGGAATGTGCCTTTGAAGGGATTACCCCAAAATTTGTAGACATATTTAAAACTTCCACTGACCCACGTAATGCAGCTGGAGCCATGCCGTTTTGCCCAATATGACACAAACACTGGTCGATGCTTTTGCCATCCGTTTGAATTAATGCAGGATCACTTTACAGACGTAAGGAGAGCAAGTTAGAGTTTTCTTTTAGGAAGTGACAATCCCAGCTACAATGTGGGAGGTTGGGTGCTTATTTTTTCCCTCTTTTGATGTTCCTTATGAACCATCTACAGAGTAATTGTGTCCAACCAGGATAAAGATTGAGCATTCCTGCCTAATTTGAAGGTTACAATGTGTTAATCAGCCCCAGTCTGAACCTTGCAGGACTGCTAAATTTGGGGAGCATTAGCACTGCAACTTCCCCAGATGGGGTAGAGTGAGGAAGACAAGGATGGTGTTTGGATGACAGCACAGAGGCAAAATCTTTAGGGCCTTTTTTAAAGCAAGACAAAACCAACTGTCCCTGAAGCTGAATTTTTCTCCTATAAAACAACTTGTGACTTTTTGATGAGCAGATCTTTGATGCTTTATGATCATGCCAACCCTTGACACAACTGGGAAAATTCCAAACTTGCTCAGACTATTAGAAATTGCTTGAACACCCCAGATGCTGGCTTGCTCTCTCAAGCCCATATTCTCCCAGGAACACATATCACTGCCTGCTTGCTTTTTGTCCACTCTGGATAAGTCCACATTCACTCTTAAACATGCATTTCCTCACTTTCTCTCCCCTCACATCGCCCTAAGTAAATTTTGTTCAATTAAAAAAAGAAACAATCTTATTTCACACTCACACACACACACACACACATACACACAATGCTGCCTGAGGATTCTTTGATTTTCACAAAATCTATTATTGTTTCACAGGTTAAATACATAAACACATTTCTTTTGGAATTTCTTTCTCCTTCTTCTTGTCCAGTATTTTGTCTTCCTAAGAATTAAATATTTCTAAAGTTTAGGCTGAAATGACAGCTACCAGTGTGGTGGTCTGGATAGGGGCTAGTGGCCCAGGAAAACATCATTGTTCTGAGCAGACATGGGTCACATGTGTGAAGCTTGATCTTCCCAAGAAGCAAAGTAGAAGGAAAAAAGACAAAAATGCATATTTTTAATATACTAGAAATTTGGCAAAAGTCAGAAAAGTCAAAAAGCCATACATGTTTATAAATATGCCACGGATTCTGGCTGGATTCAGTTAAAAGAGAGAGAGAGAGAGAGAGAGAGAGAGAGAGAGAGAGAGAGAGAGAGAGAGAGAGAGAGAGAGAGAGAGAGAGAGAGAGAAAGACCTGAGACCTTGCCTATTGACAACAACTCAGTTTGACTTCACTTCATTTTAGATGTGGCTAGAAGCCTGCATGGTGTCGGGTGGATGGGATTATGAGCATGTGCAGATCACCAAAAAAACAGCAGGAAGGATTAGAATAGAAGACCCATGAGGCCTTAGCACTGACCTGAAACTCAGTATCCCATTCTGGGCTGTGTCTTCTTAGAGCCTGTTCTTGTAACTGCTATCATCAGATTATGATGAGGATGGTAGAAAAGAGTATGATGAGACCAAGAAGAGGATATGGGATAAGCATGCACACAGAGCCCTGAATCTCTTAATCTGAGCCCAGAAAAACCTTTCCTGCCAGTGGGTTCCTACCTTTAGATCACAGCAGAAAACAAGTGCTGACCAGTGCCCTGGAACCCTTCTTTAGGTTATTCTTTTTTTTTTCTTTTGCTTATTCTTTAGCATGTCTAAAACTCTTTGTATATTAGAGACACTGTCACTGTCACTGTCACTGTCACTGTCATCCCATTGCTCATCGATTTGTTTGAGCGGGCACCAGTTACATATTTCATTGTGAGACTTATTGTTATTGTTTTTGGCATATCCAATAAGCCACAGGTAGCTTGCCAGGCTCTGCCATGCAAGCGCGATACTCTCAGTAGCTTGCCGGGCTCTCCGAGACGGGTGGAGATAAAGGTATTTTTAAAAATCTGGGGCTAGAGAGATAGTATAGTAGGCAGGCAGCTTGCTTTGTTCAATCTCTGGCATCCCAGATGGTCACTAGAGCCACACTAGAAGTGATTGCTAAGTATAGAGCTAGTGATATGTCCTGAGAAACACCAGGCATAGCCCCAAAACAAATATAAGTAAACAAAAAATTTTAAGAAAAACACATTTCTCTCTTTAAACACAGAGGACTTCTGAGAGAGTACTGTGGGTAAAGCACTTTCCTTCCGTATGGCCAACATCAGTTCCCAGGATCCCATATGGTCCCCTGAGCACCTTCAGAATTGATTCCTGAGTGCAGAGCCAAAACTAAGCCCTAAACACCTCCAGGTGTAGCTTCAAAATAAACAAACAAAAATAACTATACAAAAACAAAACAAGCAAAAAAAAAACACAGAGATCTTCTATCATTGTGACTTCCATCTTTCTGGGGGATGGATGGGAAAAGATAGGAAATATTAGTTGAATGTCTA